>NC_051160.1:118267523-118606962 GCF_013339745.2 Dermacentor silvarum | reverse complement strand
TAAAATGAAAAGGAGTTGGGGCCCCAACAAAACGTACCGTACCTGTTTTGTTCCAACCTCTTGACGTCAAATTTACGTAACCACGGACGAAAGCATCGGGCGGTGACGCGGGCGTAGTCCGGAAGCCAATGCAACGCTATCTCGTTCATAGGAAGTCACTTCCGTTTGCTTTCAAAGCGAATAGCATTGCCTACCTTGACAGGTTTTGCTTATCTAATTGGTTACCAGAGGCGAGGAGCACGCAGAAGTGGAGAGGTTTCGATGGGCGGAGCTAACTCAATGAAAGTAGATAACCGGATGAGGAGGACAGTGCCAGCTTCGGTGACTGGACCGCTTCCCTTACTCGGCTTTCTTTTGTTCGAAAATCCGGGCGCTGTGAACCGGATGGGTAAAAATACCGCTACAACAAATCCTCTGTGGCGAAAAGTTGGAGAGTGATGTCATGTACGTACCAAAAGGCTCGACAACGTTATCTGCCACGCAAAACTTTTCAAAAGAATTAACATTTTTTCCATGGCAGATAACGTTGTCGAGCTCTTTTGCGTGTACACGCAAATAAAATCCATTCTACCTGGCATTCCCGAGCATCCAGAACCAGGCAATCGGCGGGCACCATCAGCTATTTATTTCAGAGCGGGGCTCTCCGGCTGTTAACAAAATACAGTAATGTTCGGCATATTAATGCATTTTTAATGCGTACACGTGACTTTACGTGGTGAGTTTTCGGGTTTTGGTGTGTCGCGTGACGACAGGTGAAGTGGCGCAGCATGAAGCAATATCGAAGGGCTGATGGGGAACAAGGCGTAGAATCGGAAATAATTATGTTTCACTTGTTCGGTCAAATCATGCGTAATGAGTGCGTATACGTCTATTAGATGACGGTTTCGCGGTTTTCCTGACGTCGCGTGACAGACTGCGAAGCTGGGGTGATTCGAAAAAATGTTGACCAATCTTGGAGGGCTGATTGCAGAAATGCAATAGAAATCCGACGAGGCCGGAAGGCGAGAACTCATGCGTACCTAAATTATGTGAGCTTGGAATAGCTCGTAGTTGCCGAAAGGATCCCAGGTACTAGAAAGTGGTCCACCTGTCCACTGCACAACTGTTGTATACACAAGTCTCTTACAGGCGGCGTACTTCTCCGCAATCCCGTCATCCTTACCAGCGCCTTTCTAGCTATCCCTTAACACGTCGAATGAAGGGGCTGCCGGAAACAGCAAAAATCAGCGCGGCAAGCGCTCTGATGTTCTCACTCACGCGACACGCAAGAGGCACGAAATTTACTTGTTATAAGCGGTATATTGTTAAAGGCGCAGGGGGATATTAAGAGTTATTGAACGCGTGATGCACAATTTATCAGCGCCGATCTGGTAAAGCGCTAGCCCCTTTTGAACGCGTAAACAGCGCGAGGGAAAGCAAATTCATCCCGTAAAAGTGGCACGTATACCTACCGCCCCGTACACAGAAAGCAGGTGTACAGCTTCCCGAATATTTAACTATATCGCGCGAGCTTCCATCGCGCGTCATTTTATCACCTTTAAGCGGCGATAATCAGCGGAGATAATCAGACCGGCAGAAGTAGTGTCAAGCGCACTGAGCACTCTCCTGTGCAAGAGTTGTCTAATGCGATGCTCCCTTCAGGACGACGCACGACCATGTTATGGTGTTCTCGCTCGATATTGTTAAAAAATGTTGGAGCCTGTACACTCCGCCAGCTTAAACTGTGTCGCGGCAGTACCAATTACTATCCACTTACTTTATTGAAAACCATTCGTGCTTGTTTTTCTTTGCGAAAGATGACGTGTCACCGATGAATCCAGTAACGTTTTTACAACATTAGTGGTTGCGTTGTTCACAAAGGTAAATTGCGAACAAGCCAAGTCAGCCGCCCAGCTATAATGTGGCGTCGTATTCCAGAGTACTTTTGCACTATCATCCAATCGGCGTGTCGTATTCCAGTACTTGGAAAAAAAGCGTGCTGCCGGCGCTGCAGGCGGATCCCTGGTGGCGGTGAAGCCGGCCTCCGATGCTCGCTGTCATTCGAGCAGCCACTTTCTCCGGAGCTTAGAGGGGCAGTCACCAGAACCTTCAGAAGGCAAGGCGGACAAAGAGGGGGCCTTGACGTCACCGGCGGCAACTCCTATCGGTGAAGCACAGCTTTCGACCAGCCGCTGCGTCAAAAGGTCTCGAACAGTCGCAGGCCAAGGTGGGTCACATACACGTAATGGCTAAACGCAAGACCTTTGTCTCCAGGTGTAGTTAAGACTGACTAACGCTTTTATTTCCCCTCGAGAAATTCCTCGGTACGGCCCCTAAAAGCTATCGTCGGTGCGAACTTCTACATTCCACAAGGCTGCAATAACTCATTATATTGGAGTTTATCGCTTTAAATACCAATAATTGTGCGTAACGTTTTGTTTTCTTGTACCCACCCTCTGTAACGCCCTTCGGAGCCCGCATGGTACTAAATAAATACGTAAATAAATAAATAAATAAATAATATATATATATATATATATATATAATATATAAATTGTATACATTCAAAACAAAAGCACTCTCTCGAATCTTCAGCTGAACTGAGTTGGATAATGTGTCATGCATTTCAGGGAGAAGAGAAATTCTGCCAAATGTGCGAAGCATACTAATTTTCATTAGGCCACGTAGTTTCTACGAAAATTGCCGAAATTCGGTGCAGTTCAAACAAATATAGCACTAAGTTTACAAATCACTAACTCTGCAGAAAAACAGGTATCGCAATTCTGTAAACGGCATCGGTTAGAGTATCTGAATCAGCCGTGTTTCATGCAAGCGTTTACAGATTACGTGAAATTTTTGCATAGTTTAGAATGATTTTCCAAAATATATGCTCACAAATCAGGGGTAAATGTGATAGCGGTGTACAATAGAATAATTGCTTGCCGCTTTATACATCTTAATAGGTGGAATTTGCAGCATCGCGATTTCATTCGCTTTTGCTGAGAGACAGTGGTCAACACAATACATAGATTTTTTCTATTTTTAGTTCTGCAATTTGCTGCATTTTTATAAAGTTAAAGCCTGGAAAAATATGCGCTTACAACAGATATTAGATTATCACTTTTCTGTCAAATTCATAACAGCACGTCAATTTTGCTGCAGTGGACGCCTAGCTAAACGATTTCTTTGTTTCCGTGCTTTTATACGGGAAGTCCGAGGTAGAGCTTCATGTTAAGTTCTCTTTAAGTTGTCAGGTGCCTAAAGCCAGCTGTCGGAGTCTCGGAGGGTTTATAATCAATCTGAACTGCTGTGCACGGCGAAAGTAACTGGAACGCAATTCGGCGGCATAGCAACGCACACCTGTGGGCCATTGTAGGCGATTTGTATTACGTTATAAGGATGACACTACAGCAGCTGTTAATAGACGGACATTGCCCCCTGCGTAGTACCACCAGGCGACCCACAAATTACACTTTGCATAGCGGTAACGAGTATACAAAAAAGATGACGAGGCGAGAGCTTGTTCAGCCTTCGTTTCTCCTGGTTAGGGCTATACAAACTGTATTTTTTGTCTATGTGGCATAAGCACACTGATCGGTGACCGGGCGGGAATATGGAGGGGGCATAATCTGACTGTTCCCTTATTTCGAGGTAATTTGCTCATGCATGGACACACCGCGTACTTTAAATCTTTGAACATCAACGTGACTTAATAGCTTTTACAGCCACTCTCCCTTGATTAGGAACACGCAGTCTTTATTATTGGCTGCAATGCTGCCAACTGTGACAACAGATGCGCTGGTGAAAATACTTTCTATTCAAGTTTCTCTTCCTCTCCTTTGTGCTGAAATGTTACGTGGACTCCTGACACGGATTATTGGGTGGTGCATGTTCTACTTATACGTGCAGCAAGCGTACCAAGACTTTTCAGGCAAACGAACCTCTAGTTGAACGAACGTATCACGGTGCGTTGCGATTGTGCCGTGTATTCCTGAACAATACATATAGTCTCGCTCTTCAAAAAACGCTGCACGATTTCGAGCTATCGTCGCAGACTTTCTGCTAAATATAACTTTAAGAAAATGAGATAACACACCACAAAATATCAACCGACAAAAGGCCACCTCCCGGTCAGCACCTGCTGTGTGCAACTAATCACATGAAGCTAGTTTTACGTGGAATGCTATGCGAAGCGTCATTTGCTCATTGTACTTGTGCCAAGTGTGTGCGTTTTGTATTGCTTTTACGAAGGCAGCATAAATGCAATTTCTTATTGAAGGCTACAACTTCCAATTTCTTTGTCGCCATCGACGGAGATCAGAAATCAGTGCGTCCACGTTTTCTTGTACTGGGCACAATGCCTGCGCAGTCATCGCGGTGCAGAAAGCACTCCCGGGAAGCTAACAAAGTAGACCAGTGCTTGCATCTACGGCACCACTACCCGGCTTTTTGACCTTAATTGAAAGTTCAGTGGTTTTATTTGGCAAAACCACGCTTTGATTATGAGTCACCGCGTAGATGCGGAGCTCCGGACTGATTTTGACATGCTAGGGTTGTTTCTTAACGTGAGCCCAATGCACGGTACACGATCGTTCTTGCGTCTCGTTTCCAGAGAAATGCGGCCGACGTGCCGGGAATGGAAGCCGTGACCTCGTGCTTAGCAGCGCCATGCCATTGCCGCCAAGCCACCGCCGCGCGTCTTTTGGTCCTCTAATGGCTGCCGACCCATTTCCCGTATAGCACTTGTGCAGATGATGGCGGTTCACGCACTTGGTGAATCTTTGTTAGCCTCGACGACACTCGCGTGCTTTATTAAATAATTTTTAACACTTGTTGCAAGCACGGCTTTGTCACCTTCCTTATTAGCGCATGCCTGTTTCGTCAGTTCGAAATAACTCACTACGCTGAAAAACTCACTACCCTAGAAGCACCAAAAAAAATGTTTTCATGTGTTTGATGGAAAACTCCCGACCCACTAATTCCGTCAGGGAGGTTCAGTTCCTCAAGAGCCGAATGCAAAGTTAATTGCGGATTTTTTTAATTGGACTAGTTTCAATTGCACCCACCGCGGTAGCCCAGTCGCTACGGCATGCCGCTGCTGAGCTCCAGATCACTGGTTGGATCGTGGCCGCAGCAGCAGCAACATTTCGGTGGGGACGAAATCCGAAAACGCCGGTATACTTAGAGTTAGCTGCACGGTAGGGAACCACAGGTGGTCCAAAATAATCCGGAGTCCCGTAAATTCTGGCCCGTAAATTTGACTTGACTTCAAACTTTTTTTACCATATTTGAAAACGCGCCACAAGTTATCGAGGCTTCTAACGGAAACAGGATAATATTTTCTTCACCGAAACCTGATGTGGCAGGCTTGGTGGTAAGTGGCTATCGACTGTGCTATGGCCCTGCTGCCGAAAGCAGAGAACCATTCATCGCTCAAAGTGGCAAAAGGGAAGCGTGAATCCCCATGGCGTTTCTCAGCAATGCCCACAATTGGAAGAGCAAATTTGGCTGCTTTGAGTGACACGGCCCACCGGGCTGACTGGCGCATGCTCGGGTTCTTTCTGATACTACGGTACCGTCAGCATCAGTTTAGGTGACGTGAGTTGTCTCCACCATCACGTCTGAATCTGCCCTGCTGTAGGAGCGGGATTTCAACTACTCGAGTAAAGGTTGAAGTAACTAAGTATTTGCGCCACTCTCGACGAACTAAGGCTTCATACGTTAATTATGGAGTTGACAGCTGCCTAAAGAACAAGAAGAAAAGTGGCAGACATGTTTTGACATCATACTTCTTAAAAGTATACAATCATGGTAGTTCGATTATCGGAAAGTTGTTAGTCGTGTGTACGCGAAATATTATGCCTTCTTCTAATAGGTAATCTTCATGCACCTATCAAGGACAGGTGAGTAGCCAGACTTGAATACAGATGAAGTGAGAAAAGATTTCCTTTCAAATGCCACATTATTCTCAGGAGACAGCGCTGCTGGAAATCGAGCCACATCTGGAGGACAGCTCACCACTAGAAAGAAGCCAGGTGTTCGAATCACAGAATCTCCTCAAGTGCCGTCACCCGAGGAGCTTAGGGTGGGTTTTCTATCTGTTTGACTATAGGCCCAGTCAATGAGTCTGGTGACGCTTCCTTGCGGCGCTCATATATGTTCCCTTTTTGGCCAGCGATCGCTTTGACAGAATTGTCGCTATTATCACGTTATTGATCTCCCCTAAGAGACACTTCATCTTTCGGAAAATTTGCGAACGTTGTCGTCATTTTGATATCGAGACAACGCATCTAATCAGATCGTGCGCGCAAATGTGGCGTAGTTTAGTGTGGCGTTCAATGCACGTGAAAAGCATCGATGCGCTTGTGTGTTTCGTGACGCATGTGAGTACATACATAGCGGGCGGTCATGAAGCATGGGACTCGATTCCCGTGTAAAGTGCAGCTTCGCTTTCTGCGCAGGCGCCCACCGAATAAGTATTCGATTCTTCAACGATTCGCTTTGGCTAGTCTTCCTGCCTGTGCATTGTCATTAAATATCATGGCATTATCATGATGCTGTTGTTTCACCAGAATGACACCGATGGAAAGATTCGCATGATTTTCTTTTAGCTTGCCAACATTGCATGCATTCAACCACCGTGGTCACCTATAATTAACAAAATAACTATTCGAGCGGAGCCACGAAATGAAGCTGAAATGTTCTTGCAATTTGATTGCAAATAGCAGAATGTTGAAAACTAGAACCTGATAAGAGGCCGTCTTTTGCTTGCCACCATGGTAGTGCTTCTCTCAGTGGCCTGTCAACTTATGAAAAAAGGGTGCACTTTTGCGCGGGCACTCTTAATACCGATTGGCATGCTGTGCTTGCAGACTGGGCGGTCATGCCAACTTGTGTGCAGCGGTTAAACGTGCTGCGGCTAACGTGAAGGTTTTTCAATGCACTTTCCTGCGCCAGTCGGACGAAGGAAGCCTGATGTTTCGACGAATGTTCGCGCTCAAAGGCAGACGAACTTCTATCCTCAAGAGAAAAAGTTCGCGGGAACCTTTGCCTGGCGGCGGCATCAAGCGGGCCTACATGGACAGGGTAGTGTTGCGCGTAGCTGACGAGCTCGTTTCGTGTTCTGCACTCCCAATAATTATACTTCATTGGCGAGAGTTCACAATCGAATTTGTCCCGCAATCAGCTTAATTCCTAGATTTATCACACTCCATGGTGACGTATCTTGTCCGATTCCTTTGCTTGTATGTTCACACGGCTTGTGAATGTTAGACGAGTGAACGTTATCCATGCAGGAGAAGAACACTACAATATGGAATGATCAAGATATGAGCTATTAATTTATCGAATAGTATTTCCAGTGTTTCATTTTTTTTTCTCGGAGTGTACACAGGTACGATTGGAACGAGACGTCTCTCTCTCTTCCCAAGCCCACGCAATCGTGGGCTGCAGTTTGCACGCATGTCTTCAATACCGTGGAGAACCACGTATATGCAGCACTGGAAAATATGCATACGGCAAATGTTTTCTTGGGAATTCGTTGTGTGGCGAACTTGGTTTTGCTATTAGAGTTTATTGGAGGCAATTATTTTGGTAAATTTGCTACACAGCTCAGCCTAGTAATTGTACCGAGACATGCCAGTTACCGTGCTTTACAGTAGCAAAGCACAGAGTTTTAGGTACTAACACATAGTTTAAAGTAGCAGAAGCCCAATAAAGAATTCGTTTTATAAGGCTTGAAGTTCAAGGAATTAGTGGCATAGGCAAGGATGTGATGAAACTTGATAATATTCTGGCTGAATGGGCGCCGTGTAGTGTTTTCAAAGAAGGTAAGAACCGGCCCATAGTATCAGGCTAGAGAAAGCGTCTTTAAAAATGTTTCAGAATAAAGGTACCTCGTAGAGCATTTCCGAAGATTTCAGCCGAGCTGTGCAACAAAAACGGCTTCAGCTTTGGATCTATGCGCAAGAAAAAAGAGAACGCAAAAAAAAATCGTGTTCGCTTCAGTTCTGTAAACTGATTATCAATGAACAAATGTTTGTCTGGGATAGCGAGACGCGGATGCTAGTTCCATTTCGGGCACATGCGCAACTGGATGGAGGCAAATTACGCGTTTTGAATTCTGTCCCTTCCCCCCCCCCCTCCCCTTAATAACACAGCGAGTTACTCACAGCATAAACGGCTTCCTGTTCTGCTTGTTAATTGTCGCAGCATAAAGAATAAACTCGATAGTTTCATGTCTTTAGTAGCCACTGCTAAAGCTCAGATCGCAATGGGCACCGAATCATGGTTAGATAACTCTGTACCTTGTGTAGAAGCCTTACCGCCAGGTTTTTTCTTAATCGGAAATAGAATGGACATCTCGGGGAGTATTTCTCTTTTTATCCAATGCATTGTCAAGTACACAAATTTTATTTGAAAACAACACTCAGTCTGTCTGGTAACTTGTGAAATTACCCAAAGGAAACAATGCGATGTTCAGGAAATTTTACAGTAGCGACTCATTCGGACTCCTGTCTGGTATGCTATGACTTAAGCTAGGTGGCATATTTCTAGGGGGCGATTTTATTCTGCCGGACTTCAACTGGAATGCGCGGACATGCGGCTGGTAACAGGTCCCGTATTTACATAGAGTGCGAAGAACTGCTCGGAATAAATGGAATGCAGCAGTCCATACTAGGACCTACATAGCAAAATGCAATTTTAGATGATGCCTTGCAATGAACCGAACTTAGTGTCAAAGATTACTGTTGCCAGGTATTAGTGCTCGGAGGGCAATTGTCATTGAACTTAACATACAGCGAGTATGGATGGCACAAACTCCACAAAGAAGCGTGCACAACTACGAAAGGGGAGACTACGCTGCTATTAGAACCGGACTAGAAGTTTTCGTTCCTACTTTTCAGCATCTGTCAAACGCCCGACGTCCGTCAGCTTTGCGGTCGACGTTTTGGGGTAAAATACTCCCGTTAGTCGAAATTATGTTCCATGTAAGTACCCGCGGAAACGAGAAAAGACAGAAACGTTGGTTTAACGCAGAAATAGGTAAACACAAAGTAAAAGCGAGACGCACGTATAAAAATGTTTCTGTCAACACCTGTCATATTAACCAGGAAGGCTTAGAATTGGTAATTTATTGAAAGTAGCAATACATCTGCAAACGATACATTTTAGAAATATGTCAAACAGGACCGAAAGAAGACATATCTATACCATCTTTCACTGTTTACGGTGAAACCGAGACGCCAAACTACCTGGGGACCGAAGGCCTCGACCAGTATTTTCAATCCGTGTTTTTCGCAACGACGGATGCGGAGATCAATACCACTTTGAATAACACCAATCAGAACAATAGCTGCCAGACATTGAAATTGATCTTAGTGGCGTCCATTCTTTCTTACGCTATTGAGATGCAACAAGCGCCATTGCACCTGGTGCAATATCTCCAGCCGTCCTTAAAAGAGTGCCATCGCATAACTGCTCAATACTTAACGATCATCTATAAGCTTTGCCTTGAAGAGGCATCATTCCCCAAGATTGCAAGACAGGCAAGCGTGACACCCGTTTTAAATTGGGCAATAGAAATTCGTACAAACTTTAGTCTATATGGTGCAAAATATTCGAGCACGTTTGATACAGTGACATATTTGCATTCCTTGTCTCTAATGCCTTCTTTACACCCTGGAAGCAGGATTCCGAAAAGGTTATTCCTGCAACACACAGCTAACAGAATTTCCGCATTCATATCCAAAGCCATTGACAACAGTCAGGTAGATCCGGTTTTTATTGATTTTCAAAAAGCTTTCAACTGTGTCTCATAAGCTCTTAGACGTTAAGCTTTCTGCGGTAAATATGCAAAAACGTTCAAGTTTGGATACGAAGCTACCTAAATGGAAGAAACGGGTCTGTCGTCAGGAACAAAGCCATATCTTCAGCAATAACTGTGACTTTGGGCGCTCTCCAAGTAAGTGTACAAGGATCCTTATTGTTTAATCTACATAAAAAAATTGAGGAATACATTACATCTCCCAGAAAGCTATTGCCGTCAACTGTGTGATATAGACAGAAATTACTAGTGATTATGAAATAAATACTTTGCAAACAGATTTAGATAAAATATCGAACTGGTGTGAAAAATGAAATATAAATTTAATATTAAGAAGAAGTTGCGCAAGTTATTCAAGAAAATGGTCAAATTACAGCACCTATATAACATCAATGGCACGCTTATCGATGCAGTCTTATTACGCGTACCTAGGAGTCTACTTCACCCAATCATTCACTTGGAATAAGCAGACTGACACAATCACACTGCATCAAAAGCTGGTAGGATGCTACATTTATTTCGAAGAAATTTCCAACAGGCAATGCGCGAAGTTGAGGAAGCTCTGTACACTTGATATGTCAGAACAATACTTGATATGCCGATATGGGATCCCTATCAAGATTGTCTCATTGGTAGACTGGAAGAACTGCAAAACGAAGCAGTCAGGTTTGTTTGTAATAATTAGAGCACGTACATTAGCGTTCCAGAAGTGAAGGCCACTTTAGGAATGGATCTGCAACGTGTGCGTTTGCAGAAAGAAACGCTCAAACTAATGCTCCAAATATATCACAGTCAGGCAGGTACCAATCGCGACAACTATCTTCTGAAATCAGATTACATATCCACTCGCTGTTGTAGAACCAAAAAATGTCATCCTATACCTCCAGAACAAAAACTTTATAACAGCCGTTTTCCCCCAAGTGAACACATTGGAAGTTTATCTAATGATTGTTAAATGTGTGTAATAACAAATTATTATTTTCTGTGTTGTGATATCGCTCCTGAATAACAACTGTATGGGCTTACTTTCTTGAAAAACTCTTTGTTCACGCTAATATATGTATTTCTTTAAATAGCATTGCAACGCTTATTATGTATATGAGTACGTCTGGGCAAAATGCTTTTCTCTTCTTATTGGCTATGATTTGTTCGCCCTTAAGTATAATGCGTTTATGGCGATGTAGCTATGCTGTAAATAAAAATAAATAAATAAATAAAGCAACAAATCTTTCGTGTGAACCTTGAAGTCAGCAAAGTTCTCTAACCAAAGGTCATCATTACTGCTTCCTAATGCTTCACGCATCTCTAATAGGTACTGGAATACTTGTGGAATGCCCTTCTTAATTTAGTCGCCATCTATCTCTAGTGCCAATTGCTGTAAAGCAGGTGCTGCTCTACAAAACGCTCGTATGCATGCGCGAATGTGCTGGAGATCGTTCAGGATTTTCACTGTTTCTACTCCCATCATTTGAAGCCACCCAAAACAACACAATTGGTTTGATTCTTTCGGAATCCACGAAATCCAGGGAAACACACAAAAATTCCGAGCGACCAGTCGAAAGGCACTTTCTGCGGACTTTGGTGGGCGTTTTTCAGGCGTGAAAAAAAAGTCTCACGAAGCGTGTATTGAGCACGAGAAAGCTGGATCGTGAATTTTTCAGGATGGGCTACAATATTGTCGTTGACACCTTCGCTCTGACTATTATATTTATTGAAGCAACAATAAATAAATATGTAATTCGTCGAAATACGAAAGATAGTGACTTGCTTCAAGCAATGGCAGACATTACCTTGGTTCTCTCCACCATCGTGGCTCCCATAAATTTTGGCACAAGTTATGTAGGACAGCCTGTATATATAAAATAAAATGCATAGCCTGCAGAATATAGTGAAACTGAATGCAAACGACGGAAGAGATAAAAAAAAGTTAAATAATTAGGAGCACTTGGGGCCTAAATAAAAAGATCCAGAAATTGCAGTGTATAAATACGCAATTAATATTGTTAGTACATAGAATACTATAATTCTACTGTGGGTCATACACGCAGATCTCGCGGTCGGCGCAAAAAGCCGAGATTCCACCTGGGCCATCCGCCAACGCCGGCGAAGTGCTTCTCCCCCCGAGAGTCGAGAACGGCAGTCCCCGCGTGAGCATCCTGCGAACAATGTGTAAGTGCTGCGCAAGAATAGGCCAAATTCGCAATCTTGAAAGCACTAGCGCCCGACTCAGCTCTGAACTGAATTGAAGGCACTCGAAGCGTGCTTATTTATGTCGGCTATGTGCGAGTGCAAGAACAATTTCCCCACTGAAGTAACGCGCAAAACGAAGAAACGCTGTGATTACAACCGCTGAATTGATACGAATGAAATTTGTTGCATTTAGGAGAAAAAAACTGGATTGTACCGATTGCAGGCAGCGTTACGCATGAGTTCGCGTGTCAAATGTTTTAGAAAACTTGCCACAGGTCACCGATATTTTAAAAAACCTGGAAGCGCTGATATTGAAAATCTTTCTCTCTTCGCTAGAAACAGTTATCGCAGTGCTACAGCCTCCATCTGCTAGATAATTTCAAGGCAAGTTTGATATATGTATTTCGAGCTCGCGTAAATATGTGATAGTCTTCACCTAATGTTTCTCAAAAGTCCTACTCGCGATTCATTATATTTCAGATCATTGTGTAATACATCAATTTGTTTTAGATGTCTAAATAGGTCCTTGTAGTATTCCAGAGATGTAGTTTTTCAGTGCAAAGGTACGCAGTTGTAAACTTGCTTGGGTTTTGAGAATTTCGCGAGCTTCAATAATTTGGTAGTAAAACTGATGGCCTCAATGAATACTGTGTTTATTGATAGTGGATTTTATCTTTGACTTTTAATGCAACAAATCTAACCAAGTTCGATACTGAGGTTGCCGTGAAAAACTATTTGTTCTATCCGATATAATATATAGCAACTCCTTTGGTAAACCTTCCGCGTATGGCGGATAGATGAAGCCGTTTGTACAATGTAAGCGCATGAACTAGCTGAACGGCGTTTTAGATGCTAATGAAAAATACACAGAGGTATTGCGTCATTAGGAATTGGAAGAAAGTACCCTAAGCACTGTGCCACACCATACACAGTTACAATAAGAATGCATCATTGAAAGAACCAGCAAAACAAAAATAAAAGTACAATTGAATTACAAACGTCAAGCTTCTGAGCTCACAGCACACAATATATCGACACGCAAAATCGTTTGTAATACAATGCGTGCATCGGTCACGTGAGACTTCAAGCAACACTTGCACATATTTAATTGCAACATGAACCCGTTTCGCATCCGATTACCAGGCCTGGGGAAATACTTTACAAATGTGTCATGATACAGTTACAAAACTGGGGCGATAAGTATTTGAGATACAGATACCTGGTACCAGTGGATTAGTTGCATCGGACATGATACTTGCCATTTGTATGTTAAGATACTTCAATAGAATTTCTAATTCCTCATTATAAAAGCACTCTAGGTGTCACTGCAAGTTTGCAGATGTTAGCGTGCAAGTTTCTTATCTTCTGACCCAGCACGTTCCTTTCAAGTTTCCTGTACTGACGCGTACAATTTTTTCCGGTAGACACTCACAGAGTACAACATCGCAATGCAGTGGCAACGGCCTACGAGGCCCCGAAATGTCAACGTAAATACTTGTGCAATCAGCAATTTTTCATGCCGGTTTTCAATGCGGTACGACGCAACGTTTGGCGGTCCATTCACAAAACGGGTCAATGTCTTATATTGCTACGTGTTCATTTGTATAGTTTCGTAATTGTTCCAAATTAGTCTTCTATGCATAATCTGCATATTTCACTCATAGGTGGTAAATCTTCAGTGGAGATAGCAATGTTGATAAACAATACGGTTGAGCTATATGCTTTTGTAGTTATGCGTCGGTAGACAGCAGTATGTAGCTGAAAGTGTAAAGGTACTTCAAGGTTTAGACACACCAGACAGTTCCAACTACGGAGGTAGGTTAGACATGCCACCACCCAGTTTCAAACGAGATGAGCACGTCATCATGAGCATGACAACGGCATAGTGCATTGGCACCAATGTTCCATTTGCTCGTAACAATAATTTAAAGTTGAAATTGAAGGTGAGGGAGTACGCGCCGCTGATGATGGTCTTTCAACACGCGCAGCTTGATTTCACTCTGTACCCTACAGACGATAATGTAACAGAAGACAATGCTCCATATACGATAGCAAGCTGATTATTATTTGGAGCGCTCAACTCATTTGGAGGAGCTTACAAAAAATGTGCTAGCAATCGCGTGCGAGAGATTGAGCACCCGCACAGGGCACAGACTCATTTTTCGCATTATCATGAGTGGGCATTGGAACGAAGTAGTAAAATATTGGAAAGGCTGAAAAAAAAGTTGCCTAAGACTGTATCAAATATGGCACTGGGCCAGGGAACTAACCAGTAAATTGACAATGATGTGGGGCTCCCACATTGCGGGAAAGCGCGCACAAAGGTCGGAGCCATGAAAGACTGAAGTCCGTCAGCTGCATGCTCTTCTCCTGCTCCGCCACAAAGAGAAAACATCCGTTTTGCTAGCCTCCGTCCTCAGCCTACGTTACATTTTTCTGGTAGAGGGGCGGGGTACATGCTACCGCTTCCAGACCGAAGCCCGTCTACAAGCCCATTACGAAGTCCGGTCGAGCTGACTACTGTTCACGTATGTAGGTGTGGACTTGAAGGACTACCACCTGAGCAAGAGTCTCCACCCAACCACGTCAGAAGGATGGGTACTAGAGCACTGCACGGGTTCGGGCTTACCCGAAAGCCCGAGCCCGGCCCGGCCCGTGGGCCGGGCCGGGCCGGGTAGCACAGTTTTTTCACGGGCTCGGGACGGGCTCGGGCACGGCGTGTGCTTTTTGACTCGGGCCCGGGCCGGGCTCGGGTTTTTTGACGCGGGCCCGGGCCAGGCTCGGGCTTTCTGGTGGTGTGCATGTAACGTGCAGCGAGTCATTCTCGGATGTCTCAACTCTGAAAAACATTATTTTTCGGTCTCGGGCCGGGTTCGGGCCGGTTTCGAGTCGGGCTCGGGCCGGGCTCGGGCCTAAGGTAAAGGGGTGGCGGGCCGGGCCGGGCGGGTAACGTAGATTATTTCCGGGCCCGGGCCGGGCCCGGGTCTCGCCATAAAAGTTTTGATCGGGCTCGGGCGGGCCGCCCAACGTAAAAACGGGCCCGGGCAGGGCCCGGGCTGAAAAAATCGGCCCGTGCAGTGCTCTAATGGGTACATCAGTTTCTGACTCGCACCGACCGAGGTCGTGCTTCACCAACCGCGAATCCCCAAATCATTCCATGGGGACGCCATGGAGGATTTTGAAAACTGTCTTGATCACTTTGAGCATGTCGCCGAATTCAACTCCTTGACTCCAAAGTGCAGTCTACGCAAGGGCTACTTTGTCTTCGAGGACTATGCGCGGACATGTTTTGAGAAGCATGGGGCTGCCCTATCGTCGTGGGAGGAATTCCGACGGCAGCTAATCAGTTAACGTGCAAGCCTCGATCGCAAGGAGCGCGTTGAATCTGCAAATCAGGTCATAGTACAGTGACCTAACGAAAGTGTTCCAATATTTGTGGAAAATATTTGCTGACTTTTCTGGCTCGCGGATTCCTCCATGCCGGAAGAAAAGCAGGCGCTTGATGCGCTGTGTCCAGCAAGAGCTATTCAGTGGCCTGATACGCAACCAACTAATGTACGTTGCAGAGTTTCTCGCGGAGGCCACATCAATGGAAAGGTACAGCAGCAGCGAAACAAGGCCGTATGACTGAAACGTGTCGACGCTACTGCGTGAACTTCTCGCTGCGCCCTTGGACAATACCAGATGCGAAGTCCCAATGCGAAGTGAGACGCCACAGCACGAAGTACGGTAGCCACCACCTCGCATGTCGTATGCGGAAGATGCGCGAGATTTATTGTCCCGATTTTACACGGTGTCAGCGTCCTTCCAGGCTTTCCTGGTGTGCGTGCCATTGAACAAGTGTCTGGTGACTTCAGGCCTCGCCGCAGGCCATTCACGGCTGAAGCACGACCATAACGCATGAGCGACGCCTGGCGAATTTCAGAGACGGTGGTGCTTGCCTTTTCATTGCAGTTTAACCGATCATCGTTACAGGGCATGCCTTTACTGCCGAGTGGGGCTCCGTGGCTTTTCTCTTAATGCGCCCTGCCCACACAGTGGCGAACACCGAAGTAGATCAAAGCCTACCTCGCGGACGCTATGACATCGTTCGCTACACAATTCTGTGAACCTCGGTCAGGTTCATCCGCTTGAAACACGTCTTCCAGCCCCCTCTCCACGTGGAGCGCAACCAGGCGTCGCTCACCCAGCCCTGACAACTGGGAAAACACAGTCCAGCGACCCACGGAGGTGAGGTCGCTGATGTTGCGAAGGCCTGCATTACGACGACCGCGTCATGACGAAGTTCAGACACAGAAAAAGCAGTGTAGTTCGGTGTCAGTGCCTTGCGACGTTCTAGTAACAATAGATGACCACGAAGTCACCGCGTTAATCCAAATGGGTGCCGACACGTCTGTAATGAGCCAGAATCTCGCGCGTATATTGAAGAATGTTTCGATAAATGGGCTGGAAGTCAGATTAGTACTTCAGGAGGGTACCTTCTAATTCGAGTGGGTCGGTGCACGGCCCAAGTCAAAATTTGGGGCCTCACATACATGGGCGATTTCGTCATTCTTCATGACCGTTCAAAGGACCCTATACTCCGCATAAATTTTCTTAAAGCGAACGGTGCCATCATCTACCTGCAAGAGTCTAGTGTCATCTTTGCTGCTACACAAGTCATGACGAAGAGTAATGACAATGACTCTGACATGCGCTTCACGTAGCCGACGAGCACATCACGTTGCCACCCAGCAGCAGCGTGCTGACTGTTGTACGTTGATATATGGAGGACGACGCCGAGGGCATTGCTGAGGCAAACGTTCCCCTGGTTCTTGAACGCGACATTTAGCATAGCTAGAGGTCTTTTTCGGTTGTGAGACAAATGTTCAGTTATTCTGCTAACAAGCTTCGGCAGCGAGTACCGGCATGTATCGCGAAGAAAGACAATCGCCTTTCTTCGCAATATCATTGCTGTCACCAACATTGACGCATTGGAAATCGCATCTTCTTCGCATCTAGTTACTGTTCCTAAAAAACGCCTTCACGTTACACACTCATCTGCCAGACCACAGAGAGACCATCTACTGAATCTCTTGAATGTATTTTTCCGACTGTTTTTCAACGCCCTCTAAAGTACGACGCTCGTCCATCACAAGCACCGCATTATTACGAATGAGTCAGCACGTCCTGTTCCCCAGCACCCTTACTGAGTATCTCCAGTAGAAAGGAAAGCGATCAAGCAGAAGGTGAAACAGATGGTCCAACACGACGTCATACAGCCGTCCACAGCGCGTGGGCCTCCCATGTGTGTTAGTAAGAAGAAGGACAACACACTAAGCGCCTGTGTAGATTACCGAAAGTTGGACCTTGTCACCAAACGCGATGTTTATCCATTGCCACGCATCTACGAGGCTTTGGACCGCCTACAACATGCCAAGTTTTTTTTTCGTCGTTGGACCTTAAGTGCGGGTAGAAGGCAAGTAGAAGTTCACGAACAGGATCATCAAAACAGCGTTTATGACACCTGACGGGCATTATGAGTTCAAGTTCTCCCCCTTCGGTCTCTGTTCCGCGCCTGCCACCTTTAAGTGGATGATGGATAGCGTCCTTGCTGAACTCAAGTGACAAACCTGCCTCGTATATCTGGACGACGTCGTCGCGTTTTCGAGCACGTTTGACGAACATCTTGCACGGCTCAGGGGCGTCCTCGCTGCGATCCCTACTACCGACCTCACCATGAAGCCTGAAAAATGCTACTTCAGGTTCCAAGAGCTAAAATTTCTTGGCCATGCAGTTGGCCCCAAGGCGTCCGACCAGAGCCCGACAAGTTAGCTGCCATCGCCAAGTTTTCCCCATCTACAGACAAGGCTATCCAGTGCTTCCTTGGCTTGTGCGCATATTACAGACGATTCTTCGAGGGATTCTGGAGAATTGCTGAGCCTCTGACACGGCTTACACGCGACGATCTGCCTTTCGTTTGGGAGGACGAGCAACAGTGGTCGTTCAATGAATTTCGCCAAAGTTTTCAAGCTGCCCCAATAGTTACTCATTTCGACAAAAAAGCTGACACAGAAATTCATACTGACGCCAGAAATGCGGGCCTCGGCGCAATTCTTGTGCAGTGGCAAGACAGTGCGAAACGCGTCATTGCTTATGCAGCCGCAGTGTCACCAAGGCTGAGATGAACGACTCAACCACTTAAAAAGTGCTTAGTGGTTGTTTAGGAAATAAAGTTTCGACCTTACATGTACGGTACACCGTTAAAGCTGTCAGCGATAACAATTGCCTGTGCTTGCTTGACAACCTTTAAGATCCTTCAGGTAGACTATCCCGTTGGAGCCTGCGCGTACAAGAGTACCTTGTAGAAGAGTACCATTGTCTACCGATCTGGAAAGAAGCACAGCGACGCTCCTCTCTCTACGACATCATTCGACATCTTACCACGACTTGGTACCACGAGTTGGTACTTGTCGGCGTTGTCGACGCCGTCAACATGGCTGAGCAGCAGTGCACTTACCAGGAGTTGATGCCACTGATCGTTTCAATGAATTGAACCTTTTTGCCTCGCTTGTTCGTGCGCGGCTTATCATCGTACTGTCTGCGCAGCAACGTCCTTTAAGGTGGATTCACACGACCGGACGGAGGAGGAATTTTCGCAGCGGATGGCGTATCCCGTGACGCGCACGTCATCAAAACGTGCCGCCCTCGCCTAGTCCGGGCTCCTCCGCTCGCTGTCCGGATTGAAAATGCTCGCCGGTATTTCCATCCGTCCTTTGGCGGTCGTCTGACCTCAATTTAGCGTAGTCAGCGTCAAATCTGATAACATCGGACGCATTCGCGTGGCTACGATGGCGTGTTATCGGCTTGGAGCCACGTGTGATTTCGTTGTGCAGCAGTGACCGCCTGTCTTTTGTTGTGATGCAGCGGGAAAGGCGAGTCGTGGTTGCGGCGCAGTTCTTTTTACTCAAACCGCTCAGCCTGCGTGACTTCAACATGAGTGAGGTGCACAAAAAAAAAAAAAAACGCTTAGTGACGAGGCAATCGTCACTCTTTTGGTTCTTGTTGAGGGATTCATAGCACTATTGCATATAGGGCACGCCGAGTATGCAAACGCGCAGCTGCTAATAAACGTTGGAGTCGAGAGTAAGCACGCGGATTCCGCAAAAGACGGTCCGGCTGTGCGAATGCGACCTAACTCGGCTGCGCCGGATTCAAGTGCTGACGTCATTGTTTGTCCGCGAGCAGGCGGGATTTTGCCCTCGTGTGTATCCACCTTTACTGGGAAAAATGCGGAAGCGGTCCAGGGCTGGTATTTTGTAGCGATGCGTTATAAATGCTTTCTTCTATACTAGTCTTATCATCCACCGCTCACGGCCGGCTGATCCCGTTGATAACGTGAGCGGATCGTCGCTCTGACCTCTGACCAAGCGTGAAAATCGCGAAAAGGCATTAGCATCGGAAAGGCATCGCTACAAAATACCGGCACAGAAACGTACCTCCTTGTCGTATAGTCGGCGCTGCGCCAAGATACTTTGCAAGCCTGCCATATGATGAGCCTTGTGCGGGACACCTGGGCTTCCGACGGTGTAAGTGCGCTTAAAATACGAGGACGATAGGTGAAGACGAGACACACATAGCGCAACTTTCAACTTGTTTATTCGATAATTTCGATAATTGGGTCGTCACTACACACGGGACACTTGATATGCGCACTGCACTCATTACACATCCAAAACACTTGCGCATGTGTGAAATTGTTTATTTTAAGCGCGTTTACTCCATCCTCATGTCGGTCCAACTCGACCGACTATGTGTATTGAAAGGATCGTTACTGACCTGAGAATTACTAAGTCGTTAGCAAGGATATGACATAAGCATTACTTACCCCTACTGTTTTGTTCTGTGGAACGGTACGTGAAGACCTGCCGCAATTGCCAGCGCCGCAAGAAACTGACCGATCAACCAGCTGGCATTCTCCACCCTGTGGACTCTGCTCAAGCACCCCTCCTACAATTAGAAATAGATCTGCTTGGTTCATTCCCAGAGACATCTTCTCGCAACAAATGAATAGTCGTCGCTACCGACTACTGAACCGGTACGCCGAAACTGAAGCTATTCCGCAAGAAAACTCCTATGAAATGGCCAATTCCTTCGTCCGCCACATTTTCCTGCGGGATGGGCACCCTTTGTTCTTGTCATGGATCGTGAAGCAGCATTCACAGCCGAACTAATGCAGCATGTTCTCCAGTTAACGCATAGCTCTCACCGTTAGAGCACTACGTGTCATCCACAAACAAATGGTTTAAGGGAACGTATGAACAGAATGCTGGCTGATATGCTTTCTATGTATGTCGACGAGATTTTACCATATGTGACCTTCGCCTTCAACATATGTGACCTTCACCTTCACCCCATTTTACCTACTGCTGTACTGGAGATCACACAGCAGACGCTATTTGGACTTGTATGGGCGTCGCGTCACGTCAACATTTGACGCCAAGCTACCGCTGCTTGATACTAGCACGACCAGCAAACATGGTAGAGTTTTACAAAGTGTCGACGAAGCACGCCAACTTGCTCGGCATCGTATCCGGAGCTAACAGCATACCGACAGCCTTCGATACAACCAGGGTCGACGCGACGTCGATTTCAATTCCGGCGACTGTGTGGGTCTGGATGCCCATCGATCACCCTGAACACTCGGAACGTTGCTGCGCCGGTACTTTGGGCTGTACAAGGTTACGCGCGGTCTTAGTGATGTACCTTATACTTGTGACTCTGGTTCGCTCCATCATCGTCCTCGTGCTGAAGTCCATGTAGTGCGCATGAAGCCATATTATGCGCGTACGTGAACGCCCAGATGCACCTCAGGAACTCATCTCTTGCCTCGACTCCGCTGCAAGAACTTTTCGAGGCGACTTAGACGGTCGCTTTTCGCATTGGGGGTAATTGACACAGTGATGTGGGGCTTTCACACCGTAGGAAGGCGAGCGCAAAGGTCGACGCCATGAACGACGATGAAGCGCGTTAGCTGCATGCTCTTCTTCTGGTCCACCTTTACAGAACCGGCTCTATTCTGCCAGCCTTCGTCTTCAACATACGTTAAAATTTAATCTACGTAACGTACCCTGTAATATTGACGCCATATCGTTAGGCGCCCCGGGTCGCAGAAAATCCGGTGTTGGCGTCCGCCGCCGACAACGCGGTCCATCAGAAAAAATCTACCGGACCATTACCATGCAGCCCTCCGCGTGGCGCAAAGGCCTTGCTGAACTAATTGAATTTCTCCAAGTATTATCCGTAAGAAAATTCTAAAGAGTCCGATTTACAGAGAACCTACAGACATTATTTGAATACACGCAATACACAATTTCAATATACGAGAAATTAATTTCAATATACGAAAACATAATATTGATATGAGAAAACTCAATCACAAACCCCCTTTCTTTGCTTACGGGGGTATGAGGCATGCTCCACCCTGCACTGCCACCGGAATCGGCCCTGCATTGTTTTCTATCAGGCCCAGTGTCTCATATAATCCGCTATCGGCGTCGACGGCGCCCGATAACGCTATCGCGTTCCGCTTTTAAAGGCGAAGCTTAAGGGTACGGCCACCAACCACAGACGGCCTTGTAGACGAGCATCCGCCGCGGCTGTGGGAGGCAAGTGCTGCCGCCGGGTACCTACCGGTAAAATAGGTACAAGCGCGCTCCCGGCCTGGTGCTCGGCCATTATGGGACCTCAACGCTTGGAAAGGAGTGTTTGA
Organism: Dermacentor silvarum; assembly: GCF_013339745.2. Lineage (NCBI taxonomy): Eukaryota > Metazoa > Arthropoda > Arachnida > Ixodida > Ixodidae > Dermacentor > Dermacentor silvarum. Next base: position 118,585,216 of record NC_051160.1, on the reverse strand, counting down.
CCTGAACCCGAAGGCGCCCCCACCATAGGTGCTTGGGGCGCCACATGGGAAATCACCGCCATGGGAGCGGCCCAGACATCACTTTTTTTTTCCGTGCTCACGTTGGTTTCGACGGAATTCAGGGCGCAGGCTCCTTTCCCAAGCGTATCACCCCTGTAGGAAGCCGAACGCCAGGCCGGGGTACGCTTGTACCCTTTTGAACCAGTGGGTGCCCGGCCGCGGTGGGAATCGAACCCACAGCCTCCCGCAGCCGAGGCGGGCGTTCTACGTTAAGGGTGGCGTACCCTAAGCGTCCTTCAAGTTTTACGTTACCGGACGCGCTGACAGCTGCACAGGGACCTGGGCTAAACCTAAAACGCGAGATTGAGAAACAGCAAACTGAATAGGGGTGACTTAGAGGAATCAGGCTATCGAACAACATATACCGGGTGCTCAAAAATAAACTTTACGGAATTTTTAAAGAACGCCTGTGGCAGGCAGCCTAATTCTTATCGTTGAGCTGGGATACTCGAAGAGGGACATTAGTAGCACGAGAAATCGAAGTACATGTTCAAATAATTTTTTTTAAATTCACTAAAAAGCCCCTTGTTGATTATATTACGACACATATTGCTATATATTTACGAATTGTAGCCGGTGAGCATGCCAGGCGTATCCACTTGGAATGAATTCCCAGAATGACACCAGTATGGAGACATGCGCCATCAAACTCGCCGTAAAAATGCACTGTTGTGCCACTTAGTTTTTTACCAAAACGCTGCTTTATACATTGAAGCCCAAAAGTAACTGGAATGCCCATGTTTTCGTCCCACAATTTGGGAATAATATCTCACTGCACCTCGTGCTGAGCTGCACGTGTGAGATCTTACGTAATTTTTGGTACTGCGAGCAAATAAATGCAACGTCTACTCACTGTGAATCTTTTATTTGTTTTTGTTTTCTTTTCAGTTAACGCGTAAGTATTTCTGCAACCCTTTTTCTCCGCTTATTGTATGTTCAGTCGCGATCAAAAGTTTGGGGAGCGAAGGTGCCGCGATTTTTAATTTTTGTTTCGCAGTTCGGGCATTCTGGCTGAAATACAGGAGCGCATGCGTACGCGGTCATGTTTGACCAATACAATGTATTAAGCCAATTCCAGACCGCGGAGCTGCGCTTAAAAATGTTAAATTTTTTTTTTGCTGGTGCCGTGGTCCCCAAATTTTTGGTCGCGACTGTACCTTATGTAGCCCTCATGTAATGTCTGGATTATTAAACTGTTTCTGGTATTTTTATTGAATGAGGAAGTGACTAAATAACTAAATAAAATAAATAAAATACGTGAACAAACATTCTTTGAAGGTGGGCGAAATCAGGACATTGTTTGTTTGGGAACCTATAATGAATCACATGGGCTCAGCCGAACAGTCACCTGTTAACCTCATCTGTGAACCTGTGTTTCCATTGCAATTCTGCGTCTCGCCAAGGTGAGACACCATCGCCAGAAAATTTTTCTATCAATGTGCGGCAGCATATTAAATCCCGCGCACCACGGTAAACGGCCCTCTCTTCGGCGCAATTTCTGCACTAAAGCGCCGTGGCCAGTGGCAGTCGGAACCTCTTAAGATACACGTAAAAGCTATTCGTTGCAGGAGTATTCAACTTCTTTAGCAATATTATTTCCTTTTCTTTTGATATTGTGATTTACAAGTTTCAGTCATTCTTTTCCACCTATTACATTAAGGCGTTCACATTTACGCGTTGGCCGCGTGAACACAGCCCCACTCTTATTTCGTTGTTTCTTCTCTACCACAAGCATATTGTTACGGGTCACATGACCTGAAGACAACGTTGGACACAAGAGGTAGAGAGAGAACAGTGGGTCGAACGAGCGGCTGGCGAAGGCTTTATGCCAACATAAAACCCGTGTTAACCCGACGGTTAGTACTCGTCATTGCATTTATGGTGGCAAAGGTAGTTATACACTCACCCGAACGCCCGTACCTTCGAAAAATATTCGGTAATGCCATCCCCAAAGCCCTACAGTTCTCCCGGGTGCTTTGTACGACGGAACTGTGTCATGGGAGGCTTACCTCATGCAGCTGGATACCGTGGTGACATACGGTTGGGACGATGAAAGAAAAGCACACGTACTAATAGCCCATCGGCGCAGACAAGTGGCGGAGCGTTTGCTCAACCTCTCATCTGTTCATCACGACAACTTCAAGTTTCTGTCACGAATCCTCGCAGATCAGCATGGCGCACTATCACCACTCCCGCTTTCGCTACGGTCCCGTGCCGATACCGGCACCAAAAACTTAGGCGACACATTCCACGAGCTGGCTGGTGATGTCTGAACGGCTCACGTTGAAGGCGTTAGCGGGCGCTCCTTCAAACACGCTCCACTTCTTCACCACTGACGCGGTCGTCGACACCGATACAAGATCCAGATATTCGCCGTTGGGTGCGCCTCGGTAAACCAGAAGACCTCCGGCAGCCATCACTGTTGCCTTGGATGAAGAATTCAGTTCGAAGGCCATTCGGAAACAATCGTTGGCTCCGTAGAAGACGACGACTTCCGGCAAATCTTCCATGAGCCGCCGGAAAGGCCAGGGAATTGAAGAGCGACACTTCAGGGGTCTGCCACTACCGCCGCAAACAGCGCCGCAGTATCTTTCGAGACCCTCACTCCCCTTCTTCGACCCCTGTCAGCGGCACAACATGCCAGGGCAATTTTCCTCTGGAGTTGGCAAAGACTTGCCGGTATCCCCCTGTAGTTTTGCGGCAGCAATCCGCTTTAGCAATATTATGTCCTTTTCTTTCGATATGTCATTACACGTTTCAGTCATTCTGTTCCATCCTATTACATTAAGGGTTCACATTTACGCGTTAGCAGCGTGAACAGAGCCCCACTCTTTTTTAGGGGATAGCGGTATCCCCGGTATCTCCTGCCGTCGACGTCCCGATTTCGGGAACCTCACCAGAACCATTGGATACGTCGTTGGGGGCGTTGGGTACAGTTACACTCTAAGTGCCGTCAGCCGCCTTTGAATATTTCGGCAGCGGCTGATATACACTGTTCTCACCGAAGTACGATTTCTTGACAAAACAGCTGAAGCGCTGGTTGACATAGTGCAGTGGTTAAGGTACCTGGACTCCACACATGTCATGCGGCGGATCGTGTAACTTCCGCATGACATGACAGTTACACTTTTTTTACGCGAAACTGTATATGGCTAGGGTCTGGCGGATCGCATCCGCGGAAAAAAACGAACGCAAGGATCCACAATGTGAACCGATACCGATGATGTGCATAAAGAGACCAAGCTCAATGGCACATACCCCTGTGGCCTCGGGGACCTGTAACGCGCCCTTAAACTACCCTTGTCACACGTGGGACCCAAAGAGAGTCGGAGCGATGAACGCTGTTGCCCAAACGCTAGTCTATGACGATGCGTGTCGAAACATCAGTGATAAAACGTTATAGTCTACAAACCAATAGCAATGTCTCATTCTCGCTTGGCATAGCCATTTCCCTAGCGACGTCATCAGTTGCCCCTCGGGCTCGATATAGATAAGACCCATGTCGGTCCATCCGAAAGAGGAAGAGCACTGTTCTTCAAGGAGCGCCAGGCGCGCTCAATAGCGCGAATAGATGCGAGAGCGATGAGAAGTCGAAACGCAGCACCTGAAGTATGTGGCTGTGTCTTTTCAACCATTTAATATAGTCAACAAATGAAAAAAATTAATATATATAAACAAAACAAACAACTTCGCTGGTCTTTCATCTTCCCATGCCGAAGGGCTCTGAATTTTTCCTACGATGGTGATGCGTCCTTTCCGCAAGTGCGTCATTTCGCAACAGATAAGAGGAGATAGGATTGTGAATTCTAGGAACAAAAAATGTGGTACCGGCATTTAGGTACGGGCCGTGTAATATGATATGGTAACTCGTATTCTTGATGTAGAAGTGTTACACAATGACAGCCCACGTATCAGCAGCAGCAAAAACAACTGTACGAACTAGTCACAGAAGCTTTTTTTTACTAATGGCAAGAATGTCAGCATTCCCTGCATAACCCAATCAATGTCGTTGCGAGTGTGTATTCAAGTTCTTGTTTGCTATAATTGGCGCGTGAGAAAGAGGGGAATATGGCGGTTAATACATGTAAGGTAAACACACCTGTAGCGAAGCTTCCATAGAAGCCCATACGTTCAAAACATGGCGGTTCATCGGCGGTTCATGGGGCTTAGCGCCATCGGTGTGAGAAGGGAACACTTCCGGCGGAAGAAAAAATAATGTGGCGCCATATCCGTTAAAAACGAAGTGATGTCATTTTGTTCTCAAAGGCGCGAACTTTGTTTTCGGGGGCCTGCCATTAGAGCTGTATATTCAAATGCTTCGCCATTCGACGTGATGGGTGTTTCGAACTTTCAGCGCGGAAACCGATGCAGAAAAAGTTCAGCCACACGAGTGTCGAAACTGCACCCTTGCCCAGAACATACTTTGTTTGGAGGCCGACGAACGCTTGGGCGTAGAGTGCTCGTCCTTTCGTCGGACGCCAAGCCCGTCGGCCAGCGCTGTCGCACGAAAACAGCTAAAGTAAACAAGTATCTGGCGGTCGCAACTCACTACTTTCGGACTGAACAGGTTAAGAAGCAATGAAAGTACACGCGTCACCTAATTCATATATACGTCGACAAGCAAACCAACACATGAGAGGGGGGAGGGGGGGCGTATTGTAACAGGTGAACTTTACGAGTGCCCCTTTCTGTCCACTTCAAGAGCTGCATTGCATTCCAAGAGAAAGCGGCGTCAACGCCCGCCGCTATCGGTGGGCGCTCTTATGGTGGGCGCTGAAAAAAAAGTATTTATTAATAATGATCAAGTAACATAAAGTTCTTCTTTTCGTGCCATGCGTATATAAAATTGATTAGAAACTTTATTTTCATGGAATCAATACTCTCCGCATACCTACTTTCTGCGGTATTTGTAGGTTGTCAATAATTTATTAGAGTATAAGTATGTTACGCATTTTCATAAGGCTATGTTTTGGAAAGGGGGCTTTTCCGTGTTCTAAAAACGGAAAATATTTGTACTGAAGATAGTGCTCTTAATTTTTTTCTTTTCTTTTCTTTTTTTTGAGGAAGACTTTCCGCAAGTTTGACGGTCTGTTTCTACAGCATAAAATGCAGTAGTAGAAATGAGAATTAAAAGAGTGAAATGTAATATTTTCGTAATGCTTATTGGGAATTCAGAAGGCTTCTCGGTAAGTAGACTGGTGCTGTTGCTCAACTTTCGTATTTAGATTCTCATTCCAACACGTTGTTTTCAGAGAAAACAAGTCCTAAACTCTTCGTAGAGTTGTTTTTAAATGGTCCAAGAATTACGTGGCTTTGTCTGTCTTCCCGGATGCCGGGTGTGTGAAGCAAATCAAATTTCATTTACGACGAATTTAGAAATGTACTTAATAAAGTGGCACCGTATATCTTGTAAACTGCCAGGACGCACTTTAATTTTGTATTATTGAAGCCATGTCTTTTCCATCAACGAGTCCTGAGCAATCATCGGCATTGCAAGACATCTGCAATCCGTCATAATATTTATTGGGTCATAATGTGTATATTGGGTACGCCATGTATTTGGGGGATTTATATTTGTTAATTTCCGCATATTGATGACGTGCACTCCAGTAAGATTTAACATGTTGTAGTGCTTTTCTGCGAAAGCATATTGCTATGCGATACCATTGTGCTGCCTATCCCGTCTTGCTTGAGCTTGTGAAACCTGGCAAAGCGTGTGCCACACATTTTATTCACCGTGCAGTCCGCGACAAATGAGATTTTTATGCTTTGCATTCACAGGACCAGCATGAGCAACGCCTTGGCAGTCATGTTCACCGGCTTCTGCTGCCTGCTCGTGATCAACGCGTTGGTGGTGGGGAGCCTTCTCACGGCGTTTTGTAAGTTTGCATACTCCTGTATATGCCAAGCTTTAATTGCAGCACATTACTACAAATAAAGCTCAACCTCTGTCTACCGCCCTTTAGAAGGTGCCTTTGGAAACAGACGTCAGTCAACGAAATGTTAATCCTTGTCTAAGCACCGAAGATTGGACCATCGCTTGAGCGGAGCTCTCGCCGTGCCATCAGTGTTAATCTTAAATTGAAGCGGTAGCTCCAAAACGGTATTATCAAAATTATGTCAGTGTTAATCGCCCGCAGTCAAACCTGATGAATTTCGAAAAAAAATATTTCCACGGTCTTTGTCGTTTCTATATATGATATCACACGAGAATTTTGGCGGGCCTGTCTATTCCGTGAAGATTAAACCAGGCAGCTGGATCAGTACATGTGCAGGGTAATATGTAACTTCAGACTTCAACTCCCCCCCCCCTACATCTCTACTTACCACATCAAACGTAAACCATCTTCATCTCTACAGATCTTCATCAGCTAGTTTGTCAACGTACCTCAAGACTGGTTCGAATAAATGGTGTTTCCCACAAGTGATAGAGGTGCTTCTCGTTCACGAAGCCGTCTCGCGGTTTCTCCTGGAGCTCCACGCGGTTTGCAGCATAACCGAACCACTTGCTGTCATTTGCATTGGCGACAAGCTTGACACATAGGACACCACCATCTCTATGCCCCTTTCTTCTTTTATCTAGACCGCCACAAAATGTCAACCATACCCCTAAGTATTCCCTGGCCTGCGCGGGAAGGACATCAAGGAATAATTAGAGAACTGATAGTGAGGAGGGGTGTGCGAATTGTGATTTTTGAAACCTAATCTAATACGAATTCATTAGTGCCAGAAGCTAATCGAATCGAATGCAATATCGAATAGTTTTCGAATAATGAACAGCCGTTGCGACAATTATTATGAACCAATGTTCAAATCTTGGTATTCTTAAAGACAGCATGCTTCTGTCATTGCATAGTACTTAGGAAGCGTTGTTAACTAAACCCAGATGAAGCATTAAAATTAGTCAAGTAGTTTCTTTGCGTGTTCAGGAATCTTCACAGAACGCGAATAATCGAGTGAATGTAAATTATAGATACCTAAGCCACGTGGCCACCTCCACCACACAAGTTCTCATGAGTTTTGTCTATACTATGCCCGCGGGGTAAATGTTTACCTACTTTTGTTCTAATTTTATCTTCAATTGGGTGGAGTTAACGCTTTGAAGTATTCGGCAAGTATTCAACAATATTCTGATTTACGAATATTTGATTGAAAGACTGAATCGAATGGGGCACTATTCGATTTATTATTTTAACGTTGCAGTATTCGCACAGCCGTACTAGTGAGTCAATGGCTTTAATAAGTGAAACAGTTGTCAGAAGCTACTGAACATCCCTTCTACCTTTGCGATGTCGCTAAAACCGGCTGATAGAATCACTTACCAGATTATTGTCTCTGGGAGACATTACGCAAGCTATTTTCGGCACCGCTGGTGTTTGCACTGTATTAGCCAAAAATAATATCGGCGAAAATATTCACTTTCTGGAGAATCCTATAAGTTTACATGGAGGATGCGTTTGCAATTTGGAGGTGCGTGAACTTCGCCATGTCTTAATACAATTAGGTACGCCATATTACCACAGAGACTGTGACGTTTAACGAGATCAGCATGCTGAGGGAACTGCAAGTACCTTCTGGGGGATGACTATCTATCTATCTATCTATCTATCTATCTATCTATCTATCTATCTATCTATCTATCTATCTATGTCTCTAGCCGTTTCCCCGCCAACTTGGTTCACTGGGAGTGGGTAGCCCATGGTTAATAGTTAGCACGTCATGCTGCTCTGCAGAGGGAACAGTGTTGAAAACCAACCATCAGACCCTGTTTCCCTTGGAATGTGGTACTGGATATTGGCCGCTCTTCAGTAAACCTCTTTGACGCCATCTGAGGTCTCTGGGTGTGCCACTATTCAATGAACATGCTGAAGCCATCTTTAACTGGACACGTGCCACTCGGTATGTGCTGCTCATCAATAAACCTCTTTTACATCAACTTGGGTCACTGGGGAAGTGTGCCACACTTCAATGAACCTGTTGAAGCCAACTTTGTCAACTAGGCATCTGCTACTTCGTATGTGCCACTCCTCAATGACAAAAAGGGTTCGTTCGGTTTCTCCGCTGCTCGGCGTAATCGTACGCGCGCCATGCATGGACTTCGCGGCGATGCCGCTGCATGGCGCAAGGCGTACAGTGCGAAACGCGAGGAAATCGGCTGCATGCACGCTTCGGCGTTGGCAGTAGGGTGTCGCTACTTTGCTTCAAAGTTAATCGCATTAACGTCCACATTCATCGTGAGATGTGTGCTGCCGCTTTTTTTTTTAACACGAAAGTGTTTTATGCCGGGGTCCACCAAGACTTCACTGACGTATTTCCGTCACGGAAATACGTCATAGAACATAATACAAAGAAAGAAACCAGAAGAAAAAGTTCCACAAACATGCAAAATTTGGAAATCGAACCCACCACCTCTCGGTCCGCGACGATAGATCGCCGAGCGTTTAACCCATTGCGCCACAAACGCATTTGCAGAGAGCTACACAGACGCGCCTTATATATCTAACACTCCTCCGTGTACCCGCGCTCTTGCTCGGGGCGGTGCCGCCGCCTACGAGCAGAAAAGAGAAGTACTGCATTATGACACTAACGCGCACCGACAGTGAACGCTTCGGTGGTCTCAGCACTACGACGCCTCGATGCCAGCATTCGAAGGGACGCTGGCATCAAGAAGCACTACCAACGCCACCTAGGTGGCGTTGGTAGTGGCGTTCACCGTACTCAGCACAGCGGAGCGTGGCCTCCGCAATTAGCTCTGAAAATGTTTCTGAAGTTGATCGCGGAGGCTGCAATTACGACGCGCTGTACGCGCTGATTTGACTCGGTGACGATTCAGTTACGTGCTTTGTCTTGCGCGTTGTATTAGTGTGTCAGTTACGTGCTTCGTCTTTCGCGTTGTGCTAGCGTGTGCAGCGTAGTGCAGCTTCCATATGCACGACGGTTGCTCATGGTCATCGACGTTGGTAGTCGTGATGGAGGAGACGTGCCACCAGGCGTCAGCGTGGGTGCATCAACGCCTAAGGGCGCTTTAGCCACAAAACACCAATAGACATTATATATCAATGTGCAATAAACATTACACTACTTCTGTGAAGACACGTTTCACTTTCGTGTTCTATACCGATTCCTATATAAGAGGGATCAACCACATTTTTTACGCCGTGCCCTGCTATACTGCTCAGGATGTCATCACTGTCATTAGCCCATGTCATCACCCCAACGCGTTGGCAAACTGCGCCATGAATGCACTGGGTATGTGCCGCTCGTCAATGGAGCTCTTTCACGTCAACACGTTGGCAAGCTCCGCCACGAATGCACTTAGTATGTGCCACTCCCCAATAATCTTCTTTCACGCCACCGCGTTGGCAAGTTGCACTGGGTACGTGCTGATCTTGAATGAACCTCCTTCATGCCAACGCATTGGAAGCTAGGCCAAGAATGCGCTTGGATTGTCCCGCTCTTCAATGAAACTCCGTCAAGCCAACTTGAATGACTGTTTGCATGCCATTGTGTAGGCGATCAGCGACTCAACAATTCTCAGTGTTCGCACACACCGGCACGCCATGCAACTTGGAGGCCCCACGCAGACTTTTTCGGCAGCGCTGCTGATGGCTCACCGTGTCGATAGGTAAGCGAGGCAGAGGCTGTCGGCTGCAGTGCGCGGCTCATACGCGCCGGTGCGCCACTTAAGTCATCTTGGAGGCCACGCAAAAAATTTCGAGCGCACTTCGCATCGGCGCCGTTAGATGGCATAGCATGTTCAGAAGGAAGAGCGTGATAGTAGTCCTGCTGCAGCACAGGCCTAATACATGACATGCCTCCGTGGTGGCAATAGATTGTGCCACTACATTGTTTCAATGCGACATTCACGCCAGTTCAGTTCGGGCGGGATTTCAATGCGTAAGCATTATTACGGTACATCACTCAGTTTCTGGGGGCTATGTATCCGTGGTCAAATGGGTAGCCCATCGACCGCTATGCTGAGGGGACCGGGTTCGAAAACAAGCGTCGGACCAACATGAGTGAATGAGTGCGTGGCGATGTGTACATGTACACGTATACCTCCCACCTGTTTCACGACGACATGGGTCACTGTAGCTGCGGGACTGGATAGGTACTGCTGTTCGAAGAAGCTCTTTGTCGCCGATTTCGATCAATGGGTGTGTGCCACTCGGTCTGTGCTGGCCTGCGATGAATCTCTTTGATGCGAATTTGGGTCGCTGGTACGTGTCAGTAGGCATGTTCTACTCTTCAAGGAACATCTTTGACGCCAACTTGAGCATCTAGGTACGTGCCGCTGGGAATGTGCCACTCTAAAATGACGAGCAAGATCCATTAAATTTCTGCAATGCTGAGCGGAATGGAACGTACGTCACAAGGTCTCCTCAATGACAGCCAACCGAAGCTTTAGCAGGGGGCGCCACAAATGCACTGAGTATGTGCCGCTTTTCAATGACCGTATATCATGCCAATGCTTAAGCGAGGAGCGCCATGAAAGTATTCGGTATGTGCCGCTCTTCAGCCAGCCTCTCGCCAACTGGGGTCACTGAGTGTGTGCCATCGAGCGTGCAGCAAGCGAGGCAACAATTCTCAGCGTTCGCAGACACCGGCGCGCAGTCTTCGCGGCGGTTGCGCTAGATGGCGCCAAGTGTTCACAGGGAAGTGCAAAAGAGGTATGCCGCAGCAGCGCCAGCCTCACACATACCTCCTTTCGAATGTGGCAATACGTTACGTCGCCATATTGATTCAACGCTTAACACATTAGCGTCGACAGCGATCGCGAGATGGCTTCCACCATTTTCATTTCCCCATGCCAACAGTAGGTACTGCTGAGGGATCGGTACCCGTGTTCACAAAAACGTACATTAAAGCTTTTCGTAAAAGCAAACTCCAGCCAATACTGATGCTGGACATTTTATAAGCTAAGGTGGCCAGCAAAAGTCCAAGCACACTCCCGCAAAAAAAAAGCTTTGTGAATTCGGCCCTAGGTCAGATTTGGAGCTATAGTCGACTAGCACTGCGTCGATGGGTGCCGCCATGTTTGTTTGCGCATTGCTCAGGGCACCCATTCTATTTTTCAAAATTTTGGATTAGTGGCAAGCGCGAACCCAAACTCAAGGAAGCGAACTAAGGCGCAATGGCAAGACACTATTCAATGGGGTCAATCTAGGTATTACTCTAAAACCCTACCCTAAACTACCAATCGAAATAGCCATTTTTGAACATGAACATGAAACAAACAAGTTTTTAGAAGCACCTTTCCCGTTCACGATCGTTTTCCTGTTGTTCTGCCTTCGTAAACTACACAGGACTATTTCGCCTAAAAGCCTATTTCCTCGCTACTATTAACCTGTCTCCTTCAATGTCATCTTCCTTAACGTAACGACGCAATAAACCTAAGCACACACGCTTTGGTGCGTCAGCGGCTAAGGCGTGGTGCTGATATATATACGAGGTCGTGCCTTCAATTCCTGGCAGCAATGGTAGCATTCGTAAGTGGCCGTAAGTCTAAAACAGCGATGAATTTCGATTTATGTGTACTTTAAGGAAAACTATAAAGGTCTAGTTTATTCCTCTTCCTTGTACAAATTCGCTTTTTGATATGATTCGACGCGGCAGCCTAAAGAGACACTCAAGTAACATACTGAATCAGTTTGGATCGCGGCTTTCATCCCTGCAGAGCGACAAATTAGAAAATTCTGAAGAGAGGGAAATGAGAAAATGCTCGTGCACCTAAATTTAAGTGCACATTAAATTTTCAGGTAATCCAAGTTATTCCAGGGTCCCTCACTACAGTGTGCCTTATAATCATATCGTGGTTCTGACTGGTAAATCTCAAGAATTTAAGTTTTCGTTTCTTAAACTGAGGATATTACTGAACTGTTCTCGTATGTTTGTCGTAAAATAAAAGCGAAAAGAAACGAAACAAAACAGCTAATAATTTGAGTATTTGTAAATTACAATAATGTGTAATACAACGAAGAAATAATGAGTGGTATAATTGAGATCTTTTTTCTTTCGGTGTTTCCACCTGCAGTGAGCAGGCCGCCACCGGCCACACCAACAGCACCGGCGCTGAAGCTGGAAGCCCCCATCGGTAAGCTTTCAAATACAAACTTGACCTTGGACCACTAGCCATTAGATTGAACATGTCTGGTATATTTAGCACTGTTGAATCTCAAAATGGCAATCTGCATTCTTTGAAGCCACCACTTCACCAACGCCGCCTAGACGACGACGGCGTCCGGCTCTGACTACTAACGGACAAACAAATAAGCTCTATTGGAGGTTACAGCCACCGCCGCAGCCTGTAGATGCGGCAACGACCACCGAGGCCCTGCTCCTCAAATTGCTACAAGCTGACCGTCATGGACATCCCACTAATTGCGGCAAGACGCCATCGTTGATGACTTGCCTGAGCACAGCATGTGCACCTGTATCGCGATTGGGTCGTCATTGCATCGTAAGCGGGTTCGAAGGTTCGACATCCGAGGCGTAGTCCGGCGAAACGGTGCGGCATCATGGGTCAGATTTCGTGAACAGTTCGATCATTCCGATTGGCCATAACACGGTCATTATATTCCCTCGTCTAGTTACATAGGGAAAACGACTGCTCAAAAGTGGAAATAATTGGTGCGGTGGACTGTTTGCGCAGACATGTAGCGTGATCAGACATCTAAATTGCTCCGACATGAAGTGTTCCCGTATATAAGTCCATTAAGCCAGTTGTGAATTGTAAACATGTAAAATAAAACACTGCGTTTCCTTCAATTTCCCGACCTCGTCTCATCACTAACAAGCAACTATCTGCGATAAAGTTGGATGACGGCGTGGGTCCGCTTAGTCAGCTTAGTGCGACGCCCCGGTTATAGCAGGCCAGCTATCATGTTTGAGGCTCTCCGGCGGCATAGGAAAGTGACTTTCTGCCTGACGTCCGAGTCCGAACCACGAAGCCCAGACCTGGTTCCAACCCCACATTGGAACTGGAGTTAGGCTGAAGTTCAAAATGTATAGTTGCATGTTGTTGGGCAGCTCTAACGATCTTCGTTGACTGCTAAATGACATTCGTCTGAGCAGCGCTTCCGTTTTTATTGTTTATAATTTTCCATAACTGAATTATGTGGGGCGGCCTTGTATTAACCTTTTCACTGATTACAAACATAGGCCCTGCACGGCTTCCGGTATTGCCCACTGATGTAGCTGGTAAATGTTACTGGCAAAGAAGCAACCGTGCGTTAAAACAATAGCCCTCAGATTTGCAACACTTTTACCCTCTATATATACATAACCATAGTTTTACAAGTGCAGTTTCCAGTGAGTTACACGAAAAGAAATGTAAGTATTAGCCTTGAGGCAATATGCGTCATTCTTTTATTTGAAAACGTAAAAAGAGACTTTCCGTACACTGAAACAACTTGGGGCGCTATAAGGTAAAGCTATTCCCCCCCCCCCCCCCCAAACTGTTTTTATTCCAATCTCCTGACGTCAAATTTACGTAACCACCGACGCAAGCATTGGGCGGTGACCCGCAGCGTTGTCCGAACAACCCAATCAAACATTCCCCTCGTTTATAGGAGGTCACCTTTGTTCGCTTTCTAAACCAACAACATTGCCTACACTCAGCGATTTTTCTTATCTAATTGGCTGACTAGAGGCGGGGAGCACGCTCTAGTGGAGAGGGTTTGCATGGGGGCGAGCCAGCACAGTGAAAATAGATAACCGCATGGAGAGGGTGGGGCCGGCTTCTCCGATTGGGTCGCTTCGCCTTACTTGGCTTGCGGTGGCTGGTCGAAAATAGCGGCGGCGCGCAACGGAAGGATAAGAATGCCGATAAAACGGATCCTCAGCAAGGAAGAGTTGGCAGAGCGTTGTCGTATACGTGCCGAAAGGGCTCGATAATGTTTTACTGCCACGCAAAAACATTTGTCATGCGCAAATAAATACATATTCCCCGGCAGGAGTGAGTAGCGAAGGCCTGAGCGATTGGCTGGCAGCCATCTTCTATTCCTTTCGCAACGGGGCAGCCTCATGCTATTCAGAAAAATTTTCAGTTTTGATCGGGCATATAATGCATTTTTTTCACGTATACACGTCACTTTGATACATTGGGTTTTCGCAGTGTTGCGTGGTTTTGCGTAACCCGAGAACATTGGACCAATATCAGAGGGCTAATGCTGAAAAGGAGTCGAATCAGGAATAATAATTTTTCTTTTGTGCAGTTTAATCATGCATAATCGGTGTTTATACGCAATATCAGATGGGGAGCTATCGCGGTTTTCGTGAAGTCGCGTGACAGACAGGCGAAGTTGGGAGAGGCCTGAAAATGTATTGACCGATCGTGGTGGGCTAATTGCAGAATCGGAATAGAAACGTTTGGTATAGCTTTACGTTATTATGCCCCTGGAGACATGCTTTTTGTTCCCGCGTAGCAGACTGATAAGGCACGTGACACGAAGTTTCGTGTGGGCGGCCCGCTCGCTGCTGTTATCGCGAGCGTGAAACCGTCTATAGGAATGCTATAGCTGTCAGATGGAGCAATAATTTCGGTCTTGTATACGGTAAACCACACGTTAAGCGCAATTAGTCCTGTGCAGTGAAAGACGAGCTGTCTTATGACAATAAGTTATTCGTGGATAATCTTTTAGTTTATGCATGCGTCAGTCCCATTCAGGGATACAACACGCGTTCTATTTAACCAATAACACATCAGCAAACTCGCAAAGCAATCATTTCAATGCTTATAGAATAGAATAAATGCAGTCCGTAATGTTCAACAGTGAATAAAAGAAATTCGTCATTGAATTTTAATAGCTATTTTGAGGTCAGCGGTACCGGTAGCCTGCAGCTTTTGGATACAGAAAACTAAATTTGAATGCCAAAGTTTCAAGGTAAGTCCTTGGAAGCAACTGGCTAGGATAGTTTGGTTAAACTTACCTTTTCATGAAAGTTTACTACGAGAAATTTTGCACGTATAAAATTTTCCGGGGATTCTATATCATGGCACGAATTAGTGTTGTATTAGTTCCTTGCTCAAAAATCACAAGATATGTGTGCTTCGGATACAATTAAAACACATATTGGACATTGACAGAATGATACGGGACCAGTACCGTGTTACAGTCTGCATATTGCGCGCTTTTCATCATGGAAGCACTCCAACTCGTCCGATATGTTGTCGTTTTACGAATGTGAACTGACTTGCTTTTCAAACAAACATTCTGACAAAGGCATACCCCAAAAGATACACATACATGAGTTTTAGGAATGTTAGGTTTAGTTCTTCAAGGTGCTGTACTTAGAGTACGCCGGAATTATCCGATTTTAGATATTTGTCACAGATGATAGCATATGTATATAGGACAAGAAATAATTTGCAGCAACAGGAAACACCTCTACTCAGATTATGTTTAGTCAAAAAAAAAATCTAACGACTAACAAATCACGGCCGCACATCAGCATTGTGAAAAGGTAATATACACTTTTTTTTCTGAAATAGTAGCCTTGTGCCATGTTTCAACGCAACGACTAAATACAACTGTCCAATAATATCAGATAAACGCTCTTGATTTGATCATGAGGTGACGTAAACAATCCATATCAGATACGCAAATGATTTGGAGTACACATTTTCGGCTACGGCCGCTACGCTGTTATCGCCATATCCGCGGCGACTGATTTATCTAAAACTTTTGTGTTGATGTAATTGTTATCTATATATATATATATATATATATATATCCCTAGAGTCAACAAGGTGACAATATTGTAGAGACCTAAACCTTTTTTTTTCAAAGAATGTTGCGCAAGACGAGATAAATGAAGAATCGCTTACCACAATTATAAGAATTACACAGACAATTTACGTAAAAATGAAGAATGTACGAGAGAAAATTAATCAAATAAAGCACTCTTGACTGCATGATCATTGGAGTAAGTCGTCTTAAAAGTACTCTAAAATTAACTTTACGAAAGAAAGGTTGCCAATACCTCTCAGACCATGTGGGAAGCGAGGCCAATTCAACAGGGTTAGCTACAATTTTCTATGCCAAGCTATATGCAAACTGTAAATATAAAAAGTATGTCCCTAGAGTTCCCCATTCAATATGCTCCAGAAGGCGCTATCAGTGTATTATTATTATTATTATTATTATTATTATTATTATTATTATTATTATTATTATTATTATTATTATTATTCAACAGGCACTTTGTAAAAGCATCCCTAAGCGCTGTTTCTTTATCCACAAACACTCGGTCGTTAACGCATTCCATATCTGAGTCAGCTTTTCTTCCGAAATTTTTGAAGTGTGATCTGGAAGAAATTCTTTTCAGTTTCCGTCCCAACAAGCCCACTGGATATGATGGAGTATCATTACACATCATCCGAAGGAATTTCAATGTTCTGGCAGATATTATTCTTCATATTCTGAATGGGTTTTTGGAAGGTGATGAAATTCCGGCATGCC
Organism: Dermacentor silvarum; assembly: GCF_013339745.2. Lineage (NCBI taxonomy): Eukaryota > Metazoa > Arthropoda > Arachnida > Ixodida > Ixodidae > Dermacentor > Dermacentor silvarum. Next base: position 118,568,693 of record NC_051160.1, on the reverse strand, counting down.
TAAAAACGGCAGTTGTTTTACCGCTACATAAGTCAGGGAAGAAAGATAAGTTTGAAAACTATCGGCCAATTTCTATCTTACCGGTTATTGCTCAGGTCTTAGAAAAATTTCTTTTCCACACTATGTCTTTTCTGAACAAATTTTCTATCCTGACCGATCGCCAGTTTGGTTTTGTTTCTGGGCGCGGTACTGTGGCACTGCTTGAAGAATTTGCAGACGACCTGTTCTCGGCATTCGATCAGAATCTTTTCGCGTGTGCTCTCTTCATAGACGTAGCGAAAGCGTTTGACACCCTGAACCACCAAATCTTGTTAAGTAAACTGTATTTTTTTGGGATTTCGTGGACTCTTTTACAACATTCTCAAAAATTACTTGAGCAACCGATTTCAAGTGGTCGCTACTGATGATAAGGGCGTTTTCAGTTCTAAGTTGTCGCTGAATGCGGGTGTACCGCAGGGGTCAATTTTATCGCCATTGTTGTTTAACATCTTCGTTAATGACTTTCCTTTGGCGATTTCCAAATGTTCTGTGTTCCAGTATGCTGACGACACTGTGTTACTAGCAAAACATCTATCTTACAAAATGTCAACTGAAATGTTGCAAAATGACGTGTACAATGCGATGCTTTGGTTCAGTAACAATGGAATGGCTGTCAATGCCCAAAAAACACAACTGGTATGTTTTCGCTCTCCACTCAAGACTACTGTGATTAACTTGCCTCTCTACTTACATAAGTCTAACTGTGTTCCTTGTAAGTGTACTCCTATTCCATACGTAGATTGTGTTAAATATCTTGGAATATTTTTCGATAGCAACTTATCATGGCAACATCACTTATCACTCATTTGTTCAAAACTGAGGTCAGTCGCTTGGCTGATGTTTAATATGAAAAGTATTGCGCCTCTCTCTGTAAAAAAAATTGACTGTGCATGCATTGGGTTATAGTGTATTGAGATATGGTATTACGGTCTTCGGATTCTGTTCGGATCGTTGGAGATGCAGGGTAGACAGGATTATAAAAAATATTCTTATAAATGTTGCCTACAATTCCCAAACAGTAACAGCTGCAAACATCTTCCGTGAACTTGGTCTGCCTAATTTTCATTCTTTGCTCGTTGAAACAGTTGTCATAAAACACTTTTGGACTTCCGCTTTCAAACAAAAAAATACCTCCACAAGGGAACTTCGTAAACACGTCCGCTATATGGTTACTCGTTCATCCACAAAGTATGGTGCGGCCAGACGCTGTGCATATGTGCCGGATATTTTTAACAAGTTACCAAATGAAATTTTTAACGCTACTTCAAAAAGCATGCTGAAAGAACTATTGAAGGAGTCATGGTAAAACTAACTTCCACAACGCTTTGTCATCATAATTTTCACGGCTTCAACTTCTGTTTCACGTAGAATAACCAAATGTTTATCTTATTTTTTTTCTGGTCATTTTTTTTTCTTTGTCTTTCTGTCTCATCAACATCTTTTTATTTACCGTTTGTATTATGTTCATGGCACGGTCCTACAAGCCAATTGAGGCTTAGACCGGCCTCTTTGTGTTGCTCTGTATTTTTTTGGTGAATAAACATTATTATTATTATTATTATTATTATTATTATTATGTTGATGACCAAATGTTGATGTTGATGACCAAATAGATCAGTTTGCAGAGCTTGTTTTGAGCGGTATGCGCCAATACATTCCTCAGTACAGTCCTAGGCACTCCCAAATGGTTCTCATCTGAACTTATAACTGCCCTAAAGCGTAAAGATCGCGCGCACCGTAACTCCAGAATTCCTGTGCCTAATGAGTGGAGAGAAGAATTCCGCTTTTTTCGAACTCTCTGCAAACGCCTCTATAAGCGGGATCATGACGCATATATTGCATTCTTGGAAAAGAGCGCCTCCGACCGGCCGGCGGAATTTTGGAAGTATATCCGCAAGCGTACCAGTAATCGCGGAGAGTGTTTTCGCCTGCTCGACTCTAGTGGAGTAGAAGTCCAAGCAGTCGCGGATTGTTTTGCTGCCCATTTCTCTTCCTTATATAAGCCTTCAGGTTTCAACGCTGGTGTCAGTCAGCAGCACACAACGGCTCCTACATCTAGTCCTGTGTTGTTTGATGCAAAGCTGATCATCGAATGCCTTAAGCGCTTGAAGCCTTCCCTATCTTGCGGTCCTGATGGCATCCCTTCCGCAATCTTAAAAGCGTACGGCGTATATTTGCCCCAGTATTGACATCTATATTTAATAGCTCTCTGAATACTTCAACCTTCCCTCACATGTGGAAAACTGCTCGTGTTTTTCCTGTATTTAAGTCTGGCTGTAAAACCGATGTCTCAAATTATCGCCCGATTTCTCTTCTCTGTGCCACGTCTAAGGTTTTTGAGCTTGCTCTTCACAACGTATTGTCTTGTACTGTGAAGAACACGTTGATTCCGAATCAGCATGGATTCCTCACCGGACGCTCTACTATCACAAATCTCGCAAGCTTCATGACACATATCTCCACGCCGGTACTTCAAAGGGGGCAAGTAGACACCATATATTGCGACCTCAGTAAAGCTTTTGATGTGGTAAGCCACTCACTGCTTCTCATCAAGCTTACGCACTTTGGTGTTGACTCGTCAATTGTAAATCTATTGCGGAGTTATCTTATTGGTAGATCATGTTTTGTTAACGTCAACGGCCAAACGTCTTCATCGTACATGGTAACCAGCGGCGTTCCTCAAGGATCAGTGTTAGGACCACTCCTTTTTTTTAATTTTTATTAATGACGTTGTTTCCGCCATTCGGCATTCTTCATTCCTCCTATATGCCGATGACATAAAGATTTTTAAGGCAATTCACACTGTTGATGACTGTCGCATCCTGCAGTCTGACCTGCTTTCTTTTTCTAAATGGTGCACAGATAATAACCTCACCTTGAATGCTGCTAAGACAAAAGTCATGACTTTCACCCGCAAAACAGCAAGCATCTCTTTTTCTTATTCAGTAGATTCTGTACCATTGTGTAAGGTCCGTGAGATCAATGATCTTGGTGTACTTTTTGATACAACCTTACACTTTTCAGCTCACACTAAACGCGTCGCAATGCGGGGCATGCGCACTCTTGGCTCTGTTTGCAGACTGTCGAGAGAATTCAATTCCCCTACACCATTCCGCAAGTTGTACACAACAATCTGTCTTCCTCAACTCGAATACGCGTCAGTCGTCTGGAATGGCATTTCTAGATCCAACAGTGACATTATAGATCGGGTCCAGAAAAAGTTTCTAAGCATATATCATCACCGCTTTGCTAACACGGACTCTGGGCCCTGCTCTAGCACTGTTGGATTATTGCCATTGCCCTTACTTCGCTGCCGACGTAATCGTGCTGACCTGCTTTTCCTTTTCAAACTCCTTCACGGTATCCTCATGTGCCCCGAACTCCTCAGTTGTATCACATTACGTATTCCGCGCAAAATCACCAGAGAACACAGACCTTTCCATGTTGCTGCCTGTCACCACCAACACTCAACCGTCCATAGAATACAGAGTCTCTATAACGCCCACTTTCATGACCTTGATATTTTTCACAACTCTTTGTCTTTGCTCTGCTCTCAGCTTTCCGTTGTTGTGTCTTAGTTTCACATATTGTTCAACTTCCCTTCTCCTCCTTTTTATTATGTATGCATTTTGCGCCTTTGGTTGCATGTATGTATACTTTTCTTTTCAAGATTGTTAATTTTTTATTCATTGTTTTTTTACTGATATTCCCCTGTTGTATTTGCTGATATTTTTCTCAACTCTATGTCTTTGTTCTGCTCTGAGCTTTCCGTTGTTGTGTCTTAGTTTCACATATTGTTCAACTTCCCTTCTCCATTTTATTTATGGATGCATTTTGCGCCTTCGGTTACATGTATGTACACTTTTCAAGATTGTTACTTTTTATTCATTGTTTTTTTTTTCACTGATACTCCCCTGCTGTATTTCCTTTTCTATGTATACGTGCGCCAGCACCCAGACCTCAGGGTTGTTCCTGGGCACAATAAATAAATAAATGATTGATTGATTATTATTATTATTATTATTATTATTATTATTATTATTATTATTATTATTATTATTATTATTTGTCTTTGTTCTGCTCTCAGCTTTCCGTTGTTGTCTTAGTTTCACGTATTGTTCAACTTCCCTTCTCCTCCTTTTTATTATGTATGCATTTTGCGCCTTTGGTTGCATGTATGTACACTTTTCTTTTCAAGATTGTTAATTTTTTATTCATTTTTTACTGATATTCCCCTGTTGTATTTGCTGATATTGTCCCCTGCTGATATTTTTCTCAACTCTATGTCTTTGTTCTGCTCTGAGCTTTCCGTTGTTGTGTCTTAGTTTCACATATTGTTCAACTTCCCTTCTCCATTTTATTTATGTATGCATTTTGCGCCTTCGGTTACATGTATGTACACTTTTCAAGATTGTTATTTTTTATTCATTGTTTTTTTTCACTGGTACTCCCCTGCTGTATTTCTTTTTCTATGTATACGTGCGCCAGCACCCAGACCTCACGGTTGTTCCTGGGCACGATAAATAAATGATTGATTGATTTATTATTATTATTATTATTATTATTATTATTATTATTATTATTATTATATTATTGCGGTAGAAATCATATGGACACCCCTAGCGCATTTTTGCCGTCGCCGTGGGGTTCCGTATAAAGTCCAACGGCGATAGAACCGTCGCCGCGCGCCATACGCTGTGTGCGCGAGTGAAAGTTTGCGAGGGTGAGCCGGCATTGGAGATTATTATAGAAAGGGTGAAAAGTTGGGTTAAGTGCAACGCGATAACTGTCTCTCAATAGAGGACACCTCAACCGCGTTGCACAGGGGGGTAGGGGGTTGAGAGAAGAGAGGGAGTGAGATCGCAAGCGCAGCAGCAGCCGACGCAACCGCAGCTTAATCTCGCGCACGCGAGAGAGGAGGGCGGACGGAAGCGCACGCGGTCCTCGCGCGCGAGGCACGGGGATTGGCGGCAGAGACGGCGGGGGAGGAGGGGGGGGGGGTTGCGTTCTGCTCTTGCGGCTGCTGCTCACGAAGCTATGCTGTGCGGGCGCCTATCTTGAAAGCGATCTGCGTTGTGGCCGAAGTGCCCGTCCGCGTGGGCCTCTTCTTCAAAGCGATCAGCGATGGGTACGAAGTGCATGCGCCGAGTCCAGGTACCTTCGTATGCGCTGTGCTGTCGACGTTTAGTTCGCGTTGAAGCGAGAGCCAGCGCGAAGGTCCATTCGCTCGCTGCCGCTGGCGCGCTTTCTCACTCCAGGTTCTGACGAGTTTCCGCGGTGATCGAGCGAGATGTGTTCGTGTTTACCTGTGCGCGCGTGACACCGTGCTTATTTCTTTAATTAGTAAGTGAATATAAGCAAGTGAATATGCTCGGAAGCCTATACTCATATAAATACTGTTATCGACGACCAAGTAGCTGACATGCTCAAGCGCGGTGTCATTCAGCTTTCGGATAGCCCCTGGGCATCTCCCGTTGTTCTTGTGAAGAAGAATGGATCGATGATTTAATTCTTTGTCGTATACCGTCCTCTTAACAAAATAACTCGTAAAGATGTTTACCCTCTTCTGAGAATTGACGACGACCGTGAGTGCCTTCCAAGGCGCGGAGTTCTTCAAGTCTATGGACTTGCGCACCGGCTATTGGCGAGTCCCTATGGCCCCAGAAGACCAACTTAAAACGGCCTTTATAGCACCAGGTGACCTAATGAATTTCGTGCCATGCCTTTCGGACTTTGTAAAGCCCCCGCAACATTTAAGCGTATGATTGACAACCTTTCGCGTGGTCTCAAGTGGAAAACGTGCCTCTGCTACTTGGATGATGTGGTTATTTTTTCGCCCGATTTTCCCACACATCTCTCCAGGCTGGAGGAAGTGCTACAGTGCTTAACTGACGCTAGCCTTCAGCTCAACCTGAAGAAATGCCACTTTGACACAAGTCAGCTCACTATCCTTGGTCATGTAGTATCTAAGCACGGTATTCTTCCTGACGCCGCCAAGCTCCTTGCAGTGGCTGATTTCCCCAAATCTTCCTCCGTATGAGAACTTCGCAGCTTTTTTGGCCTGTGTGCTTACTTTCGTCGCATCATACAGAATTTAGCGTCCATCAACGCTCCATTACATCAGCTTATGCCGAGGTCGGTAGCTTGTTTCGATGTCGTCCAAGAGTTCTGACTGCTCGCAGGGTTCTCACTGACTCACGGAGTGCCTACACCCTGCGTACCCTGTCATAAACACTTGACATTTGGTGGTACGTATATATATATATATATATATATATATATATATATACTGTCACGTAGATAATTAATTCGGACTCGCCGAAAGAGAACAGCCTTCTTTAATGATGGCCGACACTCAAGAGAACGCGCGCACACCTGCGCCCTTCGTCGTCTTCACTCTGGTGATCTTGTGCCTGTAGTGGGCAACTGACTTATGACGATCAGTGGTGCCTGTAGCGGGCCGCTTTCTTCGCCTCATTACTACCCACGCGGAAAGCGACCTTCCCGGTCGCCGGTTGGCGAGGGGCGTGCGGGTATTATGCACTTAATGTACAATTTACTACAGTGTTTGACATTGTGGGATGCCTGTTTTTTGCAAACACTGCTGTTGATGTTGCATTATGAAACAGGTTGAACGCTGTTGTCAAGCTTTACAGGGACTTTGATTTCACCTCACTGCATCCCTCTTATGACGGATTGTGTCTGTCGCATTTGGCGTTGGAATAAAGTGATTGATTGATTGATTTATTTATTCATTGGTTAATTTATTGACTACTGGCAGGAAGGCTAGACCAGGTGGCGCTTTGTTTTACGTTCTGGAGCCCCTGGCCATTGTGTGGTCATCTTTTTCACGCTTATCCGAATTTGCAGTGGACAAGGAACAGGCGCTCAAGAATCCGCTTGTGTGCAACTACCGCTGTAACTTTGCTCTCCGTGTGGGGCTGCCTCCGGACGGATTGTGCGACTTATTCCTTTACCAGCTCGAGAGCGAGGAAACATTCATGGACTTTAACAAGTCACTGTGCTTCCGTTACTATTTGCAACCGCCAGCAATGAAGAACGGTGTCACGCAATACGGATTGGCCATCTTCGCGAAGTAAGTAGTAGAGCTGCGGGTAAAATCTGTGAGCGGATCGGGCGACGGATCATCTAATGCGTCTCAGTCCGTTCATACTGGACTTATCGCGACATTTTGCGGTCTTGTCAGCTTTGCTTACAGTGGCACAAATGTCGTTTACAGCGTCTAACTGGTGTGTAGCGATACTAGTGATTCTTGTTATGGGACTTTCGGCTCCGATACAACACGAAGGAATCGTTCTCTTGCCGTACCGTGTTTCGCCTGAGAGCTTTGGGGCGTCTAAAGGTTTAGATGGTGTGATTTTCGTCTGCTGCCGTCTATGGCGGCGGCGGGAAGGGGCTTAAGAATCGAGAGAGGAGGATGGCAGTCGCCTCGATGCTCAGACCAATGGAAAAAAAATTAAGCCAGTTCCGCGCTTATGAAATCTGATGAAACAGAAGAGCTCTGCAAGCGTGGGTGTACAGCGTAGTGGAAATGAAGCTCGACTTCGGAGCGTGGGTACCCTGGTTCGAATCCCGCCCAGCCAATAAATTCATTTTGTTTTATTTATTTTTTCTCACTCTCCGTATGCGCTCTCCCAGCTCACGCTCTTCTTGCTCGGCGATGCTGCGCAGGACAACGAGACCAACCTAGCGAGGCTTTAACAGCTCCGCTGTAACAGCAAACATGTGGTGGCAAATCATCTTATATGTATAGACACCTACAGAAACCGCTACGGTTGTGCTGGTTAACGACTCTTTTTTTATAGAATTACGCAATGAAAGAACAAACGCTACCTAACTCCAGTTATGATTTTTTCCCCGTGCACGTGCTGGAAGAAGGCGTGATACTACAGGAATAAAAAGCTACAACAAAGGAGAGAGCACCGTTTCCTTTTCTGTCGTTTATTCCCTTGTTTTCACATAGTATCGCGCCTTCATACGTAGGTGCAAGAAACGTTGGACCTACTAGCACAACAACAAATGTAGCGCGTTAGGTCCGGTAATACGTTTCATGTGCCCGCCGGTTGCTCGGTGGAGTGTAAGACATTGACTTTCTTATGGAACTCTCCACGCACATACCATGACGCAGGCAAGCACGAAAGAGCGCGCGCGAACTAACCACCGCCAAGGGAATCGTGGAGTTCCTACGCCTGTGGGCGATGGGCCTTCACCACTTCGGCCTCAGCTTTGTCACGGGGTCAGCCAAAAAGTTGGTGGAATTGACTTCGGTCTGCTTGGCGTGAGTATAGCGTTCTTGCGTTTTCTAATTATCAGGGCTTTTGTATTACAAAACGAAATCCTCTTAATCCCAGGGCACTTAGTAATGTGAAAGCATCGTAGTTAATTATTGGTTGAAGAAGCTCGGTGGTGATGCAGTGCTATGCATCGTATTTTTATGTGTATTTACTTCGTCCTTATCCTTGACGCTGCTCTCACTTCAGCACATATTTGGGTATTACTCTTGAGGAGTTCAACGCGCCGAAATTTTTAGTTATGCTACAATGAACTCCAATTGATTCATGCTGGTGTTGAAGAAGGAGACAGGAAAGAGACGAAGAGAGTGATTAGACCATGGCGAAGAAAGCTATTTGGATATAGCGCAATGTGGTAAAAATGAATGAATAAACAAGTGAAGAAATGACTAGATAAATGTGTCTGCCGGTCCGTCGAGCGTTTATAGCGCTATGTCTCGACATCTATATGCAAGAGGGCACCAGTTGCAAGGTGCGCTACAACTGAGGCATGTGGCGTAAAAGCCCTCCTATGCTACCTAATCACTAGGTAACATACGAGGGATATTTGGCCACGTGCCTGCTTTCCTGTGTAGAACAATTGAGACCACAGCGCGTGTGAACACGTCGACTTCCTATCCTGTAGTGAGGCTTGCATTCGATTCTAATTGAATTCAATTGTGCGGTTTTACGCACCCAAACCACGATTAGATTACGAGGTACGCCGTGGTGGTGGTGGTGTGGGGGGGGGGGGGTACTCCGTATTAATTTTGACCACCAGGCCATCTTTACCGCGCCCCCAATTCACGGGACAGGGGCCTTTTTGCATTTCGCCTCACCGAAATTTGGCCGCCGCGCTCCGGATGTGATCCCGCGACCACGTGCTTAGTAGCGCAAGACCATACCTGCTAAGCCACCGCGGCGGGTTTAAATTCTAAGAATTTCAAGGCTCTTGAAAGGGGAAGGGAACACTGTCACCATCCCTCGCTTTTGAGTGCCCAAATTACTTCAGAAGGAGCACCATTCCCCGCAAGGTCAGCACGTACGTGGTGTCTTCGGTACTTTCGAGCTAAACTGTACTTGTCATTATGCCTTCTGTGAATGCAGAATAGCAGAGAGAAAATTTATGTGATGACAGTATGACGTTTCTTGAGACACAGTGACGTCAGTATGAAACTCTATGAGGCGCTCATGCCAATCACTGCAGATATTCTGCGGATCAGTGAGCTCATCGAGAAGATCGAGCAAGCAGCCAACAGTCGTGCCGTCATGAAGGTCCGCGACGGCGTCGAAGGGGCCTCGAAATCTCTCGGCATCACGCTGACGGCTTGCACGGGCCCCTGCGACGCGATCAAGCAAGACCATTGTATGCACAGCGCATACAATGGTCAGAGCCGTGTGGAGATAAGAGACGGTGCGGGCGACCGCCACCACAGCCAGTACAAGCGTAGTTGTTGACTGAGTAGAAGCTGCCCCCCCCCCGTCCCTCCCGCGCTGCCTTCCCGCTTTCTTGCTTTCGCGTGGGAGATGGAGTGGCCAGATTCCCTTGCACCCGGTTGCAAGACACGCATTTGGTGCCGTAGCACAGCGTCGCCCCACCTCCCTCACTCACATACCTCCACGGCCTTTCGCGCGACGGTCGCGTTTGCTTTCCGCCGTGCGTTCGCTCTCCGTGATAGCGCGCGTCCCCCGCGCGCTTTCACTCGCGCGTACGGTGCTCGGCGACGATTTTATCGCCCTTCGACTTTATACGGAATCTCACGGCGACGACGACGGCGACGCCAACGGCAGAAATCCGGTTGAAGTGTCCAATTACAATAAAAACACACCAGACCACACTGACTCTCTTGTTTTTTTTAGTTACCTTACACGGTAGACCCCATGATTTCGTATTTATAAAAAATTGTGAAAATAAAATTCTAAAAGCAGAAATTGCGTCCTTTTTCTAGAAATTACGAGATTCCCATGATCAGTTTCGCTCTTTCCACTCAGCCTTTTTCCGCGTATTTCAAACTTAGAACGTTCTTGATTCCTTTACATTCTATTTTATTTCAGTTACGATTTGGTTTAGTATCTCTTTATATTTACCTGCTTATTTCATGCCTACCATTCAATTGGTAGACAGCGAGCTTGCGCAATTTTGACCTGTCATGGCTGCTCAGTGATACTGACGCTCTACTGCTGTGCTCGAGGCTGCTGGAAGCATCCCGAACACGGCGGTCAGGTTTCGATATGGGCTAAATGCAAAGAAAATGATCTGGTTCATAGATTTATATGCGTGTTAATTAACCTAGGGCGACAATCTAGAATCCGGAGTTTCCCTCTACAGGCGTGTCTCCTAACTGTTGGTTTGGCGTGTGAAAACCCAGAATTAGTTTTTTTCGCACAATTTTAGAGGAGATGAAGTAATATGCAATCGAATCCATTTCAACCTTCAGAATCCGATAAGATTGCAGCTGGAAAACACTGCAAAAGTAGAGAAAAGTCAATATTAGAGATAAACTTTAATAATAGTTATCAATCCAACCATAATTTGTTATTCGTGCGCAGGCACAACGCTGACATTGGGTTGTGATGCACAAAAAAAAACAATAACAAAAGGTAAAAATGTGAAACATTTGTCGTTATGGGCTAAAATATAGAACGAAAAAACAAGAATGAACTGGATAAACATCTACATAATGAACAATACAGCAATAACACAAAATTGACAGACGCGAGAACATGTATACGGCAGGGAAGAGAAACTGAGAAGTCAGTTGAGGAGCCGATCTACAAAGAAGGCTTAACAGAAAGTGCGAAGCGCGGATCAAACAGACAGTTTTGAAAGATATCACGATGAAGGAAATCACAGTTGCAAAACTTTTTCTTTCTTGAGAGAGGCGAGTGTCTTCTGCAAGAGAAAGAAACGTGGAGGCGCCTAGGTTCCTTGATAGCCAAGACAATATGTTGACCTAGTTGATTACTAGTATTATGAAACAGTTTTTTAAGGCGCAATTTTACACTGGACACCGCGAGATACCCAAGACAAACGCCACAAAAGATGAAATCGAAAAAGCTACGAAATACCCTGTCGGCGTTGTCCTGTGTATCTGGATGTGTCCCGTCTAAATTCGCGCCGTAAAACAAGTTTCATAATTACCTGGTAGTCTTCTGCGGAAGTTGCCGTGACGCAGAAGCTAGTAGATCCGAACGGGTAATAATTACACGAATAATTTTGCGTAAAAAGAGGACGTCGATGCGGATGCGTCTGCAGCTTAGTGACAGATGTATAGGATCATTATTCTTGGAACGTTATTAGTGCGTCAAGTCAGAAATATAAACGCTGTTTATGTGTATATGCTCATGAACTTTCTCGGCATATGCTCAATTAAAATGCCATTTGAATTACTTGTACCATTTCACACCCCTGAGGCACATTCGAGTAATGGGAGACAGATGAATTATAATTATTTATCAAACTAATAATAACAAATCAATCAATCAATTATTTACCGTGCCCAGAAATAACCTTAAATTCTGAGTGCTGGTGCAAGCATACATAAGAACAAACAAAAACAACTGCAGGGGAAGGCAACTAAAAAGCACTAAGAATACAAAGATCAATTATGAAAAGGAGAGTGCACTAAAGAAAGCGCCAGGTAATTAGAAAAAAAAAGGAAGAGAATGGAAGTTCATTTTTTTATTTATTCATGTACCCTCAAGGTCATATGGCATTATAAAGGGGAGTGGAGGTAAAAACTTCTAAAAAAAATTTAAGATCAGAATTGAGTGAGTATTGTTATTACACAACATAATTGCTCCTACTAATTGGCTTCGCGACAATGTTTGTTAGAAATAGCCACAGTTTCTGCACCAAGGTGGTTCCAATCGAGGCATGTGTGCGGTTTAAAAAAATAAAGAATACTTAGTATCGCATGATGTACAGACCAATGTACAAAGTTGAGCATTGTGTGAAACTATGACCAACAACGCAAAGCTCGGAAAAGAGCAATGAGAGCGAGTTATGATGAATGTCGAGTAGATGAAAATAAGCGCGTAATAAGGACTCAGTATTCTGCGGATGTTGGAGTATTGGTGATGACAGCACACGAACACGGATGTGTCTATGTTCTTAGGCGATCTTGTGAAGTCCAACCAATGAGCAGTGGAAGAGTGAACTTGACTGCTCTATCCTGAATAGACAGCTATGGCTGACAGCAGCGGATAGAACTTATCATGATGATGTACCATTTTATCACTCTAGAGCGCATAGTCACAAAGGCGTTGCCCGAGCTAGTACAGTGTTAACAGAACGCTGAAGAAATGTTTTGCGGATGCAAAGCATATGCGGCAGCATACGAGAGAAATCATTTTGAAGTTACCGGCTGCGTCAAATTAATTGGACGGCTAGTGACGATATTATACTTCATTACAGTTTGAGCTAACCAGGCGGCTAGCAGATGGCAGGGCGAAGTCGAATTTGTCGACAACTCGAAGCAAAGGCAAGTATATATGATGTAATAGTTCAGCGGAAATCCGCTAGGTGGAGATAAGTAATTAAAGAGAAACTGAGACATCCACCCAAATGTAGCAATTCGCTACTATGGAAACCCAACCGGGTTCCTCGAAAGAAAACCTCGCAGTTGAAGAAAAATTCGTCCTGGTCCGGGACTCGAACCCGGGACCACCGCCTTTCCGGGGCAGCCGCTCTACCATCTGAGCTAACCAGGCGGCTAGCAGATGGCAGGGCGAAGTCGAATTTGTCGACAACTCGAAGCAAAGGCAAGTATATATGATGTAATAGTTCAGCGGAAATCTGCTAGGTGGAGATAAGTAATTAAAGAGAAACTGAGACATCCACCCAAATGTAGCAATTCGCTACTATGGAAACCCAACCGGGTTCCTCGAAAGAAAACCTCGCAGTTGAAGAAAAATTCGTCCTGGTCCGGGACTCGAACCCGGGACCACCGCCTTTCCGGGGCAGCCGCTCTACCATCTGAGCTAACCAGGCGGCTAGCAGATGGCAGGGCGAAGTCGAATTTGTCGACAACTCGAAGCAAAGGCAAGTATATATGATGTAATAGTTCAGCGGAAATCCGCTAGGTGGAGATAAGTAATTAAAGAGAAACTGAGACATCCACCCAAATGTAGCAATTCGCTACTATGGAAACCCAACCGGGTTCCTCGAAAGAAAACCTCGCAGTTGAAGAAAAATTCGTCCTGGTCCGGGACTCGAACCCGGGACCACCGCCTTTCCGGGGCAGCCGCTCTACCATCTGAGCTAACCAGGCGGCTAGCAGATGGCAGGGCGAAGTCGAGTCCCGGACCAGGACGAATTTTTCTTCAACTGCGAGGTTTTCTTTCGAGGAACCCGGTTGGGTTTCCATAGTAGCGAATTGCTACATTTGGGTGGATGTCTCAGTTTCTCTTTAATTACTTATCTCCACCTAGCGGATTTCCGCTGAACTATTACATCATATATACTTGCCTTTGCTTCGAGTTGTCGACAAATTCGACTTCGCCCTGCCATCTGCTAGCCGCCTGGTTAGCTCAGATGGTAGAGCGGCTGCCCCGGAAAGGCGGTGGTCCCGGGTTCGAGTCCCGGACCAGGACGAATTTTTCTTCAACTGCGAGGTTTTCTTTCGAGGAACCCGGTTGGGTTTCCATAGTAGCGAATTGCTACATTTGGGTGGATGTCTCAGTTTCTCTTTAATTACTTATCTCCACCTAGCGGATTTCCGCTGAACTATTACATCATATATACTTGCCTTTGCTTCGAGTTGTCGACAAATTCGACTTCGCCCTGCCATCTGCTAGCCGCCTGGTTAGCTCAGATGGTAGAGCGGCTGCCCCGGAAAGGCGGTGGTCCCGGGTTCGAGTCCCGGACCAGGACGAATTTTTCTTCAACTGCGAGGTTTTCTTTCGAGGAACCCGGTTGGGTTTCCATAGTAGCGAATTGCTACATTTGATTTTCTGCATTTGCATTTCTTCTTCCTGGCAGTAAATACACCAATTACTGCACCAGAAGTAGTTATCCCGCCTTTTGACTGCCCGAGTCTCTATTGCAATACACGAGACTCGAAGCTATACGGGAGTGTTCCTCCCAGACAGCAATGCCTGCTTTTCTTCAAAAGAAAAACACTGTGGTAGGCAGGTAGGCTCCAGCGGGCCTATACATTCTGTCCTCTACAAAAAAATGTCGCAGTTTCATTCGAAAGGCGGAGCAATGATTGCGAAAGCAAATAAAACGAGCCAACTATACCAAGTAAGAATTAGTAGTTTTATCGAATGTGTAAACTGGTGTAAACATAGGCTTGTAATTAAAATAACAAGCACGTTGTCAAGTGCGCACCGTCATACATTAACATATCTCACTTGATGACCGCGAACACTCGCTGTCAGAACGCTGGCGTGAGGAAGAGCGGCAGCAACGCGAGCGGCGGTAACGGAGCTGCTTCTCGCTTCAACGCGATCTAGGACCACGAAAACACAGCGCACACGAAACCATCAGCTATCTCCGGTCACCTAGCCTTCGAGCGCGCAGAAGATTACCTATACAAGATAGAGCACACGCGGCTGCTCTCAGCTGCGCGATGTGTAGCTGCAGCCAAAGAGGAGCTGCAGGCTAACCTGACGCCTACTTCTTTGGGCGCCAGAGAAGACGCCGCCGCCTCAAGCCACCGTCATTATCGCACGCTTTCACTCGCACCTACACTATGCGGCGCGGGGATGCGATCTGATCCCGCTTGGAATTTATACGGTACCTCACGGCGACGCCGCACGCAATGGCAGAAATTCGCGTGGAGTGTCCATATAATCGAAAAAAAAGTTGCGGGTCTGAGGTCAGAATTCCAAAGTGATGAGTCTGAAGATTTAATCATTAGTTAATAATATATGGCAGTGCGTAGGCGCAGTCGCAAATGATACACAGGGACACACGTCACAGGCGTCGTGACGTGTCTGTCTTCTTTGTGACACAGTCAGCCTTAGCGAGGCAGCGTCCTCTGTCGCCGTTCTCTCCCTGCGTTCACTCGCCCGATACGGACAAGGCATGCCCAATCCATGGCGCATCACGCTGTAAGATTGTTTCTAGGTAAGC
Organism: Dermacentor silvarum; assembly: GCF_013339745.2. Taxonomy (NCBI): domain Eukaryota; kingdom Metazoa; phylum Arthropoda; class Arachnida; order Ixodida; family Ixodidae; genus Dermacentor; species Dermacentor silvarum. The sequence goes on along the minus strand of NC_051160.1, from coordinate 118,553,282 downwards.
CACGGCGTTGGTTCGTGGCCCGGTTTTAGCACCACTGTTCGGGTGTGGATGACCACGTTTTTCTGATCTGTGGGCCGTTCAGTTACTGCTCGCCGCATTCGGGCCATCTAATACTCGGCTCCGTAGATAGCTGGAGACATTGTCGCGGTTGCAACATTCCTCGAGAACGTTTACACGATCGACTGCGAATTAAAACTTCTAAGCGGCGCAGAAAACGGACAATCCAGTGCCACTGTGCATTGCGACTCGAAACTACCGGTTGCGATCGCTAGAATGGTCGCATGTGCTTGAGTGATTTCCAAAAAAGCTGTTTTATGTCCTATTTCTACACTTTGAAGTTTTACGTGTATACAAGGTCTACAGTTACACAGGATTGTTTGCCGCTGCATTTTTAGGTTGTCACCGATTGCGACCTCTTTTAGCGTTCAGGATAGGGCGGCGTTTGTTTCGTTCTTTTTTTCAGAACTATAATCCCCATTGCACCTGTGTCCATGGCGGCAGCTGCTTCTCCGGCTGCCAACCCTCCGGTCCCGGCCGTACAGCTGGCGCATGAATAAACAGCTGAGTTACCAGCGGCAAGTTGCGTACTGCCTTTTCCGAAACAATAAACAACAACACTACATGCTTTGGCCTATATCTTGTGACGTTGTGGTAATAGGATCTGTCGACTGAGTGAAGAAAAAGAATTTCGCTATTGATTATATTAATGAATTATGGGGCTTACCATTTGAAAGCAATATTTTCAGCATATTTAGCATTACTGCAAGAAATAAATTTGCGTAAGTGAAAATTTTGGAAATGTTTTTACAAGGATGAATGTGTTCAAGCAACAAGCATTTATTGTAATTTCGTTAGTGATGGCACAGTTTGACCCGGCGCTGTAAAAATTGCCCTTTGGGTCTTTTTATCCGTGGCAGACATTTTCAATGTTTTCGTGGGAAAAAATAAAATAGCTTCATTTTTGTCTAAATGTTGCTGTTTGTAAAACTGCTTATTTATTCTTCTTAATGAACTTTTATTAAAAAGCGTTTGTTTTTCTAAAGTTTTTTTTTGTTCCTTTAAGTCGTTCTTTCTTCTCCTGAGTACTTCGTGTACTGGACTGGTTACGACTGGTTACGAATTTTGTTCATTTTGTTCATTTTGAAATTTTGTTTCATTTTCTGTTCTTACCTGCCTGACGTTCACTTTGCGACTGTGTAGTTGTCAAATATGCGAATGCTCGCTTCTAGAAATTGCGCCGTCACATTTGTGTTATCTAAATTATTTGTGCAAATCTTTACCGTTTTTGTTATTGATCTTATCCAGAACTTGTACCCATGTTTTATTTATTTGTCTTTCCTGTCAAATCTCAATGATCAAATAATATATGAATAAATAATGTGTCAAGCTTTGCAATAAGCTTAAGTAGTGAATATTTTGGTTTAGGCCCGCTTTAGTACGGCCAAGCAGATATTTCGGATGTAATGTTGTTCGAAACAATGGCAGAGTGAGTTGTTTCCGACATAGTTGGTATTTGTCTGGCACCATGTTTACCGCCGAAAGTATTGACATAAATGGACAGTAAAACAAAGATCACTAACTTCGAAATCGTTTGCCGGGGATCTTTGACGTGATCTGCCCAACAATATCCCTTTCTCTATTCGGAAGAAGCCTGCAAGATTGAGGAAAGTTCATGACAGGAAATAATTGTCATCCACCCGACTGTCGCACGAAGGTACGAGGTAACCCTTGGGGGTTTCTGTGAAAAAAACTTCGCAACTGAAAAAAAAAAAAAACTCCGTCCGGGACTTTTTCAAGCCCGAGTTTGGAAAAGTACGGATTCTCGGCGAGCTTTGGCGACGCCCTCAGATCAATGAGCTAATGTTATCAAGACATGAAATTCAACCGTCGGCACACCTGCAGTTTCATTGGCTTATTTACATACACTCTTGCGTTATAATCCCTTAGGTGTTGCCTCATGGGCGCGCCCAAAAAGGAGCGGCCACGATATCAACCCGTCGGTGCCTTCTTTAATTTATTTATCGTTCCACCCAGTGCATTAACTGCGCAAGTAGGTTACAGAACAAATGTTATCTTTTAATTATATTTTAATGTATGCGGAAGAAAGCAAAGGGTTGGCATGAGAGTGCGCCACGTTTGCACTGTTTTCATTCGACGGAGGACAGACAGATAACGTCCGAAAATGCCCTAGAAATGCCCTAGAAATGCGTGGCAAACGGCTTGCGCCGACTACGTACATCCATAGCGGGACAGTCAGGATATTGCGATATTGTGTTGATAACAAAAGAGAAAAAATCACCGTCCAAGCACTCTGTACAGATGATTGACCAGCGAAGCTGAAACGTGCAGCCCCGGTGTTTATTGCTGGGTTAATCCCGACGGCTCATTAAAGTATTTCTCAATTATTGGTTACGTCTTCGTGTTTCTTAATGAGGTTGCACACACCTTTGGCTGAGACGGAGAAAACGACGTCACTGATGGTATATGCCCACCGTCCGTCATTGTCGCGTGGGCGCTTGCGATTCTTCAAAATCAAATTGCTCCGACATTAAATCTGTCCGTCACGTAAGACAACAAATAGCTCATACCTTCTTAAGCAATGGTTCATACCCCCGTAAACGCGGCCTCCCCATTACGACGACAGAAGAGAAGTTAAATTCTACGCTGGAATGACGAGCGGCAACGGAGCCGTCTGTGGAAGATGACCAAGGCGGAAGCAGGGGCATGAGCGCGTTCGCGCGGTTGCGTCGAGGCCCGCCAACGAGTCAGCTGTAGAAGACGACGACGACGCTCGAGCCTTTGCTGATGATGATAGTTTTCGGCGTACAGGCGACAGACGGACAAGTAGCTACATACAGCTTCGCTGCAATAAGTGACACTGGCGCTCAACGTTGCCCGGTCTGCATTTTTTGAAGCGAGCAAGCTGCGTGCGCAGGGTGCAGGCCACCTCGGCATTTTATTAAGGCGAAAACTTTGTTTAATTGTTCACTCGACCTTCAACGTTCTTGAGGGAAAAGCGTGTCGTCGAAGCGAAATCGTACACGACGACGACTCGGTGTAGTAATTGACTTGCTACAGTGACCCGGCATCGTGTCTTACCTATATGCAGACGTTCACGCGACAATTGTGTGTCCTGGCCACCGTCGTCGTCGTCATCTATGCGTAAGCAAGCAACGCTCGCGCAACAATTCTCATGGTGCGCGGGTCACCGTCGTTACCGTGGTAATTAAGATAGAGTTGATTCGGGCACTCGAACACACGACCTTCGGTGGGAGTCGAATCCTCGAGCTGATGTGGGAGTCGAACCCACCACGTTTGGCATTAAGGAGAAGTTAATTAAGACACAGTTATTATAGACTTAAGTAAGGCACTCAAACCTACGACCTTTTGGGGGTGTTGGACCCACGACATTGGACGTTAAGTCACTGCTCATTAGGGTAGCGTCAATTAAGGCACTCGAACGGGCGAGCTTTGGGCGGAAAACACAAGTAATAAGAAGTAACAACGCCTTTGAATGAGAATGTCAAGTAATTTAATGAACGTCCCTTGAGCGCGCAGCATTTCGCCTCCACCCTCTTTGGCGTATGCTAAAGTGACTGTCAATTTCTTTTCCAAGATTGTCACGATGCGCCAACAGCAGGAACTGGGAAAATAGGGCAGGACACTTTAATTAGGTAGACTGAAAAATGATTAGCAATGGACCTCGTATTCTCTTCTACAATGCAATTTAAACAAATTAAACAATGGCTAAGACAAGACTGCGCTTTCAAGTTCAGACTGCTAACGCTGCCTTTCAAGAGTGCCCCGACCACTGCTATTTCTCCACGGGGCCCGTCAAGCTCGATGTTGGCTACCCGAATGAGTATTTTCGTCTTCACTAAGCTAACGATGTTTTATGATTCTTCTCTTATTCGAATTACTCGCGTGGGCCAAACAGCCAAAATAAACAATGCAATCACATGCATGTGCTTTGGCCTGCAAGCTGACAACAGTGGTTGTCAATTTCCTGTTGACTTCTGCTATTTCACCAACAATGGCTATGACATGGCTGGGCTTTGAAGTGTACACTGCCTAACGGTGCCTTTCAAGCTCTTAATTAAGTGAAAGAAACCAGATAGTACCAAGACGCAGGACCGCAAGGAGGCGCACACAAACAGTCGCTGTACTTACAACTGATTTATGGAAGTATCCACGTACTTCTAAACACGGATTTTCCTGCGCAAGCGCGCAGGCTAAATAAAAACCAAACAGACACACTGAAGATGTCAAACAAACCCCGATAAAAACCACAACTCTTTCTCCGTGATAAGCACAGATGCTTATGCAAACCCACTCGTTCTTTTTGATATGAAACTCTTCAAGCAGCTCACGCTCGTGCTTGGACTTCCCCCTGCCTATATGCATCTGTCTTCAATGACATCAAACGGGACGTAAAATATTTGGTTTGTACGTGCATCATTCGGAACCCGTGCTTGGACTTCCCCCTGCCTATATGCATCTGTCTTCAATGTCATCAAACCGGACGTAAAATATTTGGTTTGTACGTGCATCATTCGGAAGGGTGCTTGGACTTCCCCCTGCCTATATGCATCTGTCTTCAATGTCATCAAACCGGACGTAAAATATTTGGTTTGTACGTGCATCATTCGGAACCCGTGCTTGGACTTCCCCCTGCCTATATGCATCTGTCTTCAATGTCATCAAACCGGACGTAAAATATTTGGTTTGTACGTGCATCATTCGGAACCCGTGCTTGGACTTCCCCCTGCCTATATGCATCTGTCTTCAATGTGATCAAACGGGACGTAAAATATTTGGTTTGTACGTGCATCATTCGGAACCCGTGCTTGGACTTCCCCCTGCCTATATGCATCTGTCTTCAATGTGATCAAACGGGACGTAAAATATTTGGTTTGTACGTGCATCATTCGGAACCCATGCTTGGACTTCCCCCTGCCTATATGCATCTGTCTTCAATGTCATCAAACCGGACGTAAAATATTTGGTTTGTACGTGCATCATTCGGAAGGGTGCTTGGACTTCCCCCTGCCTATATGCATCTGTCTTCAATGTCATCAAACCAGACGTAAAATATTTGGTTTGTACGTGCATCATTCGGAACCCATGCTTGGACTTCCCCCTGCCTATATGCATCTGTCTTCAATGTCATCAAACCGGACGTAAAATATTTGGTTTGTACGTGCATCATTCGGAAGGGTGCTTGGACTTCCCCCTGCCTATATGCATCTGTCTTCAATGTCATCAAACCGGACGTAAAATATTTGGTTTGTACGTGCATCATTCGGAACCCGTGCTTGGACTTCCCCCTGCCTATATGCATCTGTCTTCAATGTCATCAAACCGGACGTAAAATATTTGGTTTGTACGTGCATCATTCGGAAGGGTGCTTGGACTTCCCCCTGCCTATATGCATCTGTCTTCAATGTCATCAAACCGGAAGTAAAATATTTGGTTTGTACGTGCATCATTCGGAACCCGTGCTTGGACTTCCCCCTGCCTATATGCATCTGTCTTCAATGTCATCAAACAGGACGTAAAATATTTGGTTTGTACGTGCATCATTCGGAACCCATGCTTGGACTTCCCCCTGCCTATATGCATCTGTCTTCAATGTCATCAAACCGGACGTAAAATATTTGGTTTGTACGTGCATCATTCGGAAGGGTGCTTGGACTTCCCCCTGCCTATATGCATCTGTCTTCAATGTCATCAAACCGGACGTAAAATATTTGGTTTGTACGTGCATCATTCGGAACCCGTGCTTGGACTTCCCCCTGCCTATATGCATCTGTCTTCAATGTCATCAAACCGGACGTAAAATATGTGGTTTGTACGTGCATCATTCGGAAGGGTGCTTGGACTTCCCCCTGCCTATATGCATCTGTCTTCAATGTCATCAAACCGGACGTAAAATATTTGGATTGTACGTGCATCATTCGGAACCCGTGCTTGGACTTCCCCCTGCCTATATGCATCTGTCTTCAATGTCATCAAACCGGACGTAAAATATTTGGTTTGTACGTGCATCATTCGGAACCCGTGCTTGGACTTCCCCCTGCCTATATGCATCTGTCTTCAATGTCATCAAACCGGACGTAAAATATTTGGTTTGTACGTGCATCATTCGGAAGGGTGCTTGGACTTCCCCCTGCCTATATGCATCTGTCTTCAATGTCATCAAACCGGACGTAAAATATTTGGTTTGTACGTGCATCATTCGGAACCCGAGCTTGGACTTCCCCCTGCCTATATGCATCTGTCTTCAATGTCATCAAACGGGACGTAAAATATTTGGTTTGTACGTGCATCATTCGGAACCCGTGCTTGGACTTCCCCCTGCCTATATGCATCTGTCTTCAATGTCATCAAACCGGACGTAAAATATTTGGTTTGTACGTGCATCATTCGGAAGGGTGCTTGGAATTCCCCCTGCCTATATGCATCTGTCTTCAATGTCATCAAACCGGACGTAAAATATTTGGTTTGTACGTGCATCATTCGGAACCCATGCTTGGACTTCCCCCTGCCTATATGCATCTGTCTTCAATGTCATCAAACCGGACGTAAAATATTTGGTTTGTACGTGCATCATTCGGAAGGGTGCTTGGACTTCCCCCTGCCTATATGCATCTGTCTTCAATGTCATCAAACCGAACGTAAAATATTTGGTTTGTACGTGCATCATTCGGGTGAAAAAACGTTGTTCGCACTTGCCACTACTTAAAAGGCGAGAACTGGAGGATTTTAATTTTCTATATGACACACTCGATGATTTGTCAAACGGCGAGATCTCGAGGATTTTAATATCCTTTCACACACAATCCTTTATTATTTCATACTCAGGTTGATAGCAGCTCAATTTTCCAAATTCTATAGACCCTTCTCACGGAGAAGTTTGCTCGAACCGCTGCGGTGGCTCAGTCAGCTAAGGCATTGCGCTGCTGAGCACGAGATCGCGGGATTGAATCCCGGCCGCGGCGGCCGCATTTCGAAGGAGGCGAAATGCAAAAACGCATTGGTGGCTGAGTACAAGAACAGTATACGCTGATCGCACCGTTTGGACAAGGCGTAATGTGCTCAGAAAGTGCTTACATGTCCTCTAAAGCTGCGGCCAAAGCTTTGTGTCGTCCACCCAGGTTTGATCAGAGAGGTTTGATCAGCCGCACCGGCGGCGCTCTTGGGAGCGCCATGAAAAGGGTCTATGCGTACAAGTGTGACTTAATTTATTTCATTTTATGGATTTAACGCTGCGGTCATTTTGGCAATACAGAGGGGGGCGGGCACTTCTGCTACACAAGACAAAAATAGATAAATGCGCAAAACATTATCCGTTTAAAATCGCAGTGAGAGACATGGAAAATGAACACAATAATAACACAAGTGTATCGCAAATATAATGTTGATAATAATGAAACAATGCAGTAGTGTTAAACACAACAATATTGAAAGTACAACACAATAGAAATATTGATAATAACACAATTGTAAAGGAAAATAAATGTCATGCAATTGTGTGTCTGGCTGAATGTTGCAGATAAAATGTGGTTAGTTATAGTACATTTAAAATGGCGCTGATGTAAGATACAGTATCTTTTGGTGGCTGATTCCACTCTTTTGAAGTTTCAGGATGAAATGAATTTTAAAAGGTTGCAGTTTTGCAGTGAGGAATGAGAACCTTGTGTGTATGGTCAAGGCGATCCGATATGAATCGCGGTTGAGTTATAAAAAGAGAGCGAGGGGTTTTGTGGTGGTACTATATTTATGGAGCCGAGTGACACCTGGTATCATGCGGCATTCAACAAGAAACGGGAGATTAACAGGTAATTTCTTGTCCGTTACACTTGCTGTACGTAGTAATTGCGATGACTGAACCTAACTTAGCGATTTCGCACAGCTTAAAATTGGTTGATGAGAAGGCTACCAGGTTCCGTTGCGGATGAAGCATATTGCAAATGGGGCCGGTTATTGGCAGTGTAAATAGTTTTTTGAATGCTACAAAATCAAGGTGGAAAGTTCTTCGTATGTAGCAAAGTTCTTCGTATGTAGCGATGGCTGAACGTATAGTCGGCGTCACCCTTGTGTGGGGCGCGGGAAAGCCGGCTGCCGAGGCACTCCGGAGGCAGCCAGCTACCTCCAACGCTGGTTGCTGGGTTCGACGTCTAGCGGTAGTTGCTGGGCATGTTTGGGTCCAGCAACTACCGTTAGACGTCGCTAGCTGGCTCTGGAGGGCCCCGGCAGCCGGCTTTCCCGCTCTCTCAACAGGGGTGGAGCCGACTGTACACGTAACTTCCCCGTTAAATCGGAGGCGATGTGTGTTCCTAGATATTTATATGATGATACGGTATCAATAACTGTGCTACCAATTAAGTATTATGTGCTTGTCGGTGCGTGACGGGAGACACGCATTGGATGCATTTATTTCCATGTGCCATATTTGACACCATAGGTAAAGACACGACCAGTCTGAAGGAAAAGAATGTCGTAATGAGTTGCTATTTTCCAGCAAGTGACACAACCATCAGCAGTACAGCACACTTTGGAAGATATATTAGAGGGGAGATCACGAATTTAAATTGGGTGTAGTGAAACACCTAGAACTGAACCTTGCCAGAAATCTGAGAGTGCAGGTGTTTCAGGAAAGTCGGTTATTAATAATCACAAACTGGAGAACTGCTAGCAAGGAAGGTACTAATCCAACTGAGTGCATTAGGATAAATCTTTAGGACGCTTGATTTGTAAAGTAAAGGAGGGTGAGTGACTTTACCAAATGCTTTAGCAAAATCGAGAAAGATGCAATCAGTTGTGAATCTGGAAACTTCAATATCCAATAATGTATACCTAATTTCTGTATCTCTGAGTTATGGATTCCGATCCAGTTATAATTCAGGATGAAAAAATTCAGATTCCGATTGTGCCACTAAAATCTGGCAAGCAATTTTGTACAAACATCTTATAGCAGCATGCTATAATAATGCGAAGCATTTTTGCATACTTTTGATTGCCACGGTAGATTTCTTAGCGAGATGAGTCATGAAATATGTCATCATCACTTGCAGCTGTGTTAAGCCAGGTTTCTGCTAAAGCGACGATGTAAGAACCAGCACTATCCGCAAGGAAGTGCAAATAAAGCGCGTTTATTAATAATGCCTGTACAGATAGACAGCAAAACGGACGCACTATAAGTAAATGACAATCCATCACCTGCCCTCACAAGGCCTATGGTGAAGCGGAGTTTGTAGCAGCACAAACTCTTGTGCGTATGCGTGATAATGTTTCGTCAAAGAGGTCGCCTCTGGCAGGCTACTTGAAAACATTCACACAATTCATTGCGGCGTCATACAGATAGCGTGCCTTCTTGACGAACAGCTGATTCCTTACCGAAATTGGCGGGACTGCGGCAGGCTTCCAGCAAATTCCAGCAACTTTTTTTTTTCTTGAGAGGCGTATACTGGGTGAGAAACTTTCAGACGCAGATATGTTGTCAGACTTCAGTTTAGATATAGATGACAGTATTGTTTCTTTAGCTTTGTTGGCGGAAAGCCTAATAATTATAAGACGACACCAAGAGGCAGAAAAGGTGCCTATGTGATGCGCGCGTTCTATGACCTCAAGTGTAAGTTCGTTACCAAGGGCTCGCTAAGACGTTTTGCTCGGTTTGAACCCATGTTTCTTTGGAATCAGGAATATTATACACGATTATGTCGTTACGCCTAGATCTGTTTACTAATTCGTCCCGCGTTGTTCAGGCTGTTCCGTGTCGGGCTGTTCTGCAGGCTAGTGTTTTGGGATGCAAGTCTGTTAACTGTAGCTGTTAGCGATATAATTTCATTACGCCGACCATCAGAAAGAGTCATGCTAAGGGTAGCGGACGATGAGAGTTCATGGGCAGAGAGACACGATTCGAAAACATCGAAGCAATAATCTACAGATAATTTCAGATTGGCGTACATGGTTTTGGCCATTGACCAGTTGCTTATGCATTCCAAAGCCAGAGCTATCGTTGTGGGTGGCAGCTAATTAACAACAGGGGCCGAAGATGCTCCAGAACGGGGGCCAGCATTGAGCTCAATATCCCCGTTTAATGAAAGGTTGGTGATACGATGCATTAGTTGAACTGTCACTGACGTGAATGACAAACTGCAATATTGTGGGCAATGAAACAGCAGCAAAAAGCGGCCATCTAAGCGAAAGCAGTAAGAGTCGTCAAAGTAACATATCTGCAAAAATAAAGAAACGACAAAACACGAAAGTGTCAAACTCAAGAGATCAGATAGAATTCACTGAACTGTCAAAACTGATCAACGAAGAACTCGGCGCTAATGCAATAGTAAACTCGGCGGTAATGGAGTTCCACTCAACGTGATGGCTGGGGAAGTGCGGAGCAGTGATTCGCTGGTGTTTCCCTTGTGTTTTCCTTGTGTTTAGCTTGTTTTTATCCTGTGTCAACTTCTGTTTAGCTATTATTTTCACGATGCTGGGATTAGATTGACTGCGCTGGCGAGCAACTTCAGCTCCTCGAGCGCTCACCGCTTGATGAGCCCTGCGTCGGCGCTGTCTTTCGTGGGTGAGCGCCCGCTGTTGCTCCAAGCATGCTTGCTGCTCGGCGTCCGTGGCGGGAAAGAGCGTCCGGGTGCGCGGGGACTGCTAGGGCAAGGTAAATACACCTGGTAGCGAAGCTTACATAGAAGCCCATACGTTCAAAACATGGCGGCTTATCGGTGGTTCATGAGGCTTAGCGACATCTGTGTGAGGAGGGAACACTTCCGGCGGAAGAAAAAATATTTTGACGTCATATCCGTTAAAAACAGAAGTGACGTCATCTTGTTCTTATAGGCGCGAAATTTGTTTTCGGAGGCCTGCCATTAGAGCTGTATATTGGCCGTTCCGAGCTTTCAGCGCGGAAAGCGACGAAGGAACAGGTCAGCCGTACGGGTGTCGAAATCGCATCGCTGCAAAGAACATACTTTCCTTGAAGGCCGATGAACGCTTTAGGCGTAGATTGCTCGTCCTATCGTCGGACGCCAAGCCCATCGGCCAGCGCTGTCGCATGAAAACAACGAAAGTAAACAAGTATTCGACGGTCGCAGCTCACTTCTTTTGACTGCACAGGTTAAGAAACAATAAAACTACCCGCGTCACCTAATTCAGACAACCGTCGACATGCAAAACGACACATGTGAGGGGGCGTATTCTAACAGGTGAACTGTAGGAGCGCGCCTTTCGACGCACTCCAAGAGCTGCATTGCATTGCAAGTGATAGCGTCAACGCCCCCCTCTATCGATGGGCGCTCTCACGGTGGGCGCTGAAAAAAGGTATTTATTGATAATGATCGGGTAAAATAGAGTTGCATCTTATTTTCTCGCCGTGCTTATATAAAATGACTTAGGAATTTCATTTTCGTTGAATAATTCTATCTGCGTCTTGCTTTAATTAAAAAACGCTTTTTTCTTTCCCATTGTTTATTCCCTCCAAACGTAGTCGCGCTTCAATCTCTGCTCCCATAACCATCCTTGCTGATGTTGGTGACAATTACTTCTGAGCAACTTTTCGGGCGAAGCTTCGCGACCTATGTGGATCGACCTTGGCTAGGGGGCCTCGATGCGCGCGCATACTGGCACCCTAGGAACGGCTCTCCTTCAGCGCTCCCTAGCAGAATCATTCCACATGTGAGGCTGTGGCGCCATCTCTTGACTAGTTCGGTATCAGCTTGGCGTTTTCGATCGAGTTTTCATTAATTTGGGTTAATTAACGCGGCAATTCGTGATGGTTTCGTTATTTTAAATTATTTTATACATATTTGGTTTAATTTTATCCATCTTTAGGGGAATTTTATGGGAATTTTATGTCTTAAGTAGACCTTGTGTTGTGCGTGGCACCCACCGACGACCGGCAGCATCCCGGGACCCTATAGTGATCCGCACTTAAAACAGGCAGGATTTCAGCATTGCAGATGCGCCGCTGTCTCGCTGCCCACTGATGAAATGCGATAGCTGCGTAGTTTGGTCATCCGCTGCTGGTGATGGCGTCATGGCATTCGAGAATTCAGCGATTGGGCAGACCAGGGTGACATCGCTTGGGTTATCGAACTTCACTCGAGCTGGAACGATACTGGACAAACCGAAACAGTCTACCGGAAGGCAGATAGGGAAGCCCATAAAACACAGCAGCGGTTAGGCAGGTACCGCTCAGGCATAGCACCGGTCGAGAAGCGGCGAAGTGTCCGAGACCCGTCCCAGGGCGCCCGACGAACGGACACGAGGTGACCAAGGGGTCCAAGGGAGCCGCGGCGTTCTGGGCATCCATGGCATAGAAAGAAGTCAGGTGATGCTGGGAAGAGACAGCAAGGCTAACGGTAAGCTGCAGAAAAAAAACAAGCAGGATTTCGGCGTTGCAGTCGCACAGCTGTAACACCATCAGCCTTCTCGGTCCGCCAGCCTTCTCAGTCCCCCTGGACCCTTCAGGTGGAACCTGAAGCTAATCGCCTGACCTACAAACAAGGCGCAAAAGCCGCGCTGTTTGGATCACCTGACTTACAACAATGGGCGTGTGAGAAGACAAATGCATCACACTAACAGCCTTCTCAGCTCGCCCTCTCATGCTTGCCTTCGTAACAAAAACAATCACGTGGCTTCGAAGGAACAGCGCGCAGGTCGACATATCTCTGCGGGCTATCGCCGCGTAAGCTGCTCAGGAACCTCCTCGCATTTGGGAAAGCACGCCGGCGGCTATGGTAACAGCTGCACCGACGACCACATGTGACATAGCAAGGCGTGAGTTGGCAGCGCCCAGTTTTATTTATATAAAATGTAGAGGCGCATATATGAGTGAATTATGTATTTACTGCAAAACAATTATTTCAGCTTCATGAGAAACTGGTTTTATTTTGTGCTTGCTTTGAAGATCTCTTCTCCTATCCTCTTGGCCTGTGCTGTACTCTTGTAGGGCCTGCTTTCTTTTGGAAACAAAGGAGATGACAGTCTGCACTTCTCCATACCGTAGATCTAAAGCTGGCTTGGGTAATGAATGGCCTACCAGATTCGGAATTCGGAGTTCTTGCTACAACCATTCGTCATCTGGCCAGGTCATTACGTGCTGTAAATAAAAAAAAAAGTTAGTAGAGTCTCTTAGACATTGGCTTACCGCTGATTACGTTTTATACCCTCAACGACCATTTGTTGAATTATTTATGTTTGAATAATTTGTTACAATTACAAAACACAAATGCGCCATCCCAGCTTTTAGTGTTTCGCATGTTTCCGGTCCATTTTAACAAGTTCCATCGGAAAAGATTTGTTGACGACTTTCGCACGTATTTCTGAGCTGCATGCTCTATATGTACTAACTATTTGCGTACGACCGTGATTTTGCATGGAGGACAATTGGATGACAATTCAACGGCGAGAACGATAGCATAACAGTATTTGCATTGCTCTTGTGGCGATATGTTTATTCAAATAGAAACGAAATGATGAACAATCAGCCCTTGTCAAACTTACAAGAGCCGGAGTTTTAATAATCGACTCAAATATTTGTAAGAAAACGTTTTTGCAAGACACATCTTACGACGACAGTACATGTTAATGTGATTACCAATCAAGAATTATAGCCCGACACCGCATTGTTGAAGGCAGCTCCACTTAGAATCTACAGTGGTCATTCTAAATTTACAATTGATTTGGCTATAGGCGACGCACACTGTCTCTGGGATCACTGTACGTTGGTATGACGCTTGCCAGGGTCGACCATGGCCATGACGGTGTGACGACGACGAAGTCGTGATGACAGAACGGCGAAGAAGGAATGCTGTCAATGGAACGAAGAAGGCAGTATGACGATAACCACATGAGGACAATTGGATGACAATTCTACGTTGAGAACGATGATATGGGGAAAATGGCATGAGGAAAATGGGATTGTGGGCAGCACATGTGGACAATGGCGTGACGAAGACTGTCTGTGAAAAAGTCGTAGTTTCGCCTGAAAGGCGAAGAATCAATTGCGATAGCAAATGAGTAGACAGCTATACGGAGTAGGGATAGTAGTTTTAGTGGTCGTATAAACATGGACACATTCGCTTACTAACTGAATTACCAAGCACGGCGTCAGCGCGCACAAGCAAACATGATTACATCTCATTCAATGACCGCAGACACGATGTCAAAACACTGGCGTGAGCAAGCGTGCTGCAGCAACGAGCGAAGTGACCTTCGTGCGTTCTATCCCTTCAACGGAAACTGAGCTGCGAAAGCACAAAGCGCACAAAGGTAGGAACCGTCTGTAGATCGCTTTCAAGATACGGGGCGCGCGACCGCCCGCAGCCGCGCAAAGTACAAGTACGCGGTTGCTGGCAGAGTAGTAGCCGCACCGCCTCCTTCCCGCACTAGCTTGCCGCTCTCCTCCTTTCGCGCGCAAGCTTGAGTCGCCAGTTCCCCTTGCGCCCGGTCGCAAAATACGCAGTTGGTGCCGGAGCACAACGCCGCCTCCCCTCCTATCCCTCCCACGGCTTTTCACGCGACGGAAGACGTCGCGTTTGCTCGCCATTTTACTCGCACATACAGCATGCGGCACGCGGCAACGATGTTATCGCCCTTGGACTTTATACCGAACCTCACGGCGACGGCAACGATGACGACAGAAATCCGCTTGGAGTGTCCATGTAATTGCTATCGCAATAAAATGAAATAACGACGATGACGATGGAATGATCCCTGTGGTATCACGCCGATGGCATGACAACGAATGCCTGATGACTACTGTATGACGACGATCGTATGACAAAGGCGGCATACTTGCGACTGAACCATGGCAGCATGATTGCAATGGAATGGTGTAGGCGAATGACATCGATGAAAAGAAGAAGGCTGTGTGACAACGACGGCATGGCGGCAATTGAATGACGTTTCTGATGTAATAACGATTTTACGACGACAGCGAGACGCTGAAGGTGTGTCTACAATGGAATGACGATGACTGTGTGAAGACGCTGGCCTGACAATAGGCGGATGACAAAGCTGGCATGACTGCAACAATATTACATCCACGAGCACATATCGAATGGCCCAAGCAACTGACCCTTTTCCCGGCGCTCCCGTGGGCGCTGCCATGTTTGATCATGTGGTGACGCCTCCATTGCTTGCCTCAGCTGCCGCCATTGCCTCCGTGTTTACAATGCAAGCGCGGGACGCCTGTGCGGCGCAGCAAGCCTCCGTTTCGACGCATATCGCAGACGGTGACTGTGTGGACTACACGAAGCTTTGGCCACAGCTTTATAGGTCATGTAAGTGCTTTCATAGCTCATTACGCCTTGTCCAAACGGCGCGAGCAGCGTATATGGTGCTTGTACTAAAAGCGAGGCTACAAATGTATTCCAAGCTGTCCAAACTTGCCGCTTATGAATTAAATCAGGATCACTGTTATCGATATTTATTTGGCAAACATTTGGAGCAGCGGCTTGTCATTTTCTGAGTCAGTAATACTAAGTTCTTCGGTTCCTCGGTGAAGCTACTATCTGATTGTTTATTTTCAGCCCAATCGCGCTCGCGGGTGTGCTTTGCTGCGATAGATTTGTTCTTGCGGCGCACAAACCTTGAAATGTAAATGTTCTGTACTTTGTGGTAGCTTGTAGCAAAGACGTATTAACGCTATTCCGTCGCTTACTCTGTGGACCGTCACGGAACGTTCAGCTTCCAACATTCGTGTCTTGGTGTAGTCGCCGTCACTCACGCTTCAACACATTGATTCAAGTGTGCGCACATTCACTTATTATTGATACGTTGGCGATAGGGTCCGTGTAAGTTCGCGTGCGAGTAGAGGGAGATATGTGTAAATAACGTGCGAGAAACTTGCTATGCCAGTAAGTGGCGTACTTCCTTTTGTAATGAGCCGTACCCACTCTTAAATCCCGACGTTACGGAGTTGAAGTCCTTTCTTTGGAGGTTAGCTATACAGCGCTGGCGGACGAATTATCCCTTTTTATCCTCAAGAAAAGCCGTGCATCGCGAAGGGCTGAC
Source organism: Dermacentor silvarum (assembly GCF_013339745.2). Classification (NCBI taxonomy): domain Eukaryota; kingdom Metazoa; phylum Arthropoda; class Arachnida; order Ixodida; family Ixodidae; genus Dermacentor; species Dermacentor silvarum. The sequence goes on along the minus strand of NC_051160.1, from coordinate 118,537,250 downwards.
AACACAGGCAGTCCTTATGTAGCAGCGGCGACACAGGTTAATTACATTCCTTATTATGCGAGTCACTATTTTTGCAGCTAACTGCCGCACACATCTTCCCTTTATCTTTATCTTTGATCTTTATCGTTTCACATTTTGCAGCATGAATTGGGCTCAGTGCGGGAGCGAGCACCATACTTGCATTTCCCACAGCTGATCGCATAGTAGCAGGGCAGAAGCAGTGGTGGTTTCGTATTCGTGCGCATTCGCTGAGGCAACGTATGGCGCGCCGCCGAAAGCACCATCTCGTTGCTCTAGAGCAAACTGCTCAGCGAAAAGGGTCAATAGCACACAAATTGGGTCGCTTGGTCGGTGTAAGATGCTCGACAGATGGTGCGAGTGGCCAGTACTGCTGTGCGCACTCTTTAGACTTTCCATCACTGCGGCCCTATCAATGCGATTAGCATTCTTTGCATAACTCAGGGGTTTTGATCCTGCCTATCTATCTATAAATCTATCTTCTTACGCCGACACAGTGGACTAAGTTGTCTAACAGCTTGGCCCACTAGGTATGTGCTAGCCGTCGTAATGCTGTAGTGGTGATTCTGTCATCGTTGTTCCAGCTTCGTCGTCTGAATCTCGTCACACAGGCAGCCATCGTAACGCCTGGAAGGCAAACCCAGTGAGCACATACTATAGGCACACTGGGTATGTGCTCGTGGCTACAGTGCCACAGTGGTCGTTGCAATTCATCAATACAGCTGTGCCATCTAACGTCCGTCATCCGGTTGTCGTCAAGCCATCGTCGTGTGTGCGCACGTGCGCGTGTGCGTGCGTGCGTGCATGCGTGCGTGCAGGCGTGTGTGTGTGTGAAATTGATGCACACAACTTTGCGGTTCCCTCTGCTTAATTGTCCAACAGTTTCGGCGGGCGGACTTCCTGTTCGCAGAGTGGGTGTGGGCTTGCGCCCTTTCACACCCTCACAAGCAGTATGCAAAGATATCTTTCAAGAGAGCAAATACAAATACTATACTCGGTTTCATACATCAGGTGTAACGGTGTGGAGGCTAGACATACTTCTTGCAGTGGCTGCGTTCGCCCTTAGAAATAGTTCGGTGTTTATGGACCGATTTTTGTGAAAATGTTCTTTATATAAGCTCACTTCCGAACGGAAAATGCATTTACCCCTTGAAACAAACAAACCATGTACTCATACGGCTGCTAACACGTTGTGTTATATCAATTTGCAGTTCCTTGTGCTTTAATTTTGCAGCCCGTCACGGCAGCCTCACGTGCAAGCTCGCGCGAGCAAACGCCGCTGGCGCGCAGCGAAGCAAAGGAGCGCGCGCAGTGATAAATTTTGGGGTACGGCGCTTTTGCTCGCGAACGGCAAGATTTCCTTGCCGTAGAGAGGATGAGACCGGGACTCATTTGTGCGGCAGCCTCCCCGCCGCTGATCGCTTGACGGCGCCGAAATCGTCGCTAGGCCTTCTCCGATTCACTTTAAAGCTAAAGCGAACGGCGCTTCGTAATGAATCGCGGACGCTCACAAGCCGCAATATTTTCTTACCGTTGTTGTCGCTCTTCGCAATAATTGTACACAAAGAAGAAAATACGCTGATATTAGCGGCGCCGTCGGCTGCGATGCGAGCACAGCCGAGCCGGACGTCTGCCGTCGATATAACCATGCACTGCGCCTGAGCTCGACAAGTACCGGAGCTCTCGTTCGTGTTTTACGTTTGACAGTGGATGTCGTTTTTCACAAAATGTACAATTTAGGCATCGCTTTATCGAGCGGTAATTATTTTGCTTAGAACAGAAGCTGCGTCAGCTGTTTTTGTTTGTTGTTTGTTTGGTTGGTTATTGATACTCTTAACCCCCGAAGGGTCATTACAGGAATGGAAAAACAATGAAATTTGCAATACAATAAATAATTACACGCGCGAAAATAAAGACTACGACAACAATAATAATAATAATAATAATAATAATAATAATAATAATAATAATAATAATAATAAAGGCACTCCTTATTTCACATACAGGGTGTTTCAGCGAACACTCAAAATTTATTTAGGGTTGCCTGTGGCAGATAGCCCGATTCTAGCTAATGCGCTGGTCAACTCGAAGAGGCGGACATTACTTGCACAAAAAAATGGAAATGCATAATCAAGTAATTACCAAAAATTCACTAATTAAGTTTTTAACTAATTACCTGATGACCCATATTGCAATTTACAAATTGTAGCCGTGGAGTTCACAAGGCGGATCCACTTCGAACGAATTCTCGGGATGAGACCAGTTTCGAGATATTAATTCCCGAACTTTGCGGAGAAATGCATTGGCGTTCCAGTTAATTTTGTTCTTCAATGCATAAAGCGACGTTTTTTTTAAGAACTTAACTGGAACGGCAATGCATTTCTCCGCAAAGTTCGGGAATTAATATCTCGTAAGTGCTGTCATCCCGAGAAACCGTCCCAAGTGGATCCGCCTTGCGAACTCCACGGCTACAATTTGGAAATTGCTTTATGGGCCATCATGTAATTAGTTTAAAACCTAATTAGTGAATTTCTGTTAATTATTCGATTATGCATTTCAATTTGTTGTGCAAGTAATGTCCGCCTCTTCGAGTAGACCAGCTCATTAACTAGAATTGTGCTATCTGCCACAGGAAACCTTTAAGAATTTTTGAAAGAGTTCGCTGAAACACCCTGTATATTTACAGTACTAACATGCCGAACACAATCTTACTTTCCGCGACCACAACGTGGTATTATTGAAAATAGCAGATCAGGGAACTTATTGACCTGAATAAACAAGAACATGCAGCTCGTTTAAAAATGCATCTATGGAAGAGGAGGAAACCAGTGAATCGGGCAGCATGTTCTACTCCTTAATTACTCTAGAAAAAAAAAACTATATTTAAAGGTGTCATTTCGTGTTAATGGGGGTTCACTATGTCTATGTCGGAAGCGTGCGTTGGGCGATAATTTGAAAAAGTCGGAACCGTTAATTTTAAGTTTATTGTGAATGATGAGGAACAGGAAATTTACTCTGTCCACTGTCGTTCTAATTTCTAGGTCAGGAAGATTTGCGTTTCGGCACAATTCACTAGGAGAGTGACAATAACGATATTTGTTAAATATAAACCTAGCTTCTAGACGCTGGACTCGATCTAGTTTGTCACGATTTAAAGCCGTATAGGGGTCCCACACTATTTTTGCATATTTTATGATGGGTCTGATTAGGGTCTTATATGCCAAGTTTTTTTATTTCAGGTGTACCACGACGTAAGTTACGTCTGAGACTCCATAGAGCTCTGCTGGCTTTTTTTGCTTACCATGTCTATGTGTACGTTCCACCTGAGGTCTTCAGTAATTGGTACACCTAAGTATTTATGTTGAGTTACCTTTTTTAGTTCAAGGTCACGGATTTTGTAGCTGTTAGCATGCGTGACCCTTTTTCTTGTTATGGACATGGAAACAGATTTTTCTGGGTTTAGTATCATCTGCCATTGGTCACATCACTCCGCAATTTTTTGTAAGCTAGCCTGCAGTTCCAGTTGATCGTCTAGTGATGTTATCCTATTGTATAATACACAATCATCCGCAAATAATCGTAGTGGGACAGTTGCACAATTTGCAAGATCGTTAATAAATAATATGAATAGGAGGGGCCCTAGCACACTGCCCTGAGGTACCCCTGACACTACTGGTACGAGACCAGGTTTACAGCCGCCTAGTTCGACGAATTGTTCTCGGGACTGAAGATAACATTTGAACCAGTTAGTTATATTAGAGTTTTTAAAGAAAGCCCGAATTTTGAACAACAGTTTTGGGTGGGAGACTTTATCAAACGCTTTGGAAAAATCCGAAAAAATGAGATCTATTTGTCCGCGGTAATTGACTGTTTCAAAGAGGTTATGAACTAGTTCGACAAGTTGCGTTATGGTAGACAGACCCTTGCGGAATCCATGCTGAGTTGGGGACAACAAATTATATGTTTCGAGATAACTTGAAAGGTGTTTACTGATAATATGCTCCAGTAGCTTAGAGCAGGTGCTCGTAAGCGAAATTGGCCTGTAGTTTTCTACATTTGTCGTGTTACCACCTTTGTGAATAGGTACAATTTTGGCTTGTTTCCAAGCTCTAGGAAAGGTACTTTGGCTAATGAATGATAGAAATATGATCGTTAAGTATTTAGCTATCCTCTCAGCGTATCGGTATAAAAACTCATTAGGAATGCCGTCTGTACCAACACATTTCTTAACATTAATACTCAAAAGAAGGTGTAGGACACCTGCTTCATTAATTACGACATCATCAGCAGAAGTACGGTCAGGAGAAATAGGCACTGTAGGTACCGTTCCATCGTCACGAGTGAATACTGAAGAGAAAAAAGTGTTAAAAGCTTCTGTGCGCTCCTCCGTAACTTTTTGATTATGTGAAGAATAAGATTCAGCTGGTGGATTAACATAACGCAAGAACTTAGCAGGTGCATCCGAGAGAAACCTTTTCTTTGTTATGTTATAGAACTTATTCCTGGATTCCCGATCAAGACAATTAAGTTCTTTCCTCATTTGACTTAAGGCATTCAACATTTCCGGTGTCGGGTTTTTAGAACATGCCTTCCTTTTCTTCTGGATTCTTCGTTTTGAACAAACTATTTCTCTGTTAATCCATGGATTTTTCTGTTTTCTTTTTTTGTTCGATTTAGGAATAAAATGTTCAATGCAATGAGCCACCACAGATGAAAAGTGTTCCCATAAGCTGTTCGTACTTCCCTTCGATTCGTGTATTTTAGTGAACTCATCAAAGGAATGTTCAAGATAGTCCAGTATGCTAACATCATCGGCAGCATGGAAATTCAATATCTGTTTCGGTAATTCCTTATCAAGATAAAGTGGAGACAAGTTAAAAGAAAGCACAACCATGCTTCGTCGCCGGTGGCGGAGGCGCGCAGCTTCGCGGTTGTCGATTGGCCCGTCGATCGCAGTACTTTGGAGACCTCTCGCGCGGCAGACGTTCTACGGCACTGGAGGCCGGCTCGCTGTCGGTATTTTTGCCGCTAGCGTGTACGTGCCTTAACCGGAAGTGGACAGTGTTTTGAGAAGCGCGTTGTCCATGACATAGTCACGTGACATTTGGAGGAGCTCTCGACGAGGAGAGTAACGAAGGAAAAAGCGAAACGAGCGAGGCCCGTGTTTCGATCGTGAAACGCGTGTAACTCCGCTATTACGGCACCATTTCTAAAAATCCTCGCGGCTACGTGTTCATTGTAGGCTCATGCACAGCTGCAACACCGCAACTAAATTTCGACCTCTGGGTAGTTTAAGGGCCCTTAGCGGCTCAAGCAGTCTTGTCTTTTTTTCCGTTTCTGCGTCCTTTCTGCCTGTGTCTACGAAGAAAACGAGAAGTGGGCAGGGAGGTAAATCGAAGGTGGCGGGTTGAGGCGCTAGCGCCGTGGTCAGCGTGCCCAGCTCCCAAATCCACAATGGTGCAGATACATGGGCTTGAATCCCGGTGGCTGCGTAAAATTTATTTATTTAGGAATACTGAAGAGTCAGGATTTGGCAATGCCTGCCGTATGCACTCCAACCCAATTTTATTCTTCTGTAAATTTCTTTCTCGTGATCAGGCTCCCCTGTGAGTAATTGACCTAGATAAACGTACTCCTTTACAGACTCTAGAGGCTGACTGGCGATCCTGAATTCTTGTTCCCTTGCCAGGCTATTGAACATTATCTTTGTCTTCTGCATATTCATCTTCAACCCTATTCTTGCACTTTCTCGATGAAGGTCCTCAATCATTTGTTGTAATTCGTCTCCATTGTTGCTGAATAGGACAATGTCATCTGCAAACCGAAGGTTGCTGATATTCGCCGTTGATCCTCACTCCTAAGTCTTCCCAGTCTAAGAGCTTGGATACTTATTCTAAGCATGCAGCAGTGAATAGCATTGGCGAGATTGTGTCTCCTTGCCTGACCCCTTTCTTGATAGGTAACTTTCTACTTTTCTTGTGGAGAACCAAGGTAGCTATGGAATCCTTGTAGATGTTTGCTAAGATATTCACGTATGCCTCCTGTACTCCTTGATTACGCAATGCCTCTATGACTGCTGGTATCTCTACTGAATCAAATGCCTTTTCAGAATCTATGAAAGCCATATAGTGAAATTAAATGTACTCCGCAGATTTCTCGATTACCTTATTGATGACATGGATATGATCCATCGTAGAATATCCCTTGCTGAAGCCAGCCTGTTCTCTTGGTTGGCTGAAGTCAAGTGTTGCTCTGATTCTGTTGGAAATTATCTTGGTGAATATTTTATACAATACTGAAAGCAAGCTAATGGGTTTATAATTCTTCAATTCTTTAACGTCTCCCTTTTTATGGATTAGTATAATGTTGGCGTTCTTCCAGCTCTCTGGTACACTTGAAGTTGTGAGGCATTGCGTATAAAGGGCCGCAAGCTTTTCAAGCATGATATCTCCTCCATATTTGATTAAATCTACTGTTATTCCATCTTCTCCAGCAGCTTTTTCCCTGGTCATGTCTTTCAAGGCGCTTCTCACTTCATCGCTAGTTATAGACGGAGCCTTTGTATCCGGTTCATCACTCTTTAGAATGAAAGTAGCTTGGCTGTTTTGGGCACTGTACAGGTCAGTATAGAATTCTTCCGCTGTTTTTACTATGTCATCGAAATTGCTGAGGATATTACCATGCTTATCTTTCAGTGCATACATCTTGCCTTGTCCTATGCCAAGCTTTCTTCTCACTGATTTAATGCTGCGTCCATATTTTACGGCTTCCTCAATCCTTCCCACGTTATAATTTCGAATATCCCTGACTTTCCTCTTGTTGATCAGTTTTGACAGTTCGGCGAATTCTATCTGATCTCTTGAGGTGCACATTTTCATGTTTTGTCGTTTCTTTATTAGGTCCTTTGTTTCTTGGGAGAGCTTACCTACTGGTTGCCTTGGTGCCTTACCTCCCACTTCAATTGCTGCTTCTGAGATCAGCCTCGTTACAGTTTCATTCATTACCTCTATGTTGCCTTTATGATCCTTTTCTAAAGCTGCATATTTGATTGCGAGGACCAGCGTGAATTTGTCTGCTTTTACCCTTACAACCTCTAGGTTGGCCCGTTTCCTCTTGACTAATTTCACTCTTTCTGTCTTCAAATTGAGAGAAATCCTAGATCTCACTAACCTATGGTCACTGCACTTAACCTTACCTAACACTTCTACATCCTGCACTATGCTTGGGTCGGCAGAGAGTATGAAATCTATTTCATTCCTTGTTTCTCCATTACGGCTTTTCCAGGTCCACTTCCTGTTGCTGCGCTTCCTGAAGAAGGTATTCATTATTCGGAGTCTATTCCCTTCCGCGAATTCTACTAACAACTCTCCTCTTGCATTCTTAGAATCGATGCCGTAGTTGCCAAATGCTTGCTCACCAACCTGCTTTTTCCCCACTTTTGCATTGAAGTCGCCCATGACTACAGTATGCTGAGTTTGCATCTTTCTCATTGCTAATTCAACATCTTCATAAAACTGTTCTATTTCTTCATCATCGTGACTAGAGGTTGGGGCGTAGGCTTCTACTACCTTCATTTTGTACCTCCTATTCAGCTTTATTACGACGACTGCTACCCTCTCATTAATGCTGTAGAATTCATCAGTGGTGCCAGCTATGTTGTTATGAACTAGAAATCCTACCCCGGATTCTCTCTTATCTGGAAGACCTCTGTAGCAGAGGACGTGGCCTTTAGTCAGCACTGTGTAAGCCTCACCAGTACTTCTAACCTCACTAAGGCCAATAATATCCCAGGAAATGCCTGATAATTCTTCAAATAGTCCTGCTAAGCTAGCCTCACTCGAGAGGGGGCGCGTGTTGAACGTTGCCAGGTTCGGTTTCAATTGGGGGCCTGTCCGGACCCCGAGATTCTTAGCACCCTCTGCCGCGTAGCAGGTCTGACCACCGCCTAGGTCAGGTGCTCCGCAGCCACTGGGTACTGAGGGCCATGGGTTAGTTGTCGGAGCCTGACTGGGAGCTTACCACTGTCGTTGAAAAGAAAAGTGTGCAATCATTGCATTCTACCGGTGCTAACATATGGGGCAGAAACTTGGAGGTTAACAAAGAAGCTCGAGAACAAGTTAAGGACTGCACAAAGAGCGATGGAACGAAAAATCTTCGGACTAACGTTAAGAGACAGGAAGAGAGCGGTGTGGATCAAAGAACAAACGGGGATAGCCGATATTCTAGTTGACATTAAGCGGAAGAAATGGAGCTGGGCAGGCCATGTAATGCGTAGGATGGATAACCGGTGCACCATTAGGGTTACAGAATGGATACCAAGAGAAGGGAAGCGCAGTCGAGGTCGGCAAAAACCAGATGGGATGATGAAGTTAGGAAATTTTCAGGCGCAAGTTGGAATACGCTAGCGCAAGACAGGGCAAATTAGAGATCGCAGGGAGAGGCCTTCGTCCTGCAGTGGACATAAAATATAGGCTGCTGCTGCTGCTGATGATGATTGAAGAGTCGCTTGACTTCAAGCAGGAGTGGGCACAAAGGGAAAAGAACATCAGAAAACACATAGACAACGGCAATAAGAACCAAATACAGGAAATCAAGACATGAAGCACTGAAATTGAAACAGTACAAGAACACCATCACCCACCCATTTTCTTCAAGTTTGTAATAAATACGTCAACACTGGGACTCTCGACAATATGTTCCGGCAATTTGTTCCAAACGCTTATGGTTCTCACAAAAAATGAATATTTAAAAGTATAGGTTTGAGTGCTGTATTCCTTGATCACTTTCCCATTATCAAAACGCGAGCTTGTGCGCAGAATGTGGTGGGTAATGAAAGTGTGACTGTTAATTTGTATTAAGTTGTTATATATTAAGTGCAAATATTTTATTGTGCATTCGGCACGTCTCGCTTTGAGTGTATGAAGACCAAAACACTCAATAATTTCTGTCACACTATCAGCGCGTTTATATTTGTTCCAAGTGAATTGAGCCACGGATCATTGAACGTTTTCTAACTTGACAACGTTTTTCTGTCTATAAGGGTCCCATAGGCACGAAGCATACTTGAGACATGGCCGTACCAATGCTTTATATGCTAGTAGTTTCACTTTCATAGGGGCTTTTGAAAGCTTGCGTTGAATGAACCAGAGAGATTTGAAAGCCTTGGCGCAGGTTGTATTGCTTTGTTTTGACGAAAGCTTTCTGTGCTCTTTGCTGATGGTGAAGCTCAGAAAGAGCCGGTGGCCTGACGACAAACGACGGTCGTCGTCAGCGTAACAGAATAAGAGGGCGTGCATGGCCAACCAAGTTTTTAGCACTTCATGGCTGCCATAGTAAAGCACTGCAAGATCCCCTGTGCCTGATTTCGCATTATTAACTGGTGTGTTTCTCTATGCTAACCCAGACTGTAATACGCAACAAGATCTGACGCTTACGAATACATGTTATTATCGTAATTATGAAAATATAGGGCTCTAAATGTTACAATCGAAGTTGCACTCGAGTTTTACACCGGTGAAAAAGCGAACAAAAAAATGCTCTCTCTCCCGCTTAAGGGAACCATGTGTGGATGCGAAGCAGCTTGAGCGGGAGATGGTTTCGCGGCAGCGGCCCGAGCGCTCATCGCGGCGCTGCACAGGAGAGAGAATGAGGCGCGCGCGCTCCGTCATTTTCATACCGCGGAACTACCGTGGCGCCCCCAGCGGAGTATGCAGCTGTCGCACCACCTGTCGTGCGCGCCGCCCCGGATTCCTAGAGGAGAGAGAGGGGGAGGGGACGCGCATGCGCTGTGGTGGTGTGGGACGCTGCGGGTGGGATGGACAGATCTGCCGGCAAGAAATGCTTCGCATTTAACAGGAATAACAGACACGTTACTGGGTCCTATATTGCGTATCCTTTTGTAGGCTTGAAAGTTGGATGTCTGTCTATTTCTTGCAGTACGTAAAGCGTAGCTGTCGATGATAGAGAGGTGCCAAGCGACAAAACACAAGGAAGTTATGTACTGTTTCCATGGTTCGATGTAGGGGCCAAGTACGCATAGTAATGCGACAGGCTCACAACGCGACGGAGGTGCAAGGCACAACTAGGCAAACTGACAGGCACAACCGGTTCTGCTGATGAGCACGCGATCCAGGTGCGACTGCCACATTATAACTTTTTGGTCCTGCTCTTAAGCGGATAAGTGGGTACCAGCGAGTTCGCTCTTGTGATCGGTCAGGGCACCTCACCACGAGCATCTAAAGTCTTCTCAGAGGTCGCATCTAAAGCCGAAAGTATATTCAGAGGAAATACAGTATGCTCCTTCCGACAAAAAGATAGTAATGAATAACAAGCGGTGTTGTAGAGCGAGCAGTTACATGCGAATGTCACCAAAGACAGCGCTACGTTCCTATCTCGGTTATCAACGGAAATGTACATCGACAGCATGTCAACTAGCGTGGGATCGATACTTCATTAAGGTCGTTGCCTACTTGTGTTGTGTGTAGCACAAGCGAGTAGTGTCAGCGATAGCATTGAAGAGAAAGCGGTGAACTAAGTCCGCGAAAATACTCGAGGATCGCCACATCGAACATCAACGCCGTGTTGAAGAAAGCCTGCGACATCACTGTTGGGCGTTTTTGGAAACCACAGCGATAGACTCCCACTTTGCGAAAAGAAATAGACGGAAAGTGCCGAGTATGCTGAAAAATAGCTTAATGAAAGAACTCATATGGTATATAAAGAGACTGAAGAAGATAGGTTAGATGGACGGCTTGTCCAAGCTCTGGAGGAGTTCATATGTGGCAACGTAACAGTTGACAATATAGTATATGCCAATCCAAATGAATCAGCGTTGTCATATTTGCGTGGAACGCCCGATGACTTGCTGCCAGGGCATCACGTAGTGGCGCAATGACGATTTATATTGTGTGCTCGAGAATAAAAACTTAACAACTGGCACATCAGATACATCAGGGGAACGTTTCTGCGGAACTAGATCACAGCCTCAAAAAAAAAAAAAACATTCTTGCAAATAGAGACAATAAGCGTTTGAGTACCTGCACATGCACGCCTTTGTTCCTCTTGTTCTGTATGACGTCAGGGTTTTATTCAGCTTTTAGGTAGGAGAAAATCAGTTCAAGTTATATTTATTCGCATCACAATGATGGGCGTGCTTAGGCAAAAAGTGAATGCATTACGTTTCAGGGTGCTGGAGTAATCGATGTACACCAGTGAGCAACACGGACCAGGGACTGCGCGATAAAGTCGTTTTTTCCAACTGCCTGGCTAAGCAACTTGAAGTTGAGGTCTACATTCCAAACTTGGCATTGCGAAGTTTCCAGTCTACTCGTCAATTTTAGTTTATGCACGTTAATTACGAAGAAATTCAGTCTTTTCGGCGGCCCTGTGGTCCGTATACTTTTTCTGATGGGTGTACATTACGTACGACAATGATAGCAAGAATACAACCTTATTAGTGAATAGAATTCGAAAACAAGTTCACTTATTAGTACAGCGTAGAAAATAAAGAAGCTCCTTCACAGTATAGCTCTGGAGGACGCAAATGATGAACAAGCTGAAAAGAATACACAATCTTGCATGTCTGTCGTCAACGAATAGACAATTGACGGAAATAATGAGGGGGGGGGGGGACACCTTAACGAAACCAATAGGTCAAAATAAAAAAGCCGTCCGCGAAGGCGACATTTGGACGCTAAGAATGTGTTTCGACTGAAAAAAAGCTGCCAAGGAGTGCTTTCGACGATTATCTCAGTTTACTCCGTAGCATAAAAAAAAACAAAAAAAAAACGTGCCTGCCTTTCGGCAAGCCACTAAAAAAGTTGTCGCAGTTTCCACCTGAAAGGCGAAGCATCATTTCCGATAGCAAATTTGTAGAGAGCTATACGGAATACTGATAGTAGCTTTATCAGCTGTGTAAACTTGGACATGCAGCAGCACCGGCAACACGCAGAACTGTTGTCGACGCCGTCGGCGTTTTGCCCGCGTTCGCACAATATGCGTGCAGCGTTGGTGACTGTTGCCGGAGCCCGTGATATAAACAGGCACTTGGTGCCTCAGCTAATCGTCGCCTCCCTTCCCTCCTCCCCCCCCCCCCCCACGGCTTTTCGCGCGTCGGAAGAAGGCCCGTTTGCTCTACATATATGGTGATTGTAAAGGAGAAAAGAGACGCCTACTTCTGCAGCCCTTAAGCGAGCACGGCGCAGAACGCGCGTTTGTTCTCCGCCGTGCGTTCACTCCCCGTGAAAGACGCGCCCCTCGCGCCCTTTCACTCGCACATACAGCGTTCGGCGCGCGGCGACGATTTCATCTCCAAATGACGTCATACGGAACCTCACGGCGACGGCGACGCCGACGGCAGAAATCTGCTTTTGAGTGTCCATATAATTGCTATCGCAATAATATGGTGATTGTAAAGGAGGAAAGAGACGCCTACTTCAGCAGCCCTTAAGGGAGCACGGCGCAGAATGCGCGTTTGTCTCCGCCGTGGGTTCACTCCCCGTGAAAGCGCGCGTCCCTCGCGCCCTTTCAATCGCACATACAGCGTTCGGCGGCACGCGGCGACGATTTCATCTCCATTGACGTCATACGGAACCTCACGGCGACGGCAACGGCGACGACGACGGCGACGCCGACGGCAGAAATCTGCTTTGGAGTGTCCATATAATTGCTATCGCAATAAAAGTATGGAATTAATAAACGCGTTTACATGAATGCGACAGAATGCGGCAGTAGCGCATCACGAGTACTGCGATGCGTGTTACATGTACCAGCGTTTACATGCAGCACATCAGCCCTGGTGCTATGGCAGCGGCGCGCGGTGTCGCACATCGAAGGCAAAGCAGCGCTTGCAGATGTTTCCGGCGTCACGCCACGCCGCAGCTCAGCGAGCACGTTTACATGCACTGCGAAAGTCGACTTACTCCTCTCAATCCACCCCTGTCTGGCGCAATAATGTGACACGCTTTCTTATCGCATTAGGCCCGTTTACATTTCGCTGGGTTTGCTTCGTCGCGACTGAACGCAGACATTAGGATGACAAGTTATTACCAGCCGACGGACCGCTACTCTTTATCAAGAACACTGACAACGCCGGCGAGACATGCTTTGCGGTGAAGTTCAGTGCACAGGAATTGCTTTTATTAGATGCGAGGCATCTTATACCCGTGTCACACGGGCGTTTGGAAGGCCTTCCAACCGATTGTCAGTTGACTCAAAGGTCAAGTTAGAGCTGCTACACGGGCGGTTTCGAAGGCCGCCGAGTCAATAGTGAATCGAGTCAACGGAGCACCCTACAACTCCATCGAAATCTCGATGGCCTTTGAGCAACGGAAGCGGAAACAGCGCGAACATGCCCTCTCGTTCACAGTGTGCTCGTACTCACGGTTAGAAAGAACAAATCAAACCAGAATGCTCTAAAAATACTATATATGAGTGTTATTAATTATTCAATGAAGTATTTTTGCCACTTGATATGTGCGAACTGCACATACTCTCGACAACAGCGACGTGCTTGTGTTCGTATACTCTCCCTCTACTCCAAGTGCTGCCGGCTGCCGTCATATCGCCGCCATTTCGCAGTATAAACAAAAATAAAAGAAATTATAGTGCTTTTAAGTGGTTTTAATGTTTAACTTTTGGTGACACGAAAACGAAAATAAAGATCCGCAGCGCCACACAATTTTGCGAGAAACGCCTGAACCACTCAACAGTCTTTCAAAAGTGTCGTGTAGCAGCGCGATAACTCCTTTGAGTCGATAGAGTTGTGGTATTTCGAAGGCCGTCGACTGGAAGGCCTTCCAAATGTGCCCGTGTGACACAGGTATTATAGTCGGGGGTCGGGGCTATGTCACTCCCTCCCTCCTTCCATCCCTCCATCCGCCATGCGGCGTCCACACCCCTACTGCGCATGCGCATCCTCCTCCTCTCCTCTCCTTGTCTCATCTCCTCTCCTCTCGGCATTCAAGCGCATCCTCCTCCCCCTCCTCTCCTCTCCTTGTCTCATCTCCTCTCCTATCGGCATTCCTCCTCACCTCTGCGACGCTCCTCTCCTCTCCGGATTGCGCAACGAATGGCAACACCTGCGGCTCCGCGCGCGGCGGTAGGCGCCCCAGAGGCACCGGCAAGAGTCACCAATGCCGGGCGCGTACGGTGCGAACGCGGGCAAAACGCCGACGGCGTCGACAGCACTTCTGCGCGTTGCTGGTGCTGCTGCATGTCCAAGTTTATACAGCTGATAAAACTACCTTGAGTCTACCCCATGGCTGCTTCGCATACTACTCAGGGTTCCCCTACGGGAAGATGGTGTAATTTTTTTCTTTTATTTTTCCTTCATTGACGTCATCACTACGTCACCGTGCGAAGTTTGAAAAAGCTTAAGGTCAATACGCCATGTGGTGGCACTCACGCAAACTAAACCCTGTCCAGAAAAGCTGGATATGAGGCCATGAATATTGAGGTGACATGGTAAAATGGTCTACTAGACAATACTATCACCACTCCATGCAAATGCGCAGAATTTTAAGCATGCCGCTCCAACGACGTGCGGGAGACGATAAGCGCAGTGTACGCGAAGAACTACAAAGGATGCTCTCAACATCGGAGTCCTAGGTGGAATTTAACGTTTGACGTCGCGCGGGAAAAAACTCAGCAGTTACTAGCAGTTTCCGAACCACCGCAGCCTCAGCAGGAAGCCATGAGCTACACCGCCGCCACCAGACGTATTGAACGCCCTGTGCTACAGCGTCCGGGCTCCTTAACACCGCAATTCCGTCATGAGCCACCGCCGCCGTCCCACCTATCTGTCACCCAAGAACGACAGTCTTATATAGCATCCTCCCGATCACCGCCTGCTCTTCTATCACATTAAAAAGCTAGGCGTGTCTGCCGCAGGTGTGCATACCGCGAGATGGGACTACGAGGGCACTCCGTCATCGCACTGTGTCCACGGCAAATCAAATGGCCACGCGACATCAGCAAGTGCCTCGCAGTAACTCATGAGTAATATCGACGATCTTCCCGTTCGCCATCATAATGTCGCGACCTCTAGCCGCAGCACCAATTGTACGCTGCCCGAATCATGACCGGCCTGTTAGCTCTAACCCGGAATACTAAAAGCAGAAATCGATGAAGGTGTGATTGTTCTTCGTCGAAATGCCGAAGATGCTCCGCGACGACAAAGTCGAACCAAGAATCATCTCGACGGCGCAGCATTTGCGCGCCTCCATCCAGATAAAGCCTCGAAGCGAAAAGAAGGTGGCCTGATAGCCCATTACGACACAGCGCAACAGCCCAGGGACAACACGACGCAGCCATGATCCAATGCCACCTGCCTAACAATGCCTAACTGCAATGAAAACCTAAGAACCCCTGTGAGAATCGATGGACTAGAAGCTACGTTACCCAATATATCTCGCCAAATTGACTGGTCAGTCTTTGAATATCTTGTGGAAGACGCATGCAAGAAACCAATCGCACGCAGGCTAGAAGACATCATTGCAGACGCAATGCACGATTGTACGCGTAGCTTCACACATTCATCAAAGCGTACAGAGTATGACATTGAATTGGAAAGACTTCGTGCACTACGTCGTCGAGCGGAAAGGAGGTACAGGCCCACGAAGTCAATGCTTGACCTCAGAGTAGCTCGGCGAATGCAAAAGAAGATACAGCGCCGGATGGATAAGCTAGAAGATCAAAGATGGAAATGCTTTTGTGAGTCACTGGACCCCCGAAAGCCACTGTCGCGTGTGTGGCGTACCCTAAGGGGTCTTCGCTCATGTCCCCAGCAACGACACCCATTTAACGCCCTTGCTCTCCATCAAAACCGCCGTGAGATAGACGTTGCAGAAGAGTTTTGTGCGAAAGTCGCCGGCGGAACAGTTATACTCCCTGACATGGTTTTAGGCGACATTCCTGGTCCACGAGATACAAGTATGGACGCTCCTTTTTCTATGGAAGAGTTAGAGGCTGCTATGGCGCTATGTAGGTGTTCGTCTTCGCCAGGGCCCGACGGAATCACATATAATGCTCTGCGCCACCTACGTTGAGAAGCGCGACGAGAACTGCTCAACCTTTTTAATAGGTCATGGCATGATGGCGTCGTTCCACAGGAATGGAAACGCAGCCGCTTGGTACCGTTGCTAAAAGCCGGAAAGTCACCGCTAGAACTGTCATCATATCGTCCTATAGCACTCGCCAGCTGCGTCGGAAAGCTCATGGAGCGCATGATCCTCATGCGTCTCGAATGGTATCTTGAACACCACAATATTTACCCTGACTCTATGGCGGGATTTCGATGAGGCCGTTCATCGATTGACAATGTCATCGATCTAGTGTCATCTGTTGAGCAGCAAAGGTCTTGGAAACGATTATCAGTAGCACTCTTTCTTGACGTGACAGGCGCCTACGACAACGTTTCCCATCAAGCCATCCTAGACACACTTTTGACATTGGAACTAGGAGGGCGAGTATTTCCATGGATCCAAAGCTACTTGACACAAAGGTCCTTGTTTATACGCACAGAAGATGGTCCGACTACTGACCACTCCACACGCCGTGGCGTTCCTCAAGGCGGTGTTCTAAGCCCTATTCTTTTTAACCTCACACTTCTTGGGCTGGCCGATTCCCTACAGGAAACAGTGAGTGTCTCGATCTACGCCGACGACATCTGCATCTGGGCATCAGCGGTGACTCGCCCGCAGGTTCGTGCAAGGTTACAGAAGGCAGCAACACAGGCAACTAGCTATCTTTGCACACAAGGCTTAACCATCTCGACAGAAAAATGTGCGTTAGTCGCTTTTACGCGAAAAGCGATGTCTGGTTATCCAGTGTGCATCAATGGCCAGCGTATCTCCTACAAGAGAAATCATCGGTTTTTGGGTGTCTTTGTTGACCGAGACCTCTCCTAGAGCCCTCAGGTTGCCCACTTGAAGAAGAAGCTCACATCTATGGTTCACGTTTTCAAATTCATCGCCGGTAAAACGCGGGGTTCATCAGTGAGCTCTATGCTACAGTTGTACCGAGCACTTTTTATCGGCTTCCTACGCTATAGCTCTCCCGTGCTTGCTAAAACATGCAAATCAAATCTTCGAGCCCTTCAGAGCGTGCAAGCACAGGCATTACGTGTTTGCCTCGGCCTTCCGTGCAGCACCTCAACAGCAGGAACAGTTATCACGGCTCAAGACCATCCGATCACGACTTACATGACCATCGACACTCTTAGGGCCCATATTCGCCACGTTTCACAGATGCAATCAAGCTCTCTTGCCTCCCTGCCAGAACGACGACCACAGGCGTCATTATCCAACGTGGTCAGCATTCATAGTGCCTCCCTACCATCGGGGTTCACACCCTCGACACGTTCACCGTCAGCGTTGTGGTGTTTAAAACAACCTGAAGTGCGCCTTTACGTTCCAGGAATAAGAAAAAAGACGGACCTGGCTACTTTGGCCTTGAAGCAAGCAGCTCTCGATTGCTTGCACTCTTTCTACTCTGACCGAATCCACATATATACGGATGGCTCTTCCACTCAGACCAGCTCCACCGGCGCAGTGGTTATACCATCACGATCAATGAGCATCACATACAAGACTTCTCACGTGACATCATCGACCGCTTCGGAGCTTGTTGCCCTCCGAGGTGCCATTGCTTATATTAACAACCAACCGGCTAATCGGTGGTTAATATGTGATTCAAAGGCGGCCCTACAATGTCTTTTGTCAGCTCTCCGTCGCGGGTCCTGCGAACAACTCGTCTCGGAGATACGAGAAATGCACCACCATACGATCGTAAAAGGACACGACATCGTGTTTCAGTGGCTGCCGAGTCATTGCGGTATCACCGGCAACGACATCGCCGACGAAGCTGCTAGGAAAGCACACGAAGGAGCAAATCTTGTTTCTGTACCTTTATCGAGGACTGACGCAGCCGAACACCTAAGCAAGCTAGCGCAAACTATGACATTGGAGAAGTGGCATACAACTGAATTCGCCCAACATTGGTTGCATTCTCTCGACCCATCTATGCAGCTGCGGCTGTTGCCTGGATTTGCGCGAAATGAGGAAACAATGCTGTGCCGCTTACGCTTGGGTGTTGCATTCACCAATGCTTACACGTGTTTAATTGGAATGGCTGATAGCGCCGAGTGTAATGCCTGCGGTGTCGATGAGACTATAGAACACCTACTATGCTACTGTCCATCTTTTCAAAACGAAAGACATGACCTCTGCAACGTTCTCAATAGGCTGGATAGAAGACCGTTCACTTTGAGCAAGATCTTGGGACCATGGCCTCGAATATCACAGCTGCAAAAGGCCACAAAAGCGCTGCTGCGATTTTTAAGAACTACAGGACTGAGTGACCGTCTATGACCCGGACTGATTGATCAGCAGTGATAGAACAGAGATCTGTTGCTACGTCGGCGATATCAACAGTGGATTTTCTATTCTTCTCTTAATCTCTCTCTCCCCTTTTTCCTTCCCCCAGTGTAGGGTAGCCAACCGGGCTCAGTCCTGGTTAACCTCCCTGCCTTTCATTAAATCATTTTCTCTCTCTTTAAGAACCCCTGACTGCGACGTGGTTCTCGACGACCACAATATAAGCGTTCAAGTAAACACTGTAACCGACTATTACGGCATCTGTGGGTCTTTCGGAACTGAGTTAAAGAAAGGTGAACGCACGGCAAGGCCCACTCACCTGGACACCCGCATGTCACCTAATAACACCTTCTGGAGTCTGCACGGCAAAAGGCAACGTTGACGACCGTACTATATGAGATCTCATTTAATATTGGAACGCATCCCATATAATAAGACACTCATTTTAATGTTTGTGCGGTTTTGAAGGGTCGGTTTAGGTGGAGCTCAGTCACGTCAAGATTCACAATCAGTGAACACTATATATATATATATATATATATACATACATACAAGGGCGCACTGTACGAGCCTTTAAAACCTAAACGCCTTACCTAGAGATACGAACTGCAAATAGGAAAAATTGCCACGAATGTTGTGCAGCACAAAATCACTAAACGGAATTTCGGCGAGCCTAGGATCACATGCATAAGGTCGTAAGTAGATTGCAATGAGCACTTAAGCAGAATTTAACAAGTATGTATAAGAATATTTTATTCACTCGACATCACATGGTGCTTCCTGGAACGCTGCATTAAAAAAGAAAGGCATGTAAAATGTTGCAATGAGTATTGTAAACGTAATGAAAAATGTATGCAAGAGCTGATATATGGGCATATTAAGCTACTTTGTCCACAAAACAAGCTGGGCGCTTTGAGCAACGGTTGGGACGAGGGCGCACAAGACTGAAGTGGTGTTCACTGCTGGAGCCTTAACTCACTTGTAGACATCAGCAGAGTCTGGGTTTCACCTGAGCACACTTCGCCGAGATGTGAGCGCAAAGACCGTTGCATATCTAAAGTAGTAGAGCATGACGGCTCGGATAAATGCCCCTCAGGCGTGATCGAAGACAATGCAATGTGACCGCGCCCTTCAGAAATTTCCTGCGAAGGTACTTCGACCGAGCCTGTCCGCTCAGCTGCACACTCCCGAGGGAATTCCAGAAGCGAAGCATGGAGGCTGGGCACTTAAGCTGGTATTTGACAGTCTGACTGATCTTCTCCCCCCCTTCGAGAGGAGATGATTACGTGGGGGGAATTCGAAGACACGTTGAGAGGAGCTGCAAAAGAAAGAGGATGCCGGAGGAAATTACCATACTGCATGGAAGGGACTTGAATCTTGTTTTCCGCTATTGACATACTTTTACACAAGTGTGATAACGAAATTGCAAGCGTTCCGCACACTGCCATCACACAGCTTGAAAGAATTTCGTGCAACCTATGAATTATTTAGGTACCCCTGTATCTATTGTGCTTTCCTGGTGAAACATGTCTTTACTCCAAGGCCCACCTGTAGTTTGGGAGATTTTTCCCCTTGCTTGCGATCTACATGCTGCTTAACTGCCTATTGCCTATGAAACACTCCAGTTCTTACAGGATCCGAAACATGGAAAGGCCCTGTATGGTCTGGTTGTAAACCAGTAATATCTATTCCAGAACGAGGCTGACGAAAATGCAGAAGTGATGAGGTGAGAGACCTGTCGTAGACAGAGGTGCAAACCTGTACGTGCCCAAGTACTCAGTGACAGCTTCTGCCAGTGGACGACATTGCCGTTGAGCAAGATGAATTTTTCTTTTATGACACACTTGGCGGTTGGCTTGCGGGTAGCAATAAGACGAGCATAAGTGTAAGTTTCAAGCAATTATGGCTTAAATTGAGGACCATTGTGCGTGGAAATTGCGTCCGAAAAAACTTCCGTACTGAAAAGTGTTCACAGAATAGCAATGACAGCCTTTGATATGACTGCACGGGTGACGTTAACTTCAGGCCACTTTGAGTCATAATCCATTGCAGTAATGAAAAAAATTAAATTATGGGGTTTTGCAGTGCCAAAACCACAATCTGATTATGAGGCACGCCGCAGTGGGGACTCCGGAAATTTGCACCACCTGGGGATCTTTAACGTGCACCTAAATTAAGTACACGGGTGTTTACTCATTTCGCCCCCATCGAAATGTGGCCTCCCTGGCCGGGCTTCGATCCTGCGACCTCGTGCTCAGCAGCCCAACACCATAGCCACTGAACAACCACGGCGGGTGCAGTAATGAAAAGCTTGCAGTAGTAATAAGCATGTTGAAGTGTACCGATGATGTCCATTTCGAGCTTTTCCCACGATTTCTCTGGCCGTATGACAGGCTGCTGAGGAGCAAAGACTGGTTTGGCAGACTTGGCTGCTGCTGGGCATATTAATACAGTCACGAATTTCCTTCTCAACTTGCTTGTGAAGGCCGGCTCACCAATATCGTTCTCTCAAACGCTGCTTCGCTCTGACGATGTCAGGATGGCTTTCATGAGCCCGCATCACAAGCCCGTTACGTAGCAAATGTGGAATGCTGACTCGGTCTGCGTGGAAAACTAAGTTGTCTGCACGAGAGAATTAATCTCTCAATGCCAAATAGAGTAGTAGCTCAGGTGGAAGGAGATTTCTTTTCAGGCCAGTCATTGTCAATGAATTGTACAACCTGTTGGAAATTACGTAGTATACTCAGCTGTACCAGCTTGCAAGTAAGCCTACATGAAGTGACAACGGAAACAATTTCTTCCTCCTGCTTCTGAGAAACGGGCAGTTGCAAGGACAGTCTAGAAGAACATCTGTCACCTAATTGGACCCATGTCGGAGAGGGTGTCGTTTGGCGTGTTCCGTTAGTCCATTCATCTGTGGGTGGTAGGTGGTTTCTCTCATGTGACTTGTCTGACTGTACTTCAATATAACTTGAGTGCGCTCCTCCGTAAAGCCGTTTCTCAGTCGGTGATGAGGACTTGTGGGCACCTTGTTGTTGTAAGATGTTGTCCGTGAATATTTTCACCACTTTGCCCACATTACCCTTGACCTCGGCTATCGCTTCGGCGGAGTGGGTAAGGTAGTCGGTAGCCACGACGATTCGCTTATTCGCACATGTTGACGTCAGAAAGGTCCCCAGTAAAGCCATTACGTTCAGCTGAAACTGTCGGCAAGGAGGCTCGATCGACTGTAGCAATTATTCTGGCCTTGTCGGTGGTGTCTTCCTTCACTGGCAGTGTCACCGGGTCATGACGTATTGGCCGACGTCGGCGTTCTCGCGTGGCCAGTAGTACTTCTCCTGAATCCTCACCATGCGTGCGGGAATACCTGACGTGCCTTGCCGTTGGGTCATCTTGAAGGGCGTGTAGAACATCAGGCCGTAGTGCTGAACTTGCAACCAGAGGTTAGTTTGACTGGCGAAACGTTTTTCTCGAGGAGGGTCAGTGGGAGAGCCAGCCGGCATTATAGTGCTTCCGTTCGTACGTGTTAATGACGAAAATGTTGAACTCTTGCAGTAAGGTTTCCCTGGGCGAGACAGCCTGAAGGGCCTTTTAGATGCGAAGCATCTTATGCTCGGGGCTATGTCACTCCCTCCCTCTCTACCTCCCTTCATTCATCCAACCGCCGTGCGTCCACACCCCTACTGCGCATGCGCATCCTCCTCCCCCTCCTCTCCTTGTCTCATCTCCTCTCCTCTCGGCATTCCTCCTCACCTCTGCGACGCTCCTTTCCTATCCGGATTGCGCAACGAATGGCAACACCTGCGGCTCTGCGCGCAATAATGCGAAACAGCTTAGGTTAGAGCCGCGATGGTAGGCGCCCCAGAGGCACCGGCAACAGTCACCAACGCCGCGCGCGTTCGGTGCGAACGCGGGCAAAACGCCGACGGCGTCGACAGTTCTGCGCGTTGCTGGTGCTGCTGCTTGTCCAAGCTTATACAGCTGATAAAACTACCTTGAGTCGACCCCATGGCTGCTTCGCATACTACTCAGGGTTCCCCTACGGGAAAATGGCGTAATTTTTTATTATGCCAGTCAGCAGAATACGTGAAGGATTTTGAAGGGCAAGCCATATAGTTACGGACATAATTTTGCTGTAGCCGAGATAATGGCAAGGCACTTTTTCCCGTAGTATATTAATTGGATTCTGCTTTCGAGAGTGACCGCCTAGTGTAAACAACTACCCTTGCTAGCAAGTCTTTTTTTTTTTCTGAACAAGCACTGCACTCAGCCCAACTACAACTTACGTTCGTATGGTTTTTCGTATCGTCATCGTCGAAGTGTGCAAGCACCGTTGACGACTACAGGTGTCGTTTCAGTATCTTTAAATGCTTCGAATTGTGGTGTTTTTCATTCAAATTCGACATCAGATTTTGTTAGTTGGGTCAATGGCTCGGCGAAGAGAGAAAAGCTTTATGGTGTCTACATTTGTCACGCAGGCAAAATAGATATGGTCTGTCTTGTAGCCAAGCTGCGGAAAGTCCGCGATGGCGGCGGTTTTCTGCGAATTAGAACGAATTTCATGATGTGGCCCAGAAACAAAGGTTTTTCTCGTAAGCGAAGCGCTATTTTTCCGGCTTCAGGATCAGCCCAGATGACTTGAGAGTCTTTAGTATTGTCCCAAGCCTAAAATGATCTAGGAAATTTTCGGCAAAGACGACGTTGTCACCCGAGTAGACTAGATTTCATTTTGGCTGCCCAATTAAAGTGAATTAGACTTGTCAGGGTGCCAGGGCATAAGGGATTATTTCTGAATAAAATGACAGATATCCTGGCTAGAGTAGTCCTGAAGTCACTGTCATGAATTTAGGCGCTCTAGAAACACACAGGACACAAGATTCCAACACATTAAAATATTTATAACACAAGAATGAGCAAGCCAGAAAAGAAATACAAGCATCTCTATAAACCCACAATAAATAAAAACAAACAAAAGCAAAGCAACGCCCAAGTTCCACATAAATTTAAGGACTGTGGGTTCTTAGTGTCTCACAGGAGACTAACCACCACGGGTTCGAGCTTAGCGAGTCACAGGGCCGCGTCAGCCGTCGTCTCCAGCACCGCTGCGCGCGAGCTCAGCCTGCAAGGGGCTACCGAGCGACGCACGCAAAAACACAGTAATGCCCTGAGATAACGGTATACATTCAATGAATCCGTCGGCACCAGCACTGCACAAACGCCCGCGCGGCGGGGAACCAAGGGGGTCCCGCACCAAGGGCGCAAATACAGAAACGGGCGCCTAAAGCACGTCGGTGTGAGAGCACAGGCTCAAGCTGGTACACGCCGCTAGGAAAAGTCCCGGCGGCTATGCTACTTGCTCTGGTGATAACCAATGGGTCAACTCGCGAAAGCTCGGGCAATCTCCTTCGCCTTTGGCTTTCAGCAAGTGCGGCTCGGCGTGGTACGACCTCGCGCTAGCAGTAGGCACCGCTCGCCGGCTTAGCGTCAGGAAAGGATCAGCACAAAGTACGCGCTCCCCGCACGGGCAAAGGCACGGTGCGCGAGCTCAAGTCCTAGTCAGAAAAGTGGCTAGGACTATTACCACAGCTAGATTTAGGTGATATGCTGTCATGCTTGACTTTTTAAACCTAGCTATAACTAATTTTGCCGAGTATCAACCCTTTCTTTTTCCTTGGCGTGGAAATGTATTTTTTTACCTGAGGTAACTTTCACTTGATTAAGGTGTCGAATACCTTTCTTGAAATTTTATCTACCCTTTGCTGACTTGGCTCCTTTCACACCATGTCCGTTCTCTGGTGAAGATGAGACAATTGACCATTTTTTCTCATTCTGTGGACTATTTACGCTTGCAAGAAAAAACATTTTAGGAGCAGCCTTTAGAAAAAAATGGAGAAAACTTCGCAATTCCTGAAACTCTTTTTCTTGGAGCATCCTCTCTTGGGCAATGTGAAAAGCATGGTTACTCAGCAGCTGAAGAGTTTATAGTTGTTTCAAAAAGAGTTTTTAGGCATATTTAGAGTGATTTTGCTATTTTATTTTCTTTCGGTTCTTTCTAACCTATCTCTCTTGTTTTCCCGGAATCACTAATCGCCTTCTAATTCCATGTGCATCTTGGATAATCCCACATAGTGCTTAGGTGCCAGTGACAGAGGGCAAACAAAGGAGACAGGTATGGCACTTCAAACCTGCAAACACCGTATCCATCATGCGCTGGAATGCTGGATGTACAGAGCAGAATGCGAATGGCATTACTTCGAACTCATAGAAGCCGTCCAGCGTAATGAAGGTGGTCTTCTCGCGATCCCTTTTGCCGAATTCCGTTTGCCAGTAGCCAGTCTTCACATCTATTCATGAAAACTAGTAAGCATTCTAGAACCAGGCCAATGCGTCGTCTATCGGTAGGAGGGTTCCACGTCCATCTGCGCGATCTTGTTACGGCGACAATAATCGACCCACACCACAGAGTGCCATACTTCTCATTCACTAAAACCACAGCAGACACAAATGGAATGTTGGACAGCGGGGTGATCTCGAACTTGAATCTTGAACTGATTTTATTGCGATAGCAATTTATGGACACTACAGGCGCATTCTCGCCGTCACCATATGCTGTGTGTGCGAGTGAAAGCGTTCGAGGGTGAGCCAACGATCGCGGCTCAATCTCGCACGTGCAAGAGAGGAAAGCGGGGAGGAAGGGCGCCGTTTTCCGTCGCGCGCATGACATGGGGGGAGGCGAGGGAGGGGGAGGGGGTGTACTTTCGCAGCAACTGCGTACAGGGCGCCCACGCGCGGTCGCGCGGGCTCTATCTTGAAAGCGATCTACTTTGGGCGCAAAGTCTAGGTGGGCCGGCGGCTGGGCTGTGTTCTCTTTGCTCAGTTTGCGTTGAAGTGATAGACAGCACGAAAGTCACTTCTTTTCTGCTACCGTGTTTCCTCGCGCCAGCGTTTTGACAGCGAGTGTCCGCGGTCATCGAGTGTGATGCGTTCATGTTTGCTTGGGCGCGCTGACACCATACTTGTTAATTCACTTATTAAGCTATTGTTGACAAGTTTATACGACCTATTAAACTACTATCCTTACTTTGTATCTTTTTCTACTAATTTGATATTGCAGTCGATGCGACGCCTTTCGGGCGAAACTGCGACTTCTTTTATCGCCTGCTGTTATCGTGCAGAGACTTGGTGCGGGCTTTGACGGAACGGTCAAGCACCTTCTTTAGTTATTATTCGACGGTTTGCAATTTTTTTGCAGAATCTTCAAAGACACCGAAAGGCAGGCTTTGTAACGTTGTAGGAGCAGTTGGAGCTGTTCCTATTTAGGCAGGCGAGGCTTGGCTTGATGTAAAAATTTGCCTTGGGAAATAAGTTCGGCGAGATAGATGCGGAAGGAATCCAATAGGACAAACTTGCTGCTAGCTTCCAGATTTTCTTCTATTGGCGCATCCAATTAGGCGAACAGGAGCACTTTCAAGCGACCCCAAATGCCCTCTCAGGAGTAGCTTTGTTACAATGGGTGAACAGGAGCAACAGTGCTGTGCTCCAATGGCAGAACAGGAGCAATTGGCGACCATCCATCCAGCAGAGCAGTCGACAGCAGTTCGAGCTGCTCCCGCGCAAGAATGGTGTGCGAAGAAAGTCACCTTATCCAAACGATTCATAAGCTTGTATTTTGGCTGTTTCCGTCGTTTTGGTTAAGTGTGTGGCCGGAATGCGGGGTGAGAAGTGAAGCTGGCGTGTTAATCACCACAGATTCAGCATCACGTGATACACCTTCGCCCTCACACCTGCTCTCTTAGTGCATGGAAAGTTTATACGCGGGAGCAAGCACTGCCCGTCATGAGGTTATAGCAGCGCGAACTAAATCATATACACAAAGAAAGAAACACAGGAGTCAGGCGCTAGCTTCCCACTATCGGCGTTTGTTTATTAGCCGCATTTATAAGGGATGCACGGACAGAGAAGAAACGACGCCAGAAGAACTAGGGATGTAACTTAGTAAGGTGAATGATTTCGCTAGTCGGTCTTGTCTCATGAACTTCTAGTAGCACGAACAAGAACTTACCGTTCTAACCCGTGTGTTTATTTTTTCTTTGTGTCTGTATATGTCTTCGTTCGCGCTGCTATAACCTAATGACTTAGGTCAGTGCAGCCGAACGACGTCACACGCAAGATCGATGCGGACGAGTCGATAGCAGCGTGATTCAGAGTCAGAGTCAGAAGTGGTTTTATTTGGGCATTGAATGAATTACAAAATTTGTGTATACAGAAGGAGGTCCCATAGTCGGAGACTGAATCGGGACCTCCTACTGTAGTTAATGCAGCAAAATTAATTAAGTTAGCAAACAGCAGTAGCGAAAACAAAAATAATATAGATCGCAGACAAAACAAAGAATTTGAGAAAGAGAAAAAAGGAAAAAAAAGAACAGCAAAAAAAAAGAAAACAACAGCAATAATTCGACAGGATAAGGAACGAAAGGTAATTCGACACATCTAAGCAGTTGTCGGATGGTTACAGGGCGAAAAGTACTGAAATAAAAAAGAAAACAAAAAGAAGTTGCATCTATATTTTACAACAATGTAAATCAACCGCAGCTGAGATGTTTCACCGACAAAAGGTGGCGAACAGCTTGGTATGATAGGGAGCGGGACAACGCTGCTATTCATCGCTGCTTTGCCACGTTGCGTTCGTGTGTGGTCTTAATCGCTGATCAGAATGGAAGCGGAGGCGAAGGACAACCCTTATTCCCGCTAGCCGCGGTGGACTACTGCGATGAGGGCGGAGCGTCGCAGGCGCTTGTCACAGTCGGCACCCGCGCCAGGGGCAACAGCAGGCATATGACGAGTCGCCTTATGTGCATAACCACAATACTAACACTGCCTACGTTTAGATCCCAGTTTCACTCTATAGCGAACTGCGGAATGAAACTAGAACCACTACCTTTTTATGCAGCAAATATATGCCTTAAAGAGGGTGAGTGCTTTGTCAAACGAAATCGCTTTCCAAAAGCGTTCGTCTGCTAGCTGATCTTAAAAATATTCCTTGATGGTCTCTGCACAATTGTGTAAATGCTACATTGTGCATCTACAGCTCGAATACATAGCAAAATAAATGATCGGAAAGGCAATCTTAAATAGGGCTTACTTAGTCTGGAAAACCTCGGTACTCACCGTTTCAAAGTTATCGACGTCTAGGTTGTGAACAACGGGAACTAGGACTCTTTTGCCCGCATTTACTTTTGTACAAACCACTACTTCATCCTCGGTGCTAATGATAGTGGCATTCGCGGTCACTGACATAAAGAACGTGACCGCTCCGGGGTAGTCCTTGTAGCGGACAAGGTCTTTCACGTCCATTTCGACTCCAGTGCTTGATTTCACACCAACGAGAATGCTGCAAGAAGCAGTAAAAAAAAAACATTCACTTAAGTGGTGCAGATTTGACTCCAGGGAGCGGAGACAATGTTTGGTGGATAAGCGCACGTTCATGGGTTTGCTTCCCCGGAGAATAAAAATCTGTTTGGGCGACGCCTGGAAAGAGAGAAAGCCGCAAAGGCCACTACCAGTGCTCTAATTCCAGTTTGCGCATAGTGCCCAAAATTTGTGCAGATGCAAGTTGATCCTATAGATAATTACCTGCCTGGTCTATCTCATTGTAGGAATCATCTCTATTTGGCTTAACTTCGGTATTGTGAAAACCAGTGAATGAAAACACCGCATAAATTCAGGGCACTGCGTATGCCACTGGACGCGACGGGTATTTGCGGCGTTTTTCTCGAACCACACAATCTTCTGGTAGAGCCTCCGCCACGGTAGCGACGGGCGTAGAGCTGCCGCCGAATACCTACCGATAAAATAGGAAAAAGGGCTCGCTCCGCTATGTTTTCCCCCATTAACGAACTCTAGGTAGCTAGGTAGGCAGGTAGCTAGCCCACTGAACACAATACGTTTTGTAGCCGTCTTGGACCAGCCATAATGAACTAGAACGTCTAGAACAATTCAAGACGGCTACACAATGTCTTTTTATGTACGTCGAGTGGACGTCCCGTGAGAGACGCCCAGAAAGCGTCTTGTTAAGCTGTTTTCAGGCTACACCTTGCTACGACGGCTAAAAAACGTTTTGTAAAAACGTCTTTAAGATATCTGTGTGCATCCTTATCCAGATATATGTATAAAATCGATATTTCAGTGCTTTCCTCGGCTTTATACGGTTGTTAGATATCTAGCACCCGAACTGGCCACACAGCCTGCACTTAAAAAACAAGTATATGTACTGCCTTTCCTTTGGTCTGTCGTTTTACTATCCTGAAAGGTGCACCTTTTCATTAGCCGCGCATGTGTCGTTGTGTTATATGTCCAGTCGTAGCGTCTATATGTATTTCAGGAAGGAAAAAAGAACTTGAAGCAAATCTAAAACAGTGCCGGACTGAAGTGAGCATACATGCAAGACCTGAGGTCTTTAACCATGTTAACTGAGAAAACAGAAAACGTTAAAAATAAATTCAAGGGTTTCACGAAAAAACATGAAGCAAAGGTATAAAATAGAACTAGAAGGAAGTGCGCATGCATACAACACCTAAGGTCTTTAACCACATTAGCTGAGAATACAGAAAAAGTTAAAAATAAAACCAAGGGTGTTACGTGCCAAAACTGTGAAGCGGACCGTAGGTGGAGACTCCGGATTAACTTTTACCAACTGGGATCTTTAACGTACCCCTCATTATAAGTACACGAGCGTTTTTGCATTTCGCTTCTGTCGTATGCGCGATTTCGAGCTCAGCAGCGCGATGCTGTAGCAACCATGACACCATGGCGGGAAACAGAAAACGGGATGCCTACGCTGAGCAGCTACGCAAATTTAGTGTGAGCGCTTGTTTCTGTCAGGTGGATAGGTGCATCGGATGATATATTTTATTGCGATATCATTTATATGGACAATCCAGGCGAATTACTGCCGTCGTCGTTGTCGCCGTGAGGTTCCGTATAAATTCCAAGGCCAATAACACCGTCGCCGCGCCCCCTGCGCTGTATGTGTGCTTGAAAGCATGCGAGGGGAGCCGACGAACGCGGCTCAATCGCGTCCGCGCGAAAGGGAGCAGGAAATCGGCCAGGAAGTTCGGCGTCTTTCGCTGCGCGCGAGGCACGCAACGTCGCGAGGCATCGCAGGCAGGGAAGGCAGGAGGGGCGGTATCTTACTCCGGCTGCAACTACGTATGAGGCGGCTGCGCGTGGTCGCGCAGCCGCGACGTATCTCGAGAGCGCTCTCCGTTGGTGGCAGTGTAGGTGCATCGGCGGCTCGTAGCCTTGTGCGTGGTGTGCGTTCTCGGCGCTGAGTTTGCGTTGAAGCGATAGACAAACAGCACGAAGGTCACGTTGCTCCCTGCTGCTGCCGCGTTTCCTCACGCCGGCGTTTTGACAGCGAGTGTCTGCGGTTATCGAGTGTGATGAGTTTATGTCGGCGGTGCGCCCTGACACGGTACTTGATGATGATGTATGTTGTTTAATGGCGCAAGGGCCAGGTATGGCCAAAGAGCGCCAGGCCTGTGTTAATAAGTTCACAATGGAGCAATGAATTGCGAAAGGTAGATGTGTCGTGGCTGTAAAAGGGCCTAAAAACAATCGCTGTAAAATGCGTAAAATATGTATGTAATAAAATTATGGCAATGGCTAATGAGGTGCACTATGAAACGAAAGAACAAATTGGAAGATAATGATGATAAATGAGAATTTATCACTGATAAGTCTTTTCAAAAAGCACTACTGCCTTGACAGGCCCTTTGAAATGCAAGGGCCTGGAGACGCGTGCTATACAAAACTACTATCGCAGCGGCATCCTCTGGAGAGAGGATGCGCTATGAAACTATTGGGCAAATAACATGCAATGTAACATCGCTAAGAAAACCCAGGACAGCTTTGGTGTTAAAGAGGGGTTTGTCACCCAGAAACATAGCGGGATGGAGAGGGAGACAGTACCGGTACGCTAGAGGAAAGTGCCTTTTTCTCTCTGTTTCGGCTTTCCTGCACTCCACGAGGGCGTGGAGCACGGTAAGCCTCTCTCCACATCTACCACAGGTTGGTGGGTCATTTCCAGTTAAAAGAAAATTGTGGGTGCCGTATGTATGTCCTATTCTCAAACGAGAGAATAGGACATTAGTTCTTCGTATTTTCGTAACGGGATGCCAGGGACCTATCTGTGGCTTAACTAAATGGAGCTTATTGTTCGTTTCGGCATCCCACAAGCGCTGCCAGTGGCTTCGAAGATTATTTCTTAAGTAGGGCTTGAGGTCTGCGGCAGGGATAGAAGCTGTAGGGTTAACGGCTCGCGATGTAGTTGATGAGGCCATTTGATCAGCCAGAACATTGCCCTCGATGCCTCTATGGCCAGGCACCCAGCACAAAATAATATGCTGGTTAGCCATATATGCTTTGCACAGAGTAGAATACAGTTCAATGAGTACGGGGTTTTTGTGTCTGTGTAGAGTCATGATAGCTTTTACAACGCTTAGGGAGTCTGTAATTATTATTGATCGTTTGAGTTTTGACTTGCCTATATTCTTCACGGCTGATAAAAGTGCATAGGCTTCAGCCGTAAAAATGCTTGTTTCCGGGTGCAGTACATTGGACTCGGAGAACGATGGGCCGACTACTGCATAAGAAACCCCTGCATGTGACTTGGAAGCGTCAGTGTAAAACTGAGTGCAGGACGAGTACTTGAACTGGATTTCTAGAAAATGCATCTGGATATGTGCCTCTGGAGCGTCTTTTGTGACCTCTACAAACGAAGTATCACACTCTATGAGTTGCCACTGCCACGGTGGCACTGGATTTGCTGGGGCCATCAAATTATTTTCAAGTAGTGGGATATCCATTTCTGCACTAATTTTTCTTATACGTAGTGAAAAGGGTTCTCTTACTGTCGGCCGGTTATTAAACAGTGTGGCACTGGTCATATCATTTATGATTGAGAAGGACGGATGTTCCGAGTTCGAATTTACTTTCAGGAAATAGGTAAGGCTTAAGTATGAACGTTGCATGTCAAGCGACCACACGTCCGCTTCTACGTACAAGCTTGACACAGGACTTGTCCTGAAGGCACCAGTGGCTAGGCGGATGCCTAGATGGTGTACAGGATCCAGCATCCTTAGGGCGCTTGGCGTAGCGGAGTGGTACACTATGGCGCCGTAATCTAGTCGTGTGCGTATGAGGCTCTCATAAAGATTTAAAAGGCACTTTGTGTCACTACCCCAAACGGTGCGTGACAACACTTTTAGAATATTCATTGTTTTCATGCACTTGTTTCTTATATACTGTATGTGTGCCACAAATGTAAGTTTCGTATCTAGAATCACACCTAAAAATTTATGTTCTGTTTTTACGGCCACACGTTGTCCCTGTAACTCAATGTCGGGATCGGGGTGCAGACCCCTCTTCCTGGAGAACAGGACGCAGGTGGTTTTTTGTGGGTTAAGGCTAAATCCATTCTCGTCTGCCCACTTAGACACCTTGTTCAGACCAAGCTGAATCTGCCGCTCACAGACTGCAAGATTGCACGAGGCGAAACCTATCTGTACATCATCGACGTATGCAGAGTAAAACATGTTTCTTGGGATGTACAGACGCAAAGAACTCATTTTTACGATGAAGAGAGTGCAACTCAGCACCCCGCCCTGTGGCACTCCAGTTTCCTGCACAAATGGTCTTGATACAGCATTTCCCACACGAACACGGAATGTGCGATTAGATAAATAACTTTCTATGACATTTAACATGTTACCACGTATACCAACGTGTGAGAGGTCTCTAAGTATTCCAAACTGCCACGTGGTGTCGTAGGCTTTTTCCATATCAAGGAATACAGACAGAAAGAACTGCTTATGGACAAAAGCTTCACGAATTTGCGTTTCAATACGTATCAAATGGTCGGCGGTGGATCGACCCTCTCGAAACCCGCATTGGTACGGGTCAAGCAGTTTGTTTGATTCGAGGAAATGTATTAGTCGGCGGTTTATCAATTTTTCGAACAGTTTGCAGAGACAGCTTGTTAGTGCTATAGGCCGGTAACTCGAAACAGACGATGGGTCCTTGCCCTGCTTCAGGATAGGGACGACAATGGCCTCTTTCCAGGCGGCGGGGATCTTGCCGGAGGACCATATAGCATTGTAAAGGCAGAGGAGAGTTTTCTTTGTTTCATGGGGAAGGTGTTTTAGCATTTGATAAACTATGCGGTCAGAGCCTGGGGCAGACTTATTGCAACAACTAAGCGACGCATAGAGCTCAGCGATGCAAAATGGCTGGTTGTATGCCTCGTCTCCGGTGCGTTTTCTTTCTATTTTCTGTTTTTCTATGGTAGCCTTGTGTCTTTTAAATGTTGGCGAATAATGGGATGAGCTTGCCACATGTTCAAAATGTGCTCCCAGGCAGTTAGCTTGGTCTTCCAGACTGTCGCCTTGTGTGTTTACCAACGGGAGTGAATAAGTTTGTAGCCCTTTTATCTTATTAACTTTCTTCCAGACTCTGCCCTCGTCTGTATACGAGTTGATGCCTGATAAAAACTTCTCCCAACTCTCTCTCCTGGCCTGTCGACGTGTTCTTCTCCCCTGCGATTTTATCTTCTGAAAATTGACAAGATTCTCCGCAGTTGGGGAGTCGCGTAGCAACCCCCACGCTTTGTTCTGTTTCCTACGAGCCTTCCGACATTCCTCGTTCCACCATGGGACACGGCGTTTGCAGGTCGCACCACTTATTTCAGTTATACATTCAGAAGCGGCATCAATTATAAAACATGTAAAATACTCGACAGCGGCATCAATTCCCAGCGAAGATATTTCAGACCACGAGATACTACTTGTAAGACTTTGGAATTTGTCCCAATCTGCTATATCCAACTTCCAGCGGGGTGCCTGTGGTGGAGGTTCGTTTTGTAGTGGTGATCTCAGCAGTATCAGGAACTGGTCACTCCCGTAAGGATTTTTTATAACTTCCCATTTAAGTTCAGCAAATATAGACGGGGAAGCTACACTGAGATCAATGGAAGAAAACGTTTTGTTTGCGAGATTGTAGTAGGTGGGTTCCTTCTTATTCAGGAGACACGCACCAGAGGAGAAAAGAAATTGTTCGATTAGGCGTCCTCGCGCATCGATACGCGTGTCGCCCCACAAGCTGCTGTGTGCATTGAAATCACCAAGAACGAGGTAAGGTTCTGGTAATTCATCTATAAGTGACTGAAATTCATGCTTGTGTAAAGGATAATGTGGGGGTATGTAGAGGGAGCAAATGGTAACGAGTTTACCCAGAAGTACAGCACGAACGGCTACCGCCTCAAGTGCCGTATTAAGTGGAAGTTGCTGACAGGCTACACTTCTGTCGAGTATGATGGCCATACCACCAGATGATGCGGCAGAATCCTCGCGATCTTTTCGGAAAACAATATTCTGACGTAGGAAGTTGGTGTTTCCTGAGTTTAGATGTGTTTCTTGAACACACAGCACCTTTGGATTAAATTTACTGAGAAGTTCTTGGATATCGTCTAGGTTGTGGATTAGTCCCCTAACATTCCACTGCATTATTTTATTCATGTTGGAGGAAAATAAAAGGTGCTGTGTGTTTCAAGGGGTGTGTACAGCCTATTATTTTACAGAGCCTTTTACAGGCGCTGTAACTGGTGTCTTGTCTTTTTTGGAGCGTTCTTGGGAGAGTCGCCTCTCCCTAGGCACTCCGTGTGCCGTCTGAGAAGTTGTGTCCATTGCCTCTTGCGAGGCGTTGGACACTCGCTCTAACGAGCGATGTGTACGTCGGTTTGGCTTCGCCTCGGAAGACGAAGCCTTTGTCCCCACCAGTGCCGAGGTTGACGGTACCTCCTTAGCCTCCGTGCTATCCTGGCTGCTGCCAGAGCTAGCAGGGGCCACTGGTGTGGCCAAGTTCGGTGATGGCAAGGCAGCCTTGGCTGCTCCCACCATAGGGGCGGCTGCCACAGCCGGCGGCTCGCTGCGCGCGGGCCGGGCAGGTGGCGGAAGCCGGTGCGACGTTGCCCCCTGACGCGTCGCCTCGGCATATGTTGTGCTGTGGAATGGCAAGCACCTTTTACGTGCTTCCTTGAAGGAGATGTTCTCACGAACTTTGAGAGTGATAATTTCTTTTTCTTTTTTCCAGTTCGGACAAGACCGGGAGTAAGCTGGATGCTCACCATCACAGTTTACACAGTGAGGTGTCGCTTCACAGTTGTCTGAGGAATGACCTTGCGTTCCACATTTCGCACATGTGAGTCTACCACGGCAGCTCTGCGAGCCGTGGCCAAATCTTTGACATTGGAAGCATCTTCTGGGATTGGGGATGTATGGCCTGACAGCTAACTTTGTGTATCCGGTTTCTATGGTTTCTGGCAGATCGCAAGTGGCAAAAGTCAGGATCAGGTGTTTAGTGGGAATTTCCTTATTTTCTCTTCTGATAATGATGCGCTGTACGTTTGTTACGTTTTGTTCTTTCCAGCCTTCCAATAGTTCGGTTTCAAACAAGTCGATTAGATCTGCATCAGACACTACTCCACGTGCTGTGTTCATAGACCGATGAGGTGAGACGGTAACAGGTATGTCTCCAACTGCCACAAGCTTGTTCAATTTATTGTGCTGCGCTTTGTCACGGATCTCAAGCAGGAGGTCCCCGCTCGCCATTTTGGTGACCTTGTAACCTGGGCCAAGGGCGTCAGTCAAGCCTTTCGCAACAAGAAAAGGGGATATGGTTCGAGCTGGTTTTTCAGTTTTCTCACTGTGCACAACTTGGAATCGGGGAAATATTTCTTTCGGTCTGAATAGGTTTAATATTTCATCGGTGCGCCCCCTCTTGTGAGGGTGACGATCAAGTAGACGGGGAAATGCAGGTGTTCCCATATTAGTTCGGTTTATTTCGGCGGCAATGGCGGCCACCCACCACGGAGCCCAACTAGGGGACGCTGCAGCACTTAAGGTGTAAGGCTGCAGACGCCAGCCGTGCATTGCTGCTATAACCCAATATAAGATACCCAAGAGAGGGCACATACACAAGGTTAACCCGAGCCGCCTATGAAAACGTGGAAGTAACAGAAGAGAATAGGAGACAGGACAGTAAAGAAAGGAGATAGGAAAGAAAAAGGGCAGAGAGGGGGATAGGAAAAGGCGACCAGCCGGTTTCCCCTGGGTGGGTCAGCCCAGGGGGGCCGTCTACGTGAAGCAGAGGCCGAAGAGGTGTGTTGCCTCTGCCGAGGGGCCGTAAAGGTCCAAACGCCCGGCTTCGGCTCAACCCCCAGGATCCCCTTTTCCCCGGACACGGCTAAGCCACGCACGGCGACACGCGGGAGGGTCCAACCCTCATGTGCTCGGGTACGTGGTGTCGCAACACACCAAACGCCTGCTCACGCAGACGCCCCTGCGGGGCTGACACGGTACTTGTTAATTTAGTTAGCAAGTGAATGTTTACAAGTCGATACGGCCGACAAAAGTACTATCCGTATTTCGTATGGCTCTCTGCTGATTTGCTATCGCAAGCGATGCTTAAAGTGCGACTTTTTTTGTGGCAGAAGATCACGCGCAGTAACTCGGGTTTCTACGTGTCCCGCTTTCTGCAGGCAGTCGCAATCGGCGTTTTTCTGAAAGTGCCGGCTCAGCCTCCACGCCAGCGAGGTATTTGGCAGTTTTTCGCTTCTACCTAAATCTGCACATTAAGCTGCATCACGATTGCTCTGTCAGTGCTTCAATTAAGTAATAAAAACTTGATAAAAAGTCGATCCATTCCTAATTTATTACGCTTTTCACCATCATGTACTCCCAAGTTGTGAGACTGAATCCTTCATTTATTCGCTCTTTCAAATTAAATAGCTATGTACGCACAAAAGCTACAGCTAAAAATGGGTGCTGTAAACATTCATGTGCACTATGCGGGGAGAGCAGCATATCATGCATTTCATCTGAACATGTTCGTTTTGCCCAATTATTTGCTACAGCTCGGCGATATTAGAAGTGCATCGCATATTATAGTAAGCATTTCCAGAAAATTTAATACTGCAATGTTTATTTGCGACGTATTTGAAATGTTTTGAATAACGCTGCTTTTTATATTTACTTGGAATATTTGTCACAATAAATAGAAGCGCGAAGTTAACAAATTTGCAACTCTACACCAGGACCGATATTGCAGCTGCCAGGACTGAGCGCGGTTGGTCAGCAGCTCAGTACAGCCCTATGCAGCCGATACATGGCGGGGGGTGGGGGTGGAGGGGGGGGGGTATAATGCTAGCGTCTACCTAGATTAGAGCACTTAAAGCGGAAAAATCTGCTGTCGAAATCAGTGTGCAGTCCATGGGAACTTATAACGTTTACAAGGGTTTTGCAAAAGTAAAAAATAAAATCCATTCGCAAATTAGCGGTATCTTTCAGGGCCGCGTATACTGCATTTATTTAGTCAGCTTTAAATGTGTTATTAAGTGCAGTCTACAAAATTCTGATATTGTTTAGTATTGCTTTGTCACAAAGTTGTAAACTTCATACTTTGCAATTTTCGACACTTTCGAATTACAGTGACGGCATTAAATGAACATCTGCTTCCCGCACTTACTTGATCTTAAATTTTATATTAAATGCAACAAACGTCATCGAAATCGTTGTAGCCATTGCCGAGAAAAACGATTTCACCATTGCCATGTATCTATACGGGAGTTCCCGAGTTCAAACGCAGCAGGCGTTGTGCATTTCAGAGCGGTCACGCTGCTCGAGCACGTTTCTGGAGTTTCTTCTTCCGTGCTAACGGCACCGTGACTAGCAGACATTGTGAACTAGCAGACAGGATGAGATTGGAATTTTCTGCCTTCCCCCATGCCCGACGGCACTGGCTGCATAGCGTTTCTTTCTCTTCATAAACGCTCCTCTCCCTCTTTCTCTCTCGACGCCTTCAACTATCACGTGGCCGAATGCCTTGAGAGAGGGCGCTTAATTGGTTGCGTGAGCCTGCCCTCGCTCTGCCGTTTTCTCCCCAACCTGCCCTTCCAATCTTTCATCCTTTCACATCTTCAACGCCGAGAAGCCGCGCCGGTTGCTCGGGCACGTTAGGGCAAGTTACTTTGCGCCTTTAATTTAGAACACTGGCAGAGTAAGCGCTCCATTTTGTGTTTTCAATGCGTTTACCAACGACCCTTGTTGACCCTCGGACACGATGTAATATTCTTGCACCGTGCACTCGGACTACGCCGCGTCGCTTCTTTGACTGGGAAAGCGGCTCCTGCCTCGTCGATGCCTGCGTTTCGCCGTCAAAAAAGGTGAGTACCGCATGAAAGCACCTTATTTCTGATAATTGTTACCCTGAAATGTCCGTTGTATGGGCATATTACGTTTGCGCGACGCGCTCGAAAGGTATATTGCGAGCTTGCGATTGCGTCAAACGCTGACACATATAATGTCACCGATAAAACAATGCTTTTTCAACATTGTGAATGACTATTTCT
Organism: Dermacentor silvarum; assembly: GCF_013339745.2. Classification (NCBI taxonomy): domain Eukaryota; kingdom Metazoa; phylum Arthropoda; class Arachnida; order Ixodida; family Ixodidae; genus Dermacentor; species Dermacentor silvarum. Next base: position 118,499,396 of record NC_051160.1, on the reverse strand, counting down.
TGCGTTTTCGTGTTTTTCTCCGTGATCCTGACAGGCATGCGAGATATAGTGATACACAGAGAAATATAATTCCTAATTATATTGCAGTCGTCTATGGTCCGTGGAATGCATTCGGGAAAGTTAGTGTCCCTGCACAGGGGCATTAAGGAGATTCGATGGCGGCGAAATGTGTAAACGCCTGTCTTAGATTTAGGAGTGTGTTAAGAAACCCCAGGTGGTCCATATTATTCCGAATATCCCCACTATGGCGTGCCTACTAATCAGATCATGGTTCTGGCACGTGAAAACCCCTAATTTAATTTTAAACGTTAAGGAGAGTTAATTATTTATGACAGGCTTTTCACAGCTGGTGCTGTATGCATGTCGAAACTTTAGGGCTTGAACTAGCGTCGCTCGTTTGGCGATATACGACTACGCTGCTTGCTCTTCCAGTAGCCCTCCATTCGCGCATTGTTGACGGTCAGGAACGTGATCAGGCAAACTTGCGTAGCGGAAGTAATTTGTTTGGCATGTTTATTATTCTTTGGCATGTTTATTATTCAATACTTGGGTGCGCGGTAGCGCCGTTCAAAAAATTTGGAGAACGCTTAAGCAAAAGCGTTATCGGGCTCCGTTCGCATCCCATTTTCAATGCGAAGCATTTCTTGGCGAACATTTGGAACTTTCACAGTATATATCGATCGGTCGATCTTTCAGTCTATCTATCTATCTATCTAGCAGGGGCGTAGCCAGGGGGGGGGGTGCTGATGGGGCTTCAGACCCCCCCCCCCCCCCCGAAATGTTTTCGTGCTGGCATGCACCGCCAACCAAAACTACCACCGACGCCGGGAATCATTCTGGATTTTGTCTACAATATCGTTTTCACGCTCGAAAAGACATTTCGGCACGAACATTGCCAACTGGGGCTGGATTTCGTGGCAACGCCCTTGCACCTGTCGTCACGTAACGCAAGGAGCCCCATCCGAGCACAAGCTTTCAAGGGCTTTATGATAGCGAGCGCGCGCGTTGCGGCATCTCGCAGCGGCCGAGGAATCTACGGAGCGCACGAATTTCAATTACGACAAATTTATGGGTTTAAAGTTCTCATAAATTTTGACGCGAAAGATGCACTGACATTTCCAAAGGAGTGCTTTAAATGATTTTCAATTCCGGAACTTTATGGGGTTAATGTTCTTATAAACTTGGCCCCCCCGCAGGGGCGTCTGCGTCAGCAGGCGTTTGGTGTGTTGCGACACCACGGACCCGAGCACACGAGGGTCGGACCCTCCCGCGTCTAACCGTGCGCGGCTTAACCGTGTCCGGGGAAAAGAGGATCCTGGGAGTTGAGCCAATGCTGAGTGCTTGGACCTTTATGGCCCCTCAGCGGAGGCAACACACACCTTTGGCCTCGGCTTCACGTAGACGGCACCCCCGGACTGACCCGCCCGGGGGAAATCGGTAGTTGCCTCTTCCTGTCCCCCTCTCCAATCTGCGTCTTTCCCTCTTTCTTTCAATCTTTCCTGTCTTCTCCTCTCTTCTATTTACTTCCGACTTTCCAGGCAGCGAGGGTTAACCTTGTGCGGGTGGCCAACCTTGGGTACTCCAGATTGGGTTATAGTAGCACCGTACAACTGGCGAGGGCTTGTCTTGCTCGCAAGATTTGCTCCGTCCCCATGTTGGGCTCGGTGGTGGGCGGTTGGCGCTGCTGCCGAACTCATGATCCTATATTATGGCCTCCCGTAAACCGCTTTCTTTTGATCGCCCTCTGAAAAGAGGGCGCACCGAGGCAACTTTTCAATTTTTTTTGAAAAACAATGAAGAACACTTTCCTAAGTACCATGTAATCCACAGTGAAGGCAACACGAGCGTGCGAAAATTCTCCCCTTTTATGGTGGCGAAATGCTTTGCAAACACGATAGGACTGGGCTACAAAGCCACAAAGATGACCAATGGAGACCTGCTCCTTGAATTAAAGGACAAAACACAATTTGAGAAATTGAATGACTTGAAATGCATTGGCGATGTAGCAGTCACTGTGTCGGCACATCGAACCATGAACACGAGCCGTGGAGTAATTTCAGAAGACGACTTCTTGGACCTTAGTGATGAAGAGCTGCTTGAAGGTTTTCAGGACCAAAATGTCATTAAAGTACAGAGAATCCTAATCCGCAGGAATAATGAACAACTTCGAACAAAACACATTGTACTAACCTTTGGAACCAGTGTGCTCCCTAGTACGCTAGATGCAGGCTACGTCAAAGTACGTGTGAGGCCGTACATCCCAAATCCTCGACGGTGCTTTAAGTGCCAGAGGTATGGGCACGGATCTCAGACTTGTCGAGGAAGACAGACTTGCGCAAAATGCAGCTCGAATGATCATCCATCAGACACTTGCGACTCATCTCCACATTGTGTGAACTGTGACGGAAGCCATCCAGCCTACTCTAGGACGTGCCCTAAATGGAAGAAAGAAAAAGAAATCATTGCATTGAAGGTCAAAGAAAATATAACATTTCACGAAGCAAGGAAACGGCTTTCATACTTAGATCACACCAGCTTTTCCGAGGTGGCGCGACGGGGGGCAGCGTCACAAATGCCTCGGGAGTCTACCGCGGTCACTGTCAGTGGTCCGGTAATCACTCCGCCTGCTCCCCTGATGGCAGCAGCAAGTGCTGCTCCATCATCATCATCGAAGGTGGGCCTGCAGACCTCAGTTCCGCAGGTCCCAAAGCTAAACCGAACTCCACGGCCTGAGACGCGAGTTTCAGCGCCTAGTTCTCGATCCTCCAGTGCCTCAGAGAAGGTTATGGAGGTCGATCCAAGAACCCCGGCGTCATCGACGCCAAAAGAACAGCGCTCTCTGGAGCGCGCTAAGAAGGATAAACTTCCTGTAACTGCGCCGGGAAAGGGACCGGTAACCTAAACGGTTACCGTCCTTATACACATATTTATCTATCCTTACCACGTGCTCTTGAACACAGACAACACAACTCTTCCTTAATATGGCTACACAAATAATTCAGTGGAATGCCAGAGGCCTCTTTCACAATCTAGATGATGTCAAAGATCTACTAAAGGAATATCAGCCACGACTGTTCTGTGTTCAAGAAACACATTTAAAGTCCACACACAAGAACTTCCTAAGACAATACACAGTTTTCCGTAAAGACCGAAATAATGGTAATTCTTCTTCAGGCGGTGTGGCAATTATAGCCCAAAAGTCAGTAGCATGCCAGCATGTTTCGCTCCAGACTTCATTCGAGGCAGTGGCTGTTCGGGCTATATTGTTCAACCAACTCATAACTGTTTGTTCCATATATATATCGCCTGATGAACGGTTTAATACAGCAGAATTCGAAAAGCTGATTGACCAGCTTCCTGAACCCTATATAGTAATCGGAGATTTTAATGCTCACAGCGCATTCTGGGGTGATTCAAGATGTGATGCGAGAGGACGGGCAATAGAAATGTTCCTTCTTTCATCTGGAGCCTGTCTGTTTAACAAGGCAGAGCCAACTTTTTACAGTTCTACACACAACACATATTCATGTATAGATTTAGCCATAGGGTCAGCATCACTTCTTCCATACCTGGAATGGAGAGTTATTCGTAATCCATATGGGAGCGATCACTTCCCAACACTCTTAGAAACAACAAAGTGGCACGATGGACCAGCTTACCCCAAAAAATGGAGACTTCATAGTGCAGATTGGTCAAAATTTAAAACCCTATGTACACTGTGCCTGGAAGATGTGGACCACCTAGGTGTAGAGGAACTGACCAGCTACATCACTGAACATATCCTCTGTTCTGCTCAAAACTCCATACCTGAGTCGTGCACAAATAAAGTCAATCCAAAACCGTGGTGGAACAAAGAGTGCGAAATTGCAAAGAAACACCAGAACAAAGCATGGAGCAGATTTTCGCGCTACCCAACAACTAAAAATCTAATAAACTTTAAGCGGTGCAAAGCGAATGGCCGCCGTATCCGCGAATATCTAAAAGAGAAAGCTGGACACGTTACGTATCATCAATAAACTCGTACACGGATGCGAGCAAAGTTTATAATAGGGTGCGTAAACTAAAAGGACATTGTCCAAATTCTTTTCCTCTCGTCACTGGCTCTGGTGATACAATAGAAGTCCAAGCAAACACACTCGGTGAGCACTTTGAGAGGGTATCAAGCTCAGAAAATTATACCGAAAAGTTCTTACACCATAAAAGATTAGCTGAAAGTATTCCTCTGCGTCCAAACAAGTCGTCATCAGAAGGTTACAACAAACCATTAACATTCCATGAACTCAAGCTTGCCCTAGGCTCTTGTGGCAGCTCGGCTCCAGGTTCCGACAGAATAACATATGAAATAATAAACAATCTGCCTGATGAGACCCTAAACTGTATCTTAGGTCTTTACAATAAGACTTTCGCAACTGGTCATATTCCTTCATCTTGGAAAGAGGCAATAGTCCTACCAATACTCTTTTTTTTTTATTGCGATAAAGACTTGCCGTTAAGGCATAATTCTTGATGTGTATATGTGTATTATATGTGTGCTGTGAGGCCTGTGTTGTGTATGAATTGAAGCAGTGTTTTGTGGAATCTGTTATCATGTATCCAGCGGTCATAGCTGGTTGTCACACTGTAGCGGAGGCCGGCTTGCAGTAGGAGACGCGAGCGTTCCGATTGTAAACCAGTACATGTCCATATTAGATGGTATGCATCTGCTTCCATCACAGGGACGGAGCAGTATGGACACGTAGCACCAAGTGGTAAATGCGACCAGTTCCACCTTGAGATCACAGCCGGTGTAAGGGCCACCCCGGCCCGAAGCCTCCTAAGCAAAACTTCCTCCGCCCTAGTAAGGTGAAGGGGGAGGGAGCAGACACACGGGGGGATAAGAGCGCGTGTGTCCTGCCGGAGAAAATTTTTACGGGCTCGGAGCGAGTTAAGGGGTTGAGGGGGGAGGGGAATAGATGGAAGATCTGGATTAGGAGGGCAGTGTGCCTGCTGGTCAGCAGCAATGTTGTGAGGGTTCGCTGCATGGCCTTGAATCCAGTGTACCTTGACGCAGGTAGCTGTTTTTCTATTCATCGTGTGTATTGTCTCGCAGATTTCCATCGCCTTGTCAACCTTCTTCAGTTCCTGAATAGCCGCTAAAGAATCAGTGAAGATATCTAGTTGTTTGATGGTAGGCAGCTTAGATGTCGCATCTTGCACAGCGTCGTGGATGGCTTGAAGTTCCATTACTAGAGCGCTGGCTTCCGTAGATAAATAGCGCTGGTGGCCGCTGATGAAATTATGCGTTGTACTGAGGAATGATGTCCTCCCGCCATCTGGGAGAATAGCAGCATCCGTATAGACTTTGCAGGTGTCAGCGCATGATGCATCGATGATATTGTGGTCGTCAATAATACCTGTTGTATCGCTGCGTCGTAACTTCGTTGGCTTATTAGTTGTGATGCTGGTGAATTCCCAGGGAGGCATTGGATAGGGCTGATTGTCAATACGAGAGCCGCGTTGAAAATGAGCATGTAAAGCAGCGACAGCCGGAACAAGTTGCTTTTTTATTTCACGTGATTTTTCACGTTGCGAAATTAGCTCTGCAATTGTGTTGAGCTGGGCATGTTCCTGTAACGTTGGTATCGGAGTGATGCGTGGTAGTGCTGTTATTGTGCGCATAGCATCGCGATTAATCGTTTCTAACTGTGCCAACTGTGCCAAAGTTAGCCGTTGAAATTGTGCCTGATATAAAATTCGTGGCTGCAAGACTGCACGTACCAGCCGTCGAGCTACGTCAGTACGAGCTCCAGCTGCTTTTGCTGCAATGCGACGAATAAGGTGAAGTGTTTTTGTCGAAGTCTGTCTGATTTTACGGAGCCAGTGTGCACCACCGCCGGAATGGTGAATATCGAGACCCAGTATGCGGACCTCCGAAGCCTCAGGGATTGTCACTGCGCCGAGTTTAAATGTAAAGGGGCGCTGCGTGATTCTTGTGCGTCCTTTCTTGTTGGCCACCACAACATAGCTTGATTTTTGGGCGGAAATGTCCAACCCTGCTTTCCGAGCGTAGTTGTGCAGAACATCAAGGGCTTCTTGAAGCTGTTGAGTTTGTCGAGATACATCTTCATGTGCGGACCACAAAGTGACGTCATCCGCATAGATTAAAAACTTCACGTCTGGAATCTGGTGTAGTTGCCAGGCTAGAGGTATTAGAGCAATGTTGAAGAGAAGAGGAGCTAAAACCGAACCTTGTGGGACTCCTCTGTTCGATGTGAAGTATCCTTCTTGCCTCCCATCTACTCTAATCGCAAATGTGCGATTCTGAAGAAATGAGTAGATAAATCTTAGGACCCGCGGTGGAAGTCCCAGGTCGATGAGGTTGGCAATAATGATTTCATGGTCTATATTGTCATAAGCTTTCGTTATGTCAGTTGCTACTACCGTGCGCACAGCGTGGCTGTGCGGTGAAATCTGTAAAACATCGTCTGATAAGATAGAAAGAGCGTCTTCAGTTCCCAAGTAAGAACGGAAGCCAATTTGAGCAGGATGATATTTATCATGGCGTTCAAGCCACCAGGAAACACGTGTGGCCAGCATCTTTTCAGCGAGCTTGCAGACAGTTGAGGTTAGCGAAATTGGGCGTAAAGACTGCAAGTTATTTGGAGACTTTCCTGGTTTCGGGATCGGGACAACAATTGAATGCTTCCAGTCAGGTGGAACGTTTCCAGTCTCCCAGACTTTATTAATAGCCTGAAGAAGTGCGTCGAGAGCTGCTCCTTCCATGTTCTTGAAAACCTCATAAGGAATACCATCGGGTCCAGGTGTTGTGCGTTTCTTCGAAGATTCAATCGCCGCTATTAGTTCGGCCATGCTGAAAGGGCTGGATATTTCGGATTCATCAGACTCATCAATTTCAGGGCAGTTTACAGGTGACGCGTGATCGTACTTCGGGAAAAACGCTCTAGCAGCGTGTTCTGCAAATTCAATACTCAAACATGGCAAAGACCCCTCCTTAGTTAACAGTTACAGACCAATTGCACTCACTAGCTGTTTACTTAAGGTTTTTGAAAAAATGATTAACCGCCGCCTCGTCTACTTTTTGGAATATAATGGTATATTGGACCCTCACCAATCTGGCTTCCGAAGGGCGAGGTCTACAACCGATAATCTTGTTCTCCTTGAGTCAAATATACGTGATGCATTTGTACGCAGCCAATACTGTCTATCTGTATTCTTTGATCTTGAGAAGGCATATGATACTGCCTGGCGATACGGTATTCTGCAAGACCTGTCGTCCTATGGAATTTGTGGCAGTATGCTGAACATTCTGCAAAATTACCTATCCGAAAGGAAGTTCCGCGTAAGAATTGGCAGTGTACTATCGCGCACTTTTGTTCAAGAAAACGGTGTACCACAGGGAGGAGTGCTAAGTTGCACACTTTTTATAATTAAAATGAACTCGCTCCGCTCTGTCATACCACCCACGATATCTTATTCTGTCTATGTGGACGACATCCAAATCAGCTTTAAATCTTGCAACCTTTCCATATGTGAACGGCAGATTCAGTTAAGTGTTAATCGGCTCGCCAAATGGGCAGATGAGAATGGGTTTCGGTTCAATGCAGAAAAGACTACTTGTGTGCTTTTCTCCAGACGAAGAGGGGTATGTCCTGACACATGCATATCGATGAATGGGAAAAGCCTGATCGTTGCGAAAGAACACAAATTTTTAGGTGTAATCCTTGATGCTAAGCTCACCTTTATCCAACATATAAAACAGTTGAAGCTGAAATGCCTTAAAACTATGAACATTTTAAAGATTTTATCTCACCAATCGTGGGGAACAGATAGGTATTGTCTCCTATCCCTTTTTAAAAGCCTTGTGTTGTCTCGCATAGACTATGGATGTATCGTTTACCAGTCAGCTTCAAAGACAACCCTTAAGCTACTCGATCCTGTCTATCACTTAGGTATCCGCCTAGCACTTGGTGCCTTTCGTACCAGTCCTGTCCAAAGTCTGTATGCAGAGTCGGATCAGTGGCCACTGGTTTATCAGCGTACATATCTTGGAGTCACCTATGCAATAAAAACCATGTCGCTAAAACAACATCCATGCAAAGCACTCATAAATGACCAATCTACAAACCAGTTGTATTTAAACCGGCCTTCACACGCCCCGCCGTTCCCGTTAGCAGTGAGGTCTGTTGCGGAAAAACTTGCAATAGTTTTCACAGATCTGCAGGAAACTGACTACGCTGAACTTATCCCACCTTGGGAGCAATGTCCAGTCACCTGTGACTTGTCCTTTAAAGAGCTTAACAAAAAGAGCTGTCCAAGTGCCCACATCCAGCAACATTTTATGGCCCTTGAAGACAAGTATAGATCTGTGGCATTTTTCACTGATGCTTCAAAGTCTACAACCTCGGTATCATGTGCAGCGCATGGCCCAAACTTCTCCACCTCTAAAACCTTGCATAACCATAGCAGCATCTTTACAGTGGAAGCGTACGGTATTCTGATCACTGTTGAGTACATAGTACAGCACAAGATACAAAAGTCTATAATATATACAGATTCTTTAAGCGTTGTCACAGCCCTGTCCTGTGGTAAAGCAAGCCGAAACTCTGTATTAAACGAGCTCCTTAATTACATTCATGTAGCTTATAAACTAAACCTTGCCATTATCGTACGCTGGGTGCCAGGCCACTCTGGGATCGCAGGCAATGAAACGGCGGACAAAAATGATGGAGAAGCGGCTCATCGGGACACAATTGATGTAGGCTCGGTACCTGGTGTAGACCTGAAACCTGCGGTACGAAAGGCGCTCCGTAATCATTGGCAAGCTGAATGGGACAAGGAAGCTGAAAATAAGCTGCACCTGCTTAAACCGCAGTTAACAAAACCTTTCCAACTGAAGCTTGATAGACTCACCGAAGTCACCCTGGCACGACTCCGAATAGGACATACTTATGGCACACATAAATACCTCTTGACTGCAACTGACCCACCGACGTGCACACGCTGCGGCGAGAACCTAACTGTTCTACATGTCCTTATTCAATGTCCTGAATTTCACCGAGAGAGAGTCGCTCATTTTAAGGAACTTTATACACACCATATACCACCCCATCCCTCGATGTTCTTATCAGATGACGCACTTTTTAACTTTAAAAGAGTGCTTAATTATCTTGCGCAAGTTAATTTTCTAGTCAGCATCTCATTCCATCCTAACCGTCAGATTGCGCCTCACAGGTGAGGTACAATCTGATGCACTAAATTATGTCTGAGCCCTCCCACTTCTTGCGTAAGCAAGAATTGTACTGCAAGGGACTCGGACTATCCATAATCATTAAACATGTGTGCCGGTACGCAACGCAGCTAAGATCTTATATTTGTTTTAGTAATTATTTTAAAATCGATGCACTAATATCTATAGACATCTGTCTTAGGCGTAGGCCTCTTTACAGCCTTTATTTTAAATCATAGTTTTAAACTCACAATTTCATAAACCAAGACACAGGCCCTGGCGCTCTTTGGCCTTAGAAGCCCTTGCGCCAATAAAATTTAATCATCATCATCTTATAAACTTGGCCCAACATGCACGCACTGGAACGCTCATGTCCAAGCCGTTCCATAAATGGAAGCACGTGCTCGCAATCTTCCACACACACGTAAATACTAAATATCACCGTGACTGTCAGCTAGCAGCTGACAATTTTCTCCAAACATTTTCAGGAAGCGTGCCCAATGTGATGGATCCGCTGGACCAGGGCAGGCAAAGTAAAACATGAGAAAACAGAAGAAAGTAAACGGACTATTATTGATGAATTTTTTTTTTTTTTTTGCGGATGACAAGGTCTGGCTCTCCGTGGTCACAAGGACAGTGGCCCTATGGATTTAAGCACAGCCCCCGCTAAAAATACAGGTATTATCAGAGCGCTTCTTCGCATGCGAACTGTTTGTGGAGATACATATTTGAAGAGCCATTTGGAAAGTTGCCTCAGTAATGCCTCCTATTTAAGCCCAGATGCACAAAACCAAATTATAGAAATTTGTGGTGAAATTATCAAAGAAAGCCTAGATGCAAAAGCAGGCTGCTTCTCCATACTTCCTGACGAAACGACGGACATCACTGGAATTGAACAGCCTACTGTTTGGGCAAGGTACCTAAACAAGTATGCCAACGACATTGAGGGAGTATTTTAGGTTTTAGCAGCGGAATAGATGCCCATCTCTCATTGCGACTGCAGGTTCTATGTAAATGTGTAAATACTGCTGCAGATTCTAGCCACCCTTCTAGTGACCACTGCCAGTGCAGAGCGAATATCTTTTAAAAAGAGTTTACTAAAAAAAACTACTTGCGCTCTGCAATGTCTGTGGAACGCATGGTTAGGCTGGCGCTTCTATATACACCGACAGAGACGTCGACATCAACGTGTCTGGAGTCATTGACCGCTTCGCTGAACTTCCCCGCTGAGAGATATTTGTCCTTTAGATAGCGAAGCAGCAAAAATCAATGCAAGTAAAAAGCTGTGTTCCTTCAGGTCCATAAGCTCTTAATTATGAAAACGTATGACTGTTGATTAGCTCTTAAAACCACAGAAATTTTAGCCGTTTATTCTAGCAGTTAGCATCATGAGCGAAATTGTCATGCGAATATGAAAATTACGAGGATATCAATAAGCAATTTTCACCGACCTTGCTCATTGAAAGCCCGGCCCACCTGGCGTTTGCCAAAAACACACTCGGATATTGGGTAGTTCAACTTGCCGCTTCATCTGTGGCTTTCGTTTGTCCTTTTCTTTCTTTTTAACTAGCTGCCTTTATTTCTTTTTTTTTTAAACGAAGCAATACCATCCTTTAATTTTGGGTGCAGAATAATTGTTGGCGCTGTGCGGGCAGTTAAATTACACATTTGCGTACTGATTTCTGCATTATTCTTCTATTATTCTACCGATATGGCGCTGTCGCGACCGCCGCATGGCCCGAGTACGTATCACAATTTCTGAGATCATAGTTTTGTTCTTGCCTGGATCATCTGCCTTTCTGTGCGCAAAGTTTACTATCTGTGACTTCGCAACATGTTTATTTGTCTTGTTTGACGCATTATATGCAGTGACGTCTGCTTAAATACGTCGATTTATTGGAGACTTATACGTATTTTCAAATATCTCGTTGCGAGGTTTTGTTTATACAAGCCATGAACTTTGTTTCCAGCGACTCTTTTTTGCCGTTTAGCGAGTTGTATCTTCGTATTTGTATATTCCATTCTATCTTCGAATTTCTAATGTATATTTTGCAGAAATCCTACTTTTTATTTGTACTCACTGTTGAGAGTATAATCTCGGTGTAATTACAATACACGACCAGTTACAGCTGCTCTTGCGCAATCTATTGTAACGAGGGACAGCGTCATTGAGTTTTTTTCCTGGGCGTTGCATATGTACAAAAATGTAAACAAGGTTCTTGAATGACAAAGATTCATCAAAATATTTGTCCTCAACTTTTTTATTTCATGGATTTTACGTTTTTCATATCAGCTTCATGCACTGCTTTGCTGGTTTCGAACTGATATAGTTCTAAAATTCGTGCTATATTTTCTATACTTATTAAATAGACAGAAAAAACGCGGAAGCATTGATATCAGTTACTTCTGCCACATTTTTTGGGACATAAGAATATATTCTGTGAAGAAAAAATACATATTTTACTTGACAGTGCATAGCGTTCAATAATTCGTTTGCAGCATCTAATATACAGTGGCATTGGCAATGCAGTTATGCTTCATGCATTTGATTCCTCGACAAATTCTATAAGGAGGAGGCCGCGCTGCAACCTGAGCACCCCCCCCCCCCCAACAAAATTTCTGGCTACGCCACTGCTATCTAGCCACCTAGGTCTTGGTGCTCTCATGGTCGTATCGCTAACTTACTAAAACTGGCATACTATAACAAGAGTGTATGACGAACACAAATAATAGGTCATCACATGAATATCATGACATGTGCGTCATGTAGGTCATGAAACAGCTGCCTACGTTCTGGTGCTCTTATGGTCGTTTCGTTACCTTGGTAGGTACCAAAACTGGCATAATATGACAACAGTGTATGACGAACACAAATGATAGGTCATGACACGAATTTCATGACATGCGTGTCATGCAGGTCATGAAACAGCCCCCTAAAATGACATTGACCCAGAGAAAAATATATTAACACTAAAAAATAACTTAAATGGGTTAGGACGTGGGTACTAATAGAAGAAACACTAAACGATGGCGGTGACAGTGCTTGAGCGCCAACAACATGGACACTCAAAAACCACCGAAACGAGTTCTGACGTGCTTACTAAGTGAAGGATACACTAAAGGATGATGGCAGAAGTCATAGACATGAGCATGACTCTGCAAAAATGACAATGACTCAGCGAAAAAACATTCACACTCAGAAACCACTGAAATGATTTCTGACGTGGGTATAATTGAAGAAAACACTAAAGGATGATGATTGAAGTGATAGTCATGAGCATGACCTTGCAAAAATGACAATGACTCAGCAAAAAATATTAACACTTAAAAACCACCGTAATGAGTTGTGGCGTGCTTACTAAGTGAAGGAAACGCTAAAGAAAGAAGGCAGAAGTCATAGTCAGCAAAAATACAATGACTCAGCAAAAAGAAAAAAGATTAACACTGAAAAACCACTGAAATGGGTTCGCAAGTGGGTACTAAATGAGGTGAACACTAAGGGATGGTGGTAGAAGCCTTAGTCATGCCCATGACTCAGCAAAAAAGTTGGCGCAGTTTTACCTTAAAGGCGAAGCATCAATTGCGATAGCAAATTTGTAGAGAGCTATACGGAGTAATGATAGTAGCTTAATCAGCTGTGTAAACTTGGACATGCAGCAGCACCGGCAACACGCAGAACTGTTGTTGACGCTGTCGGCGTGTTGCCCGCGTTCGCACAATATGCGTGCGGCGTTGGTGACTGTTGCCGGAGCCTCTGATATAAATAGGCACTTGGTGCCGCAGCTAAATGTCGCCTCCCCCCCCCCCCCTCCCCGGCCTTTCGCGCGTCGGAAGAGGGCGCGTTTGCTCTACATATATGGTGATTGTAAAGGAGGAAAGAGACAGAGACGCCTACTTCTGCAGCCCTTAAGGGAGCACGGCGCAGAACGCGTGTTTGTTCTCCGCCGTGCGTTCACTCCCCGTGAAAGCGCGCGTCCCTCGCGCCCTTTCACTCTCACATACAGCGTTCGGCGGCACGCGGCGACGATTTCATCTCCATTGACGTCATACGGAACCTCACGGCGACGGTGACGGCGACGGTGACGGCGACGGCGACGACGACGGCGACGACGACGGCAGAAATCTGCTTTGGAGTGTCCATATAATTGCTATCGCAATAAAATAAATGACTCCGCAAGAAAACATTAACACTCAAAAACCACTGAAATGAGTTGTGAAGTGGGTACTAAGTGACGAAAATACTAAAGAATGATGATAGAAGTCAAAGTCATGAGCATGACTCAGCAAAAATGACAATGGCTCAGCAAAAAAGTTAACTCAAGCACCACTGAAATGTGTTTGGACGTGGGTACTAGGTGAAGGAAAACACTAAAGGATGGTGGTAGAAACCATACCCATGACCATGACATAGCAAACATGACAATGGCTCAGTGAAAAAAGATTAACACTGAAAAACCAATGTAATGGGTTCAGATGTGGTACTAAGTGAAGGAAAAGGCTGAAGATTCATGGTCGAAGTCATAGCCATAAGCATGACTAAGGCTTTCGCCTTGAGGTCTCTTAGACCTAGCTAAAGAGACTCCTCAGGACTCGTGTAATATAATGTCGTGACATGCGTATCATGTAGGTCATGAAACAGCCGCCAAAGTCTTGTTTCTCTCATGGTCGGTACCTTAACTTGCTAGGCTCCCCACACACTGCTTCGCATAAAATCTCCCAATCTATCTCTGCAACTCCCGAGTATCAGCGACTGGGCTAAAATAGAATTCGGGACGGATCCTGGCAGGCTCGCCAATTGTGATGTCTTTTGTGTCACTAATCTCGGGGGCGTGCGGGTGTTAAAAGAGATGAGGCTGGGAAACGCATGGCAACACAGCCAGCAGACTCTACTAGGACTCAAACCCCAAAACCTCAACCTAAAACTCACTCGTACTAGCACACATTGAACAAATAAAGAACCAAGTATAGAACCTAATAAATCACTTGCTGTGTTGCCATGCGTTTCCCAACCTCATCTCCTTTAAAGGGTCCCTGAAACGGTTCGGACAAATTTTGTAGACGCGCAGGGTACAGCTACAGCAAAAACAGCAAAACATTCGCGTCACAATTTAAGTGAAGCGTCTCATGTTAAGACAGCTACGGACGATTGCAAGTTACCCTCCTCTCTAGCCATGCATTTCCTCCTCAACTCGCTCGCCGAGTGATCGAAGCTAAACTCCGTTTCGCTGGCTCTACGTCATGTTGTGACGTGTTGTCGCTTACTTCCGGTTGGCCTTGGAGCCAGCGCGCGAAGGCTCTCCAACCTCCCCGCTAGCCGCCCGGCCGTCGATCCCCAGCGAGAGCGATCAAGCAGCGTGCGTTGCGAGCGTTCTGTCGCAGCGCCGCGCGTGTCCGGTGTTCCGGTAACCACAGGCGAGCTTGGTGTTTTGACGGAAAGCCAGAGGCGTAAACTAAAACCCCTCCATACCGCTGTGATGAAGGAGCTTCGTAGACGTACGTGAGCGGCCTGATCGGCATGCACGGTCCAGGCATCTGGTGGCGCAGAGCTTAACCAGCCAAATACAGAGCTAATATTCCTGTAATCAAGTGTAAACCATTTTAAACATATAAAAAGACATCGTGTTCAAGATTACGCTCCTGCCAAAAATTTGAGCCAGCAGCAAAGTAGAAAAAGCTTGGTTACTGCTATATTAGCTGTGTGTTTGGTTGAGCTTTGTGCCGCCAGGTGGCTGCACCGTGCAAGCAGTTCACGTTTGCTCCCCCGTTTATCACGTAAAACGTGGTAAAGCGGCCAGTACACTGGCGCTTGCGTTTACCTGAATACCGGACACGCTAAACTTTATTGTGGCAATCCTTCGACGTGAAGTGACGGCCGCAAACGCGTAGATGCTGGCGTCGTTTGGATACACTCCGATGCGCTGCAGCCACTCCGCTCGTCTGCTGCCTTACAGCGGGGCACGATGTTGCTGCTTTACATGGCGCCGATCGCTACGTTTGCAGCCCACAACGCAAAAAGGGCGAACCATGGTGCTCGCGAAAAGAAAGAACAAGACCAACACTGACCGCGCAGCTCTCGTCAACACGGAGCCTGCTTTAACACAAGAGGACGACACTTGCTGTGGGCCGGAAGTGCCTTTAGTGTAGTGATACACGTCCTTGTGCATTCTCTTTCTGTTACATTTTTTATAGAAACAAATGAACTAACATCTAAACTATTACGAACAACACTTGTTCACCATAATGTTGGAAAAATTATCGATGACGCGCCCTGGGCAGCCAATCGGATAGCTGGCCCAGTGACGTGTTCTGGGCAAATCGCGTCATCTGAGCACAAAAATCGGTAGCGATGTACCTTTTTAAAACCTTATAATAAATTACACGCTTTACGTGGAGCGCTTAGATGCGTCAATTAATGATCAGAAGGGCGTACTCTAACGACCCAGTACGTTTGTACAAAATCGTCAAAATCGTTTCAGGGTCCCTTTAACACCCGCACGCCCCCGAGATTTAAATTGAATTGAATTTGAATTGAAACGATTTGATTGAATGAAGCCACGGAGTTAAATATGCTATCGTAGAAAATTCATTACGATAGCCTTCATAGGCTATCGTAATGAATTTATAGGCTTTATAGGGCCTTTATAGGCTACGATAGCGTTTATAGGACATTTTCCCGCTGCCTGATAGCAAGCGCTTGGGTAGCTCAGTGGTGAAGTATCCCACTCGCACGCAGCAGGCCTGTGTTCAATCCCGGTGGGGACCGGGTACTTTTTTTTTCGCATTTCCGGCGATAGCGGTTACGGTCACCGGCATCGGCGGCGAACACCATCGCGAAACGAAATGGCTATTCAAATGAGACAAGCACTGAAATGGCTTCGGATATGTGTGCTAATGGTGCATCCATACGAAGGACCGAATCCGGATTTTTAGGGGACGCGGACGACTATGCCACGGACCGTCCGGTTGCAAGCGCATCCACACGGCGGACGAGGCTCTAGCAGACGACAGCGCCACAGAGCCGGATTACTCTCGACCGCAGCCTCTGCGCTGGCTATCAGCCGACTGGTTTGAGAGTATTCGACAAAATGGAGGCCAGAGCCGCTATTCTGGACATTCCGCCATTTTCTTCGAGGCGTGACGTAGGCGCGACGCTTACAAAATGGCGCTCATGGCCCCGTTTTGCTTTCGTAACGATACGCAAATTTGACGTTTCGCCTAAGAAACTGTAATGTAGGCATTGAACCTAGCATTCTTGATAAAGCAAAACAGTTTTCCTCCCCAGTAAAAATAAAGCAGCTAGCTCAAAGCGTACGATTATTCTATCAAAATCGTTTCTCGCTTCCGTCGTCTGCATGCGCGCAGGCTGTCGTCTGCTTCATTAGCTAGGAGGCGTGTCCTCGGGAAACTGAATGAGTCATCGTATATTGGCGCCCACGCGCTTGCTTTCTGCCTTGAGACAACATACGCGACCTGCCAGTGATGATCAGCGCACGCTCTAGGCCGCGTTATCGCTATCTCGTGATCCGCAAGTGAATCAGCCAGACTCGTCTGGCTGAGAAGCGGCCGAATATCATCGATAGCGTTGCGCGCGCCACAGGTATCCGCTTGCACGACGCAAGCGCCGGCACTGCCATCTCTTGTTCACTTCGCTGCTTACTCGCACCGCGAGAGGAAACTTCAAGACGCCGCCTTGCGTACATTTATCTTTATAAATTAAAAAGTCGCCATTGTCATAGCCTTTGATTAGGCGAAAAGACATTAATATTGATTACAATACAAACGCAGTGGCGAAAATTGCAAAAAGTCGCAAGGAGTTTGCTAGTTTCAACCAATATTATTTCAAATAAACGTGTTTTTAATAAAAATGATGGTTCCAAACAAATGCCAACACCACCCGAGAGCGATGCAAATGCTATGAGCACGCGTTGTGAACAAAAGATTTTCATCGCCCCAAATGACAGGGAAAATGCGGCGATACGCATGCCTCTCCACTGTCATTGCATATGGCCGCTCATTACCATAATTCGCGTGGCTCGTCGCACCACAAATTATGGCGGAAAATCTCTGCAATGGCCGCCGAGCGCAACGTCACGCAACGTCAAATTGACGTTTACGAAACAGCCCTTCCTGTGACGCTCTTCACAGGATATTCCTTCAGCCAATCAGCAAGCTGACATGCCGGCTATCTTGGGGCGCCACCACATATTCGCGAAATTGCAGATGCATTGCACGAGCTTCTGCACGCTACCGTCCACTTTCTTTTTAAGCGCTAAAGTCGCAATAGAGGTGCCAAGGACCACAAAAAAGTATTAGTCGATAAAGTTTGCAGCTCCACGTCACGTTTCATCATTCTGACGAAAACGCAAAATTGCATGTAGCAAAACTTCCGTTTCCCGGCACAAATTTCAAAACACGTGACCTCCGGACAGCCAATGAGACAGCCAAGATGGCGGATAATGGCGGCCGTGCAGCCGCCATGCGTGTCCAGAATAGAGCCCCAGCAGAAAGCGACGTTTGGGCCTAGGGTGGCCAGATTGGGCTATTAATGGCCAAATTGGGCTACTTTTTACGTGGCTTGGCGTCGAAAATTCCGAGTTGGCTACATGGCTATATTTGGGCTATTGTTGTGTTAAGGATGGCAGCACTGACAAAATTTGGAAACGCCGGTTTATGAAAACCCAAAGCTCATTGCTGCTAAAAAGTTATGTAGGCAATCTCGAAGGCTGTGTTTTTAGGCAATGTCGGCGCTGAGTGGATGGCGTTAAGTCATCGCTGCCGTGTTTACACGTTTTCGAGGCTAAGCTCTCTTTTTGTTTTGGTTTCGGCGCCATCTACTACAGCTTCACACGTGGTTTAGTAAGAAAACCGTTCTCAAAACTAAGCATGAGCAAGTGGGCGAAATACAGCCGTGCATATAAGGAATGGGAGAAGGACCCCTCTTTCAAAGGTAAATTTTACATTATACGCATATTTGCATTTAAAAACGTCTGGTGTTGTGTTGTTTCCGAATAGAGTAAGAAATCCGGCAAATTTCTTACTCTATTACAAAATGTCCGAAATTCATTCCGCATTCGAAGGCAACTATTTCATCTGGAAAGCATAAAGCCATTCAGAATTTAAAATATTGCAGTTGAGAAGGATGATGTTTTAAGGTAGCGTGAAAGTCTTGCGTGAGGCTCCCACATGATCACGAACTTCAGCACAGGCACTAGCGCACTGTCGCACTTCGTACTTGCGGTGGACGTACTTTTTACTCGCTCGTCGCCAGCCGTTATCTCAACATCTGTAGCCACGGCATGGTGCGCATGGAGGACCGCTGCCGTTCCGTCCCCTCCTTGCCCTTCTAGTCTTTGGAAACATGGCCCACCGGCTTTATTAAACAAAGGATAATCGAATGTGCTATAGGATATTTATTGCGTTTCATTTTTGCAGAAGTTTACGAACGCAGGTGCGCCATTTTCAGTTAGTGTAACGTAGTAACGGTAACGGAAGGTGCGCTAGCCTTGTCGAGCCGATTGTGTTCGCGAAGAACGGGTTATCAGAGTGCGCGGGCTCGTTTCCTATACTGTTGTCTGCCCCGGCGGGCTGACCACCCGTAAAATGAGTGTTTTTGGAACGTGAGAATGCTTTCACTAGGTTTAACAAAAGTGGTTGTCTATGATAAATTAACAGGTAACTGAGCAAGAAGAATTTCCTTTTATTGCGATATCAATTATATGGGGACTCCAAGCACATTTCTACAGCGGTCGTGGTCGTCGCTGTGAGGTTGCGTCTAAACTTCAAACACGGTAACATCGTCGCCGCGCGTGTATGTGTTCCTTAGTGGGATTACATTTCTTTATTTTTTTCAAGTCCCACTGAAGGTAAGGTACACAGCCCCCCTCGGAAATTTGGCAACATACGCATTCGTGCCTGTATTCACAGAAACTTGCGCACTCGTTTTCAGATTGCACGAATCTTGCCAGGGAATCCCTGTTTAAAAATTGCACAGTTCAACGCGTGACATAATTGTTCAGCGGAAACCCGCTAGGTGGAGAGTAGTAATTAAAGGGAAAATGAGACATCCACCCATTGGATGTATCATTTTCCCTTTAGTTCTACGCTTTGATACTAAACCATCTGGGTTATTGCCAGCGCCGTAATCCAGGTGGCAATTGAAACTGTAAATTTCAATTCACCTCTTCTGCTTCGGACCAGCAGGTCGTTCCGTTTTTGCACTCAAAGGCGAATTGCAGTCACAACTGTCCCTTCTTCGCACGAGGAAAATGCGAGAAGGTTTCATGTTTTCTCCAGAGTCCAGTGTGCCTCTAAGCGGCAGCATTTGCTAACTCAGCGTCAAGCTGCTTTCGAGTAAAAAATACAAAATTAAGAAAGAGAGAGAGCGGGATAGAAATAACATGCTTATTTTATGAATCAATCTTAGCAAAGGCAACACTATTCTAAAATGCATTGAGCTCGGGCCGCCTCTTGGGCACTCGATCGTGACCAGCCGAAGGTGATCCTAGAGGCTGGAGCTGGCAGTATTTTGCCCGACACTTATAGAAAAATGCCTCGAGTAAAGCGAGGCGTGAACTAAACTTAGCTCACAACGTGGCTCTGTAAATACTTATGGCGTCATGAATCAATCGGAAACGAAATCCTTCGGCTCGTAACCATAGCGGTGTCCAAATCCACGTCTGAATGGCAGCGCTCACTAGAATTCTTTACGCACATCTTGAGGCCACTTTTGTGCTGGTTGCATGCGGCGGAAGTAATTTTGGAGCCAGAAATATAACATCATCAAACTTTTGGCTATGTTTTTGGCTACTTTTGGAGCACAAAGAATTAGGGTCTGGCTATCTTTGGGCTACATTTTGGGATCATTTGGCTATTTTTTGTTGGGGCCATCTGGCAACGCTACGTTTGGCCACGATGGCTGTTGTTCTGTCGGAGATTGAGGAGGACTTTGATTTGTTTCCACGAAAACGGAGTTGTTGGCGGAAATACTGTATGAGAAGGAAAGAGTTGGGGGTCCAAAACCTGCTCTACGAAGAGCTCCTGAAGACTGACCTCGACGAATACCGTAGGCTACTTCGTGTAAGCAGAGAGCAGTTTCTGCAACTGCTGTCGCGCGTGGCGCCCCGCATACGACGGGAGGATACCGTTATGTGCCGTTTTATATCGGCGGAAACACGGCTGCAGGTCACACTACGGTACCTTGCTTCAGGTAAGTGTCACACGTTTCCAAATTATTACAGAGAGCACCGTGGTAAATGTATATCTGTTGAAAACTGAGCTCGCGCTGATCGAAGGACGCTATACAAAGGTCTTCAAGCGCGCTCGTTTGGTATGGGTACAAGCTCAATCGCGCCCGTAATATCCAATGCAGATTCAGAGGGTTCGCGTGGAAGGGGTATCACGAGTGCACACAAGTTTTGTATGGCCGTGCTGTCGGCACCGACCTTCTGCATAAACATGCATGAGATAATATTGATCTGCTTACGCTTAAATGCACCACTAAGTGGGATTGGTTTTCGCTGATACTGTATTCAGTTACTGCTCTGACACAACCAGATATCAGATGTATTTGTACACGTCCTACTTTTTTGTAGTCTGCTAGTGAGCAGTTGACTGAGATTTTTTTTGTGCATTGCAGGAGAGAGTAACTATTCCCTGAGGCGACAGTTTAGGCTCGGTCATTCAAATGTGAATGACATTATACAAGAAACATGTGCTGCCGTTTACGAGAAGCTGGGAAGTCACTTTATAAGAATACCCCGCACGGCGGAGGAATGGAAATATGTGATGGAAGACTTCGATCACAAGTGGAAACGCCGAACTGTATTGGGGCCATGGATGGCAAGCATGTGCTCACAAAGAAGCCACCAAATTCGGAAACAATTTACAGGAACTCCAAGAAATGCTTCAGTATAATTCTCTTCGCTGTCGTCGACGCAAATCACCGGTTTATGTATACTGATGTCGGTGCACCAGGCTCAGAAGGAGACGCTGCGGTCTGGCAAACGATACCCCTACAGAAAGACGTAGAAGACAGAAGGGCAGGCCTGCCAGAACTTGCGAAGGTCTCCAGTTCACCTGATGTGTTCCTTCCACCTGTGTTCGTAGCAGATGACGCATTTCGGATGGGACGGAATTTAATGAAACCTTTTGGTGGCACAAATCTGACAGAAGACAAGAAGATCTTTAATTACAGGTAAGATGCATATTGCACATGATGCAACAGATATCTGATGAAAGCTTGAACTGTAACAACGCATTTTCGCATCTACTAAAGTCTCCAAAGTTGCTTAGTTCATACTGCGCATGCTACATTCTGTGTTGGGATGTGCCAATGTTAGCATAAAGCAACTCCAATGTTTCATTTCATTACATGCAAGCTCTTACGATGTAAGCAACCTATTATTGCCTAAAGTAGTGGCTACCAATATTAAGTGAAGCCTAAATTCTAGTGAAGCTTTAGTGAAGCCTTAAGCCGTCAGTTGGGCTTTGTGTTAGGCAGGTGGCGTAACATATTTATAATAATTTCTCTGCCATGTAATTCAGGATGTCGATTAACATCTTTAGTTTTCAGGTTGTCAAGGGCTCGCCGTATCGTCGAAAACGCTTTCGGGATGTTGACGAACCGCTTCCGGTGTTTGCACACAGTCATCAATGCATCTCCAGAGAGGGTCACTGCCATCGTCAATAGGGCATGTGTTCTGCACAACTTTCTGGGCAACGATGTCATCAGTGCGCCAGACTTAAATGTCGAACCAAACCCTGCTGTGTCACTCCTGTCCGGCCAAGCAGCGTCGCGTTTTAGAATTGCCGCTGTTGGTGCTGCGATGCGTGATAAGCTGTGTTCATTCTTCAATGACATGGGCGCCGTGCCGTGGCAGTTTTCCCACTTGGATGTGAGCATCTACAGAAAACCTCGGAAGTGAATACAAGTGTCAACACGGAAATGGATAGAACATTTTATTTTTCCTGTATTTTATTAAACTTGCATGTGTCTTTCCATCACCTGCAGCATTTCGACTTGGCACGACAGCTGCCTTGCTTTCGGCATCGCTCGCATATTCGTAGCGACAAGCTTTCCGAAGTGTTTACAGGAATCGTCATCGCAGGTTGTGTTGGCTGCATGCTTGTGGCTATTGTCTCGAGCACCTTTTGCCGCTGCGACCGCATGTACTCACGCGGGTTACGATTTCGCCGTCTTTTCCCAGACGGTGCTTCACTTAAAGATGTACTTGATGCTGCGGAGAGGTGGGTGTGCGGTTCATTCCCTCTCTCCGTGGTGCAGCCTTCATTATCTGGGGCAGCGTCATCACGTATGGCAGCCTCATCCACCGAGGCAGCATCATCCACCGAACCAGCCTCGTCCACTGCGGTCGCTTCTGGTGTCTGAGCAGCATCATGTGACACAGGAGGCTGCAACAAACGGGTTCTGACTAAAATAAATTGTAAAAGAACGAAATTTCTTGCCTGCAGCAAAAACAAAGCTACAAAATTTTACTGCAGTCAAACTAACGCTTGACAGGACCAAATTCGCTCTGATAACGCGTTATATTGGATGCATCCGAATACGGCTACAAAACGTGCCGTACATTATTGAACTCAATTGAATTGCCCTTCTGAGCACAAGGCGGATCTTGAAATAAAATTTATTATTTCAAGAGATTAGTAACTTGTTGCCTTTTCAAACATACCATTTCTGGCTTAGCCACCTCCTGCTGAGCTTGGCCCATTACTGAGCGGCGGACTTTATCTTTCACGGCATGCAGAAATTTCAATGCCTTGAATAATTTCCATTTGCCTACGTAGACGTCGCTGGCAGGTTGGCCGCTCTTAGTTTGCTCCATCTTTTTTTCGCTCCAGCCGGTACGTTCTCCTCTTGTCAAAAAACCTCCTGAGCACCTCTGCGAGAAAATGGGGTAATCAGTAACACGCACGTCATAGCATGCATAAGTCACGGAGAGCAGCATACGAAAAGCCTGGCACGAGCGAATTTTAAGGTACCGTTCCAGGAGAGCAGGCCTGGTCTCTACCACGACCCCTACTGCTCCCCTAGGAAAATCAATGACGTTATTTTAAAGGTAGAGCGCCGTAAGGCCCGAGAAAGGTACAATCCGGCATGACTAAATCAACACGAGCGCCACAGGCGTGGTATAGACTCTGTCCGACGTACCGCTCCCGTGCAAGTAGAATTGTGTAATGCCAACGATAACCTGAATGCTCTGTTGTTACTGTTATGATTGAATAATTCCTTGCAGCCTGGGCATCTATATTGTAGCGATGCTTTTACCCATGTTGCCTTATCGTACTTTTCACGCTTCGTAACTGTTCAAAGCGACCGTCCATCCATGGGTGAGCGATGCATGAATAGAATGGCCTATAATAGAGCAAAAACACCGCTGCAAAATAAGGCCCCTGCATTGTTTACAATGTCAGTCACGGAAGTGGCAACGTACTGTCTCAAGCTACTGTAATATCGTATCGCTTTTTCAGGCACTGGAATATGCTAAAGCACTTACCGACGTTGTACGGCCCGTAGGTTGGCCTAATAATTCTCCTTCATCTGTTTGGCGATCTGCTCCCAGATTGATTGTTTTTTTTACGGTGTCCGCATAATCTGCACGGCTGAGGTCCCACAAAGTTGGAAACTCTTCCACGATGTGGATGAAATAAAAGGCGGCGTCATCGCACAAATTCATTGTTCAATAAAAGGGAACGACAGCAGGAGCTATGAAGCACTCAAACCAGGCGCCAGCAAACAAAGCACTGATGCTGACTGCAATGCGGCTGTCCTTGAGCAGGAGAGGAGTGTACTGGTCGCTAGATAGTGCTTGTTTATAAGTTAAAGCTGCGGCTTTACCCCGCCAGAATCCGGATGTGAAAATCGGGTTGGCTTTATCCGTCCGCGCGGCTCACGGAAGAGGCGCGGACGAAGCAAATCGCTGATGTGAGGTCACGTGACGCGCCGTCCGGCTCTGCAACTCCGGATTCGGTCCTTCGTCTGGATGCACCATAAGTGAACGAAACACTAAAGCTTGGTGGTAGATGGCATGAGCATGACACAGAAACTATGGCAATGAGAGAGCGAAAAAAGAACACCCCAAAACCACTGAAATGGGTTCGGACGTGGGTACTAAGTGAAGGAAACACTAAACGGTGATGGTAAAAGTCATAGTCATCAGTATGAAGGAGCAAAAATGACAATGACTTAGCGAAAAAAGATTTACACTCAAAAACTGAAATTGGTTCGGACAAGGGTACCAAGTGAGGGAAACGCTAAAGGATGATGGCAGAAATCAGTAATGAGCATGACTCAGCAAAATTGACAATGAATTAGTGAAAATGATTAACACTCAAAAAGTCAGAGGCCTGCGCGGCACACACAGCACAGTCACAGCGTACGCTGGTGGAGCGGCGCAAGAGTAGAAATTTCAGCACCACGCACAACAGGGTCTTCGCGGCAAAGTCTCTTCGCCTCGTTTTTATGAGAGCGATCTCAATTTCCCGCGGCGAGCTGCTGTTTGTAATGCTCTCTGCACAGCAGTCTGCTGAGCCCGATGATGCATGGTTGTCGCCCCGCGCGTAGCTCTACGATTCACTTCTTTAGCAGCGGTTCGTACCGTGCGAGGAGACGTCATAACGTGTAACGAAGAGGTACCAGAATACGTGGCGCACATCTCACATCGCGATCGCGTTGATTGCGCACCTCGTCTGAATCGCATCTCGTCGTCTGCGCCTGCGCACGTGGCTTTTTCAGGCGCCCTAAATAGATGGCGCCACAATACTGGCGGAGGCTCGGGTCGTCTGCGCCTGTACCCCTGCCTAGGGCGCGTTTATTGACCCTTTTCGCGAAGCAGTTTGTTCTCGAGAAACAAGATGGCGCTTTCGGCGGCGCGCCATACATTGCCTCAGCGAAAGCGTACGAATACGAAACCATTACCGCTTCTGCCCTGTTTCCGTGCGATCAGCTGTCGGAAATGCAACTGGGTTTTTGCTCACGCACTGTGCTCCATTCATGCTGCAAAATGTGGAGCGGTAAATTGAAGACGTGTGCAGTAGTTGGCTGCAAAAATAGTGACTGGCATATTAAGGAAAGGAATGAATATGTGTTGCCAAGTTCACGGACCGTTGCTACATATAGACAGCCTCTGCTGCCGGTCCTTCTCAATTTACAACTTTGCTCGTGGATAAAAAAAAGAGTTCACTTTTCACAAAAATTCATGTCAGCGTTGTATCGCTAACCTCCAATGAAAACATTTCAACCCCGGAACATCGACAAGAGTGGGTACCGCTAGTTAAACAATGACAAAGGGAGTAGCGCCGCTTCTTGGCATAGTAATTTTCGCGCACGTTGCCTACACACAACTACCCCAACTCGCAAGCAAACTTAGGCAAAATCTATCGTCAGTTTGTTAAGAATATGTGAATGGGCGCACACTTGAATCTGCGCCAAAGCATGGGTAGCAGCGACTACAACGATAGCACACGAATGGTCGAAGTTGAATATTTCGTGATGGTCTACAGGAGTTGAGTTACTAGCGATACTACATATTTGCTACAAGCTATTACAAAGAACAGAACAGCTACGTTTCTAGTCTTGTGTGCAGCAAGAACAAATCTATTGCAACTAAGCACACCCACGAGCGATTAGGTCAAAAATAATCAGATAGCACCAACGAACTTCACTGAGTCAGAAACGTGACAAGCCGCTACTTCTAAGTATTTGCCAAACAAAGAACGAAGGCCAAAACACATTGATCCTGATTCAATTCCTAAGCGGAAATCTTGGAATACATTTTAACCTCGTTTTCCAAACAACCACCATATACGCTGCTCGCGCCGTTTGGACAAAGCTTAATGAGCTTCGAAAGCACTTTTACATGTCCTCTGAAGCTGTGGCCAAAGCTTCGTGCCGATCACCCATGCAGTCAGCGTCTGCGATATCTCCCGAAACAGAGGTTTCCTGAGCCGCACTGGGCGTCATGTGCATTCATTATAAACACGGAGGCAACGGATGCAGCTGAGGCAAGTAATGGACGCGTCACCACGTGATAAAACATGGTAGCGCCCACGGGATCGCCGCGAAAAGGGTCAATAGGGCCTTTTTGTGACGCCTGATAGCAAGCGCTTGCGTGGCTCGGTGGTGAAGTATCCGACTCCCATGCAGCGGGCCTGGGTTCGATACCGGCGGAGACCGGGTGCTTTTTTTTTCGCATTTCAGGCGATAGTGGTTGCGCGGCGCCGGCGGACAACGACGCGAACTGAAACGGCTATTAGAATGAGCCCATAACAGCTTACGCTGTAAAGCAATGGAATGGGTTTGGATGTGGTACTAAGCCATGGAAAGGGCTAAAGGTTGATCGTCGGAGTCATAATCATGAGCATGACTGAGGCTTTCGCCTTAAGGTCTCTTCAGCCTAGTTAAATGGACGCCTGAGGAGTCATGACATGAATGTTATGACATGTGTATCATGTAGGTCATGAAACAACAGTCTACATCTTGGTGCTCTCATGGTCGTTTCGTTAACTTGGTAGGCTCTCCGCACACTGCTTCGCATAACATAGATTCCCACAGGGCGTGGGATCTGCCGTTTTTTTTATTCATGGTCTTCAGCACATGTTAGACAGCGTGATACCGATTGAGAGCCCTTAATACAATGGTCCTAGTTCCAACACTTGATACACTCTGGTAGTCGAGGAGATAGCGATTCAACCCAGTGAATCCTGGTGGGACAAGCTGTATCAGCGAAAAAGTAACAATGGCATAGAATTTCGGCATAGAATTCGGCATAGAATTTCAGATTCTCAGATCAGTAGGAGCAGCGACATATAGACATGGCTCCGGCTACAAAAAATAATGGGGTCGAGTCGAACTCACCAACTGGTTTGAGATAGGTGGGAAGGAACAAAGCATCTGACCAGATGTGAGGCGAGCACTATATATTAAAGAAGGCCAGTGATACTGGCCTGGATTGGAAAGTAATAGAATGCTCCCGTGACCGAATTGACCTAGTTTGGTGATCCGTTGTTATTGTGGAATGTGTATCGACGTCTTTTGTATACCACGGCCCGAGTTTGCCCATATTTTAGTAACAGTTTCGTCGTGGTCTTTCCCAAATGAACGTATGAGCCAAAGAGCCAATCGTCTCTACATTGTGAGGAAAAGTGGAAGGCAAATCTTTTACCAAGTTCATGCTCTGCGGTGTCTGGTACAAAGGGGAGTCAGGAACAATGCTCATATTCTTGGGAACAGCATGACTTGTATTCAAAAATAAAAGTACAAGAAGGAATTACGGTAGAACTCATCTCCTTATGACTGTCGACGGTAATGTGATTAGCATTCCATTGGTGTAGCGACACAGAGTGTGTCTGAAGTAACGTCAACCTAACATGGGTAGTGGTCTTCTGAGATTTTCTTTCACACTAATAATGCGGCATACTTTGACATCATTGCATTTTGCTATGCGACTCACTTGCCATAGTCACTAATGAGCGGGTTGGTGTGAAGGCGCCTGTATGACGCCGACGCAGTGGCGATGATGGAATGACGAAGTAATAACGTCCGCGGAACAATGGCGTCTTATCAGATTGCATGACAATGATAGCAATTCCTAAATGGGGATGGTGGGACAATGATGATAGCGTGACGATGACGACATGAGGAGAATGAGATGACAGCTAGTGTATGATGACTGTGGCGTTACGGCGACGGTATGAGGACAAGCAGATGACGAGGCTGGACTGACGACCATGACACGAACACGGTTGCATAAAAACGGTGGTATGGCAATAGAGCAATGATAGTAAGTGTCTGACGACGATGCAATGAAGATAGTGACATGACAAAAGCGCCATAAACACGATTGAATGACGAAAGCGTTATTACGATACACTGAACAAGGAACGACGTCGATGGATCGCCGAAGATGGTACAGCTATTGCAGTGCGACCACAATGGGACGACGTTACTGAAATGATAATGGAAAAGTGAGTGTGAACCTCAGAACAGTTTTTGCCTGAGCTCATTGGATGCACATAGCACAAATGGTTTCCAGCAGAACGTACTAACGCGGACAGAAAGGGACAACAACAGACGTTAAATTGCTAGCCCAGCGTGCGCCGTCGTTCCTTTCGGTCCGTGTTAGTACGTTCTGCTGGCAACCATTTTTCCTTTGCGAGAATGTGAAGATGACAGCATAATGACATTCGTATGACAACTGTATGACTGCAATGGCTGATGACAGTGCCATGACTGAAGTGGAATGTCAAAAGCAAGAATGACGACAATGAAACGACTGCAACGGCATCACCATGACGGTATGGCAGCGAATGTATGACTACGATGGCATGGCAGCGGTATAAGGAGAAGCAGGATTGCGATGAGTGCATGTTGAAAATGAGCCGACAAAAAATTTTAAAAATAATTATGGGGTTTTAGGTGCCAAAACCACGATCTGATTATGAGGCGCGCCGTAGTGGGGGACTCCGGAAACTTGTACCACCTGGGGTTCTTTAACATTCACCGAAATCTAAGTACGCGGGTGCTTTCGCATTTCACCCCCATCGACATGCGGCCGCCGTGGCCGGGATTCGATCCCGCGACCTCGTGCTCAGCAGCCCAACACCATAGCCGCTGAGCAACCACGGCGGGTGAAAATGGCGCGACGCGACGACATTATCCTGAAGCCAGTATGATGACGATGGGGTGACAGCAATGACCCGATCACGATCGCATCACTACGGCGGTACGACGACGGCTGCATGATAGTGACCATCTGGCATCAGTGACATGACAACGGGATTATAATCGCGATTGAATGACGACAGTAGGATTACAATACAATGACGAACAAAGTAGATGGCATGATGACAGTCGCATGAGAAAGCTTGAATGACGACTATATTATGACCACGAGCACATGCTTTGTGGTCCAAGCAGGTGGACAAGCTGGGCTGCTGGTTGGCATAACAGGATGGATGGATGGATGGATGTGTTCGAAATTGATGAAGCAGGCAAACAATGCTAATCACATTAAAATATAAAGAATTGCTAATCAACAACATTCATAGCACAAGCTTGGCAAAACATCTTGTTACAGCTCTATAGAAGGGGTTAGTATTAGCGATCAGTTTTCTTCCACCCAACTTTTCTCCTGCTAATAGTGATAATCGTGTTTTCTTTGGTTTTTACATACCAATATAGAGTTGGGCAATGTTTGATAATTACTTACCCATTGTAGGCTGCAGTGATTTTCTTGAATTTGCCCGTTATTACTGCAGAATCTCCAGCCCACAGGTAGCAACTTCTGGCACACAACGATATCTAAAGAAAAGAAACAGTGTTAGGGGCGACGTGCACTCGCTTTGAGGATACCAAGAAAACTTTATTGCATGGACACATCTACCTTGGTCTGCCAACGCAAAAACTTCGTCTAGACTGACGGGACAAGAATATTGCTAACGTCTTTTCCCGTTTTTGTTGCCATGCGGCATAGCATCAGTATGGAACTAAATAAAAGCACGCAGCTCCATTTCATACAGATACTTCAGTAGTGACTTATAAAATGTGTTGTCTATAATCCATCTTTCATAGTCTTCAACTTGATCACTGTTAAATTTCGCACCTTTGAGTAGACTTGCCATAGTTGTATTTTAGGCAGGGCACGTCCAAAGTAGATGGCGGGCATCCACTGCAATCACAGTAGCGGAACGCTTCGAACGCTGGACATAGTCTTCGTATCGTTGACCCCAAGCACAAGTGATGGCTGATGTAAGGGCAACCCCGGCCCAAAATCTCCGAACAGAGACTTCCTACACCCGAAAAAGACCGTGGGGCAGGTAGCAGAGACGCGGTGCGATGGGGGCACGGGTGTCACGCCGAAGGATGTGTTTCCGGGCAGTAAAAACATCGCGGGGGTCAGAGGCAACGGAAGAAGGTGGAGTTACGGGTGTCGAGAGAGACAGATCAATGTGGTCCACAAGGTCATTGTGGTGGTCATGACCATGTGCCTGCATTCAGGGAACAGTAATGTTGACATGTGTAGAATTGTAAATTTTCTGTATCCGCTCAAAATATGCAACGTTTTTGTTACTTGTTTGAGATGCTTAACTACGCCGAGGCTTTAAGTGTAGATGTGGGCTTCGTTGTCGTTGAGCAAGTTGACATGGGTTTCTATCGCGTCGTTTTTAGCCGGCAGTTCGCATAATAAGGGGTCTGAAAAGTGTGTTGCATAGCTGCGAGTGGCTTGGATCTCAGGCTGTGTAAGAGTTGCGTAGGCTATTTGTCTTACACTTGAGTTAACCTCTGCGTCCATGTAATCACACAGCGTCCCTTAGGTACGGTCGTTTTAGTTATTGCAATCGGTTGAACCCGCTGGCGGAGCTTGGTTGAGTTGTTGGTGTTACTTGCATAGCGGAAGATAGTCCAAGTTCGTAGTCACGGCCCAATCTCCATACAAATAGGAATGAAGTGCCGCGACTGTCGATATGTAGCATCTTTTAAGCGTTCTTGCTTGCTGTCTTCTTCTTTCTGGGGTTTTACGTGCCAGAACCAGTTCTGATTATGAGGCACGCCTTAGTGGAGGACTCCGGATTAATTCTGACCACCTGGGGGTCTCTAACGTGCACTACAACACAAGAACACAGGCGTTTTTGCATTTCGCCTCCATCGAAATGTGGCCGCTGCGGCCGGGATTCGATCCCGCGATCTCGTGCTCAGCAGCGCAACGCCTTAGCTGACTGAGCCACTGCGGCGGGTGTGTGCTGGCTGTCGCTGCTCAGCGAGCTCAGAAAGTGTGTTTAAGCTTTGTGTGCTCTTGTAGCGATGGTATAGGTGTTAGGCGAAGGCGGGCCGTAACTGCTCTCATGGCACTTCTGTTGATAACCTCCTCCCACTGTTAAGCAGTCATAAAAACTGCGCTTGATATATAACGCGAGGCCGCACGACGGAACGCACGAGGCAACAAGCCACGTGAGTGCGAGCCCCACCACTCCGTCGCACAATTCTGCGAATCAGGTCAACTGTTTCTGCTGATGTTTTGCTTATCTTCTTGTCCACTTCACGCTAGACCCCGACTGCTGAATTTCCGGGCCAAGAACGCGCAGCTCTTCAGTCTCATGAATCAGCGATGAGTCAATCTTGATATAGAAGTCTTTATCGCAGACTGAAGAAGGAGGAAACTATTTTCATTGTCCAGCTTTTTAGGAGGCCTCGTGGCCCTGGCCTAGTCGTCGGCCAGGAGCCCTTGGGCCCTGGTGGTGTCTTCAGCGAGCTGGACAACCCGGAGTTGTTCTTCCAAGTCCAAGCTGAGCAACAGGGTCTCTTCAGCAATACGACCGATTGAGCAACAGCGATCTGCACAATCTGCTCGGCGGCAAATCTAGGACAGCGTTCTCTTTTCCGCTTCTGGCATTAGCCTTCTACCCATATGCAATAGCCTCCCTGCTCATAAGCTGTGCATACCACTCCGTGCTGCATATATAGGTCTTAGTGGAACTGATAGGAAGCGTAAAGCTGAATCTACCTACTTATTTGATAGGGCTCTGACAAATGCCTATGGCTTTCTGTGGGTATTTTCTCGAGCACCTTTGAAGTGCGATGCTTGCAATGCCGCTGCCAGTTCTTGTTATCACGCCATGGTCGTGAGACGTCTAGTTGTCACTAGGGCACTGTCTTTTCCGACGTAGGAGCAGTTGCTTCGCGTGCTGCAGGGGGAGATCATGTTGCGCTTGCCTTTTCTTAAAACACCATTCGAGGAGTTTGAACCTGCATTTACAGTTCGCGCCTCCCATTGCTTTCTGTAGTTTGTCGTGCCAATTTTATCTGTCTCATCGATCCGTCATCGTCACGTTTTATACCCCGACCATGTGACCCAATTTGTTTAATAGGTTGAGGCACTAGTTATGTGTTCGTGGTTGTGATGCCATTGTGGTCATTGCATCGTAGTTATTCAAGTTAAGTGATCTGGCTCTCGACATGCCATCACCGTCACGCTACCGTTGTCATGCAGCTGTGATGCATTCGTTGTCACATCGCCATCATGATGCCATCATGGTCCTTCAATCATAGTCATTGTAGCTTGCTGATCTGACTTGCGTCATGCCGTTGTCTTCATGTTTTGAACTCCCACCCCGTGACCCAGGTTGCGTAATGCTTGGACAATTAGTATGTGCTCTTGACCGTGATGCCCGTGCACGCCATGTCAGATGTGTCTGATGATTATGCTCATATCATCGTCGTTGTACAGTCGTTGTGCATTCGTTGTCACACGACGCCGTGATGCCATCATGGTCGTCGTGTTGTCGTCATTCAAGCTTCATCTTACTATGACCATGCCATCGTCGTCACACAGTCATCGTCAGACCACGGCCGCTATGCCATCCTCGTCAGGCTATCTTTGTACCATCGTCACCATTTCGATAACCCTATCTTATTGTCATCATGTCGTCGTCATCACACCATCTTCGTCGTTTTATTGACGTCAATCTTTCTTGGCCAATCTATTGTAAGCCTACTGTCGTCAAATAATCGTGATGATGCCGCCATGGTGATGTGATTGCCATTCAGACAGTCGCTATTATGCATTCATTGTTATACCATTATCGTCATGTCTTCGTGCTTGTGCCATTGCTGTGATGCCACCGTCATCATATTGGCTTCATGATAAGTCATCGTCGCACCATTGCCAACATTCGCTTGTCGTTATCCATTTGTCCTCGTACCACTGACATGCCATCGTCGTCATACATTCGTTATCATACCATCATGGTGATGCCGCTGTGATCATACCACTGTCGTCATTCTGACTTAGACATGCGATTACCGTCATGCCTTCGTCGTCGGCCATTGTCACCATACAGTTGCCGTCATACCATTGTCATCATGCCGTCGTCTTAACACTCCCGTCTTGCCATCATCACTTCATTAACGTCAGCCCATTGTGGTCACACCGTCATCGTCATTCAATCCTGTTTATAGCAGTGCTGTCCAGCTATTGACGTCGTTGCGTTGTCGTCAGATAGTCACTGTCATAGCAACGTTGTCATGCCGTCGTGGTTGTGCCATGACCGTTATTTCAGCCTCAGCACGCTCTTGTACTCATACCGTCGTAGAATCGTCATCGTCGTCATGCACTCGCTGTCATCTCATTCTCCTTACGTCGGTGTCGTCACGCTGTTATAGGTACACCATCGTCCTCATTTAATAATCCTTCTATTGTTTCTTCTCCTTGTCCCTGGTGGCGCCTGACGCATGTAAAATGGAAGCACGCATGTGACCAGAATGAAAGCACTGGTAACAGTGTGTTATGAGCTTCTTTCAGTAGAATTATCGCGCCTGAGGCAAACATCAGTGGATGAAAATACGAAGACATTTGTTTCGAAACAAATTGATTCATTAAACACGCGGTAGAATGATACAAACCCCACAAACATGCACAGCTGGTCAAACACACCCCCCTCCTTCCTCCCCAGGCTTACACCGATAATTCAACCATGAAGGAGGAGATATGGTTATGACGGCAAGATAATGGGAGTACCCTTGGCAGGTTAGAGGCCTCCAAGATAGATACGACGTCCAGTGGCTTCGCCTTTGCTCTCGTTACACGAGCTTCATTGCTCTGACGTGGTAAGGCACCTTCCTTTCCAGTGACCTGAAGACTGTAGTGACCACGCCTCTGTAAGGTTGACGTGGTTTAGTAGGAAACTCGAAGCATGGGCCTGATGCCCGATGGCTTCAATGCCGCGCCCAGAACGCTGCCGAACATATCCTTCCCCGCTGGCTTCCTCTTCTATATGTGCCCGGATTCTTTTTGTCCTTAAGCGCTGTCGCTCACTGTCTGAGTGCTTTATGTCTTGAATTGTTACCTCATGCCACCGTCGCTGTCGTTATCTTCAAATTATTTCTTAGGCGCACTCGTGCAACCACTGCAACCCTGTCTTCGTCATCTTCCCAGGTCTGATCCCTTCCACTAACGCCATTTGCGCACTTGACACATCACACAGTGCAGAGTTCTAGAATTCTACGGGTGCATCGCAGAACGCTTCCGTAGTACGCAATAGATCCGGTAGAGTCAGTGGGCCTTGAAGGGTGCTGAGACACGGCCTTCCGCAATCTATGTATTTAGCTCACAACTTGGCTGGCGCATTTAGCTGGCGCATTTCAACGTCCCAGTGATACTGCATGCTCACTCGTGAGTCTCTGCACCTGATACCACAGACCAGTGCAGGTCGGATCCAGAAGTTAGGTAAGCTGAGACTGGCAAGGCACAATTGGCGGATATTGGTGCGGACTCCATTCGAATGAGACAGTCGACATCTGCAACTTAAGGCACCCACACAGATGTGCCACAACTGTAGGGGCGATTCGCGATGCCTTCAGACTGTTATGTTTGCAGGCTTGAGTCCAAGGCAGACTTGGAGGAGGTGATTCGACAAAGCCAATATGTCGAAGAGAAAGAAAGAGAGAGAGAGATTCAACTTTTATTGGTGCCAGCAATCACGAGGGCGGACGTAGTCTCCCTCCGCCTAGCAGACGGCCGAGATCCCCTGGGTAGCAGCAGGTTCTCCCACTGCTGGCGGTTTTGAATTTTGCGGCCCTCGAAAGGAGCCGCCTTCGAGCATGCCCATAGAATATATGGCAGATCCGCCCTACCTTTGCATAATTTGCATTGATCGTTGTATTGCCCTGGATAAAATCTGCTGCAGGCCATCGGGTTTGGATACATGTTTGTTTGCAGGAGGCGCCATACCACCGCTTGTTTCCTGATTAGCGCGGGATGAGCTGGTGGGTACCGGGCCCTTCCCAGCCGATAGTAATCGGTTATTTCTTTGTGGCTCACCATGCCGTCTCCTCTCGTTCCCAGCTGGGCCAGCTCACTTGCTCGGCGAGTAAGTTGTGAGCCACCTCGTTGCCTTGGAGAGAGAAGCGCGCGGGTGCCCAAATAATTTGGATCGTCCCGCGATGACGGTCGCTGTTATTGTTTAGAATTTTGAGCGCCTCTGGCGAAATGCGCCCTTTCGCGAAATTATGAACTGCATTTTTTGAGTCGCCTAGGATAATTCTCGCTTTCGTGGAGACCACCACTAATGCTATGGCGGCTTCTTCCGCAATATCGGGGTTATCCGTTCTCACACTGCCGCTCGCTAGGGGTTCTCCGTCCGCGTTTATTGCTACTACGGACATCCCTTTGCATTCTCTGTATTCCGCGGCGTCTACGTAGGCCACGCCCTCTACGTCATGGTATTTGCGCTCAATGTGGCACGCCCTTGCATCTCGTCGCTCCTTGTGGTGCTCCGGGTGCATGTTCTTGAGCAGTGGAGAAAATTTAAATTTCCTCCTCCTCTCTAATGGAATGCTTAGTTTCGTGCCGTGTTGCGCTTCATATCGAATTTTGAGTTTGCGTAGATTGTGTCGCCCCGTTGGGGCTTGTGTGAGTCTTTCGTATTGGGCGGTTGTGTGCGCCTCGATTAGTTCCTCAAGCGTGTTGCGCAGCCCCAACTCTAAGAGTATGTCGTTGAATGTTGTGACTGGGACGCCAATTGCCTGTTTGAAAGCTCGCCTGATGATGCTTTCGATCGTGCTTTTCTCTGCCACACCAAATGTTAGGTACGGTGCCACATAGACGACGCGGCCGATGACGAAGGCCTCCACTAAACGAATTAGGCTGACCTCCATCATGTCGTAGTGTCTATTGGCAATCCGTTTGATTAGCCTTAGTGTTTGATGTGCGCTGTTCTCTAGCGCCTTGATGGTACCTTGGTTTCTGCCTTCCGCATGCAACTGGAGTCCCAGGTCTTTCATTTGGTCTACAATAGGTATCGGGCCCCCTTTCACCTTGATGTTAATGTTCGCTGTTCTTCTGCATTGTCTCCTGGTCGTAGGCTATACCAGCAGGAGTTCGGACTTTTACGAGGAGCAACTGAGCCCCTTTTCTGCAGCGTAGCGTTTGACGGCCTCCGTGGCCTGCTGGAGGATTTCCTCGATTTGGCCTTCGCTGTCGCCTGTCACCCACAACGTCATGTCATCGGCGTACAGGCTGTGGTTGAGGCCGCGGATCTTGCTGAGGATTTTCGGCAGGCCAATTATGGCCTCGTAGAAGAGAAAGGGGGACAACACCTAGCCGTGCGGCTTTCCCCTACTACCCAGTTATATGTCATCCGACTTGATTTCTCCTATCGTGATTTGAGCTGTGCGGTTCGAGAAGAAATCCCGGACGTAGGTGTAGGCCTGGCGACCTACCCCCAGGTCCTGGAGGTTCCCTAAAACCACTTTGTGCGTAATATTAACGAAGGCCTTGGTGAGGTCCAGCCCTAAGATGGCTTTCGGCCCCGTTACTCTGCCCCGCGCGTCGAGGATTTGATGTTTGATTTGGAGCAGGACGTCCTGCGTGAACATTTTCGGCCTCAACCCGATCATCGTGAGCGGATACAGAACTCTGTCCTCCATGTAGTTGCTTAATCTAATGAGAACGACGTGCTCCATCAGCTTCCCCACGCACAAGGTTAGATAGATGGGCCTGAGGTTCTCAATCAGTATTTTCTTCTCTGGTTTGGGGATCATCACCACGTGCGCAGTTTTCCACTGCGGCGGTTTTGCGCCTTGCTGCCAGCACTCGTTGATGTACTTTGTTATTGCCGCGATAGATTCGTCACTTAGGTTTCGGAGAATCTTGTTCGTGATACCATCCGGGTCCGGTGCCGACTTTGTGCGTAGCCTGAGCATTTCGGCCCTCACGTCGGCCTCCGTCATCTCGTACAATGCGGGGTTTTCCCTGCCCGTGTACGCATTCTGTCGTTCTCGCGTAATGCTTCCTATGTATCTGTTCTGTATGTCGCGAATGAATTCGTCGTCGGTTCCCGTGCAAGTGTGGGTGATCTTGTTGAGGTTCTGTCTCTTTGTCGTTTTGCTGCCCTGGAGGTCTATGAGACATCTAAGGAAGTGCCACGTTTTGCCCAGCCCGAGCTGGCCTCCATGCTGTTGCATGTGGACTCCCATTGCTGTCGGTCCAACCGGTTCGCGTGATCCTCAATCTCCCTGTCTAAACGCGCTATTCGTCACCGCAGGGCCCTATTCAGCCTCTGGCGCATCCACCGTCTCTGTAGGCTACTGCGCTCCTCCCACAGGTGGAGGAGTTTGCTGTCGGCTGCTTCGAGCCCTGCTTCCACGGGAATTTCTCGAGTAGCCTGCTTTACATCCTTGTGTATCTGTTGTTTCCATTTATCAATGTCCGTACTAATTTCTGCGCCATCGATGTCTGCCATTGTGTTGTGTTCTTGTGCCTGTCTGAATATATCCCAATCGACCATCGTCAATTTCCTACCCTTCTTTTTTGTGGGTCCCGTGTGTATTGTTGTGGCTATAATGAAGTGGTCGCTGCCCAAACCGTCTTGTGTGTTTGCCCACTCGAGGCCCTGTTTATTCTTTGTTAACGTGAGGTAGGGTGTAGTTTCCACGCTTACGCTGTTCTGTTACCCGTGTGCGTGGGTTGTTGGGGATTCGTAATAGGTGTGAGCCCCTCCTGTTTTACCTCTATCCAGAGATTCCGTCCTTTGACGGTTCCTCTGCGATAGCCCCATGCGGGGTGCGGCGCGTTAATGTCCCCTATTACTACCACCGTGTTTCGCTTTACTATGTCAAGAGATGTTCGGAACAGGGGCCCAAACTTACTTGCGTGTCTTGGAGAGCTGAAGATGTTTAGGACAAAGAGGCTGCCGTCGTTCTTGCATGCCGGTATGATTTTTAAAAGGACATGCTCTACGTTTGATATCGCGGTTTCGTGTTGCATCACTGCCAAATTTCTTTTGACTAGGGTTACGACGAGTGCTTTCTCGTTAGAGGCTCCGTAGAATTTGTGCGCTGATAATTTTGCCGGTCCCATAGTTTCTTGCATGGCTATGGCATCTGGGGTTTCTTTTCCTATGAGGAACTGCTGCAGGCTTCCCAATTTCCGGCGAAACCTTCGGCAGTTCCTTTGTCAGATTATATATTCAGTGATATTTTAATTCGGGGCCATACTGGTTGCTAATTGACCCCCCCCCCCCCCGGTGGCCATACAGCTGTCCGCTACGGGGGATCTCTGGTATAAGTTTCTTTTCCTATGAGGAACTGCTGCAGGCTTCCCCATTTCCGGCGAAACCGTAGGCAGTTCCTTTGTCAGATTATATATTCAGTGATATTTTAATTCGGGGCCATATTTGTTGCTAATTGACCCCCCCCCCCCCCCACTACGGGGGATCTCTGGTATGGTTTCCCATTCTCTATAGGCCCCACCGGTGCGTGCCGATTCTCTGCCAGGGTGTTCTCTAATGCTGTAGTTCGGATTTCAAAACTTCTCATTCTGTTTTCTTTGCTTCCATGCGTTGTCCTAGTCGTTCCATCTGCGTATTGAGCATTTCGAATTGTTTCTTCATTAAGTCTGCTAGACTCGATATTGGTACGTCCTTAGTGTGTTGCTGTTCTTCCGGTGCCGGAGTGCTTACCTGCATAGGTGTGGGGTTGGCCGTGATCAACTTTACTAGGCTAGCTTCAGTTCTAAAACTCTCCGCCCGTGCGCTTACCGCTGCTGTCGCCACTCCTTGGGCAGCCCCAGATGGCGGCGCCGCTCCATCGCGCTCCACTGCAGACGCCTCGCCATAAACGGACGGGCAGCTTGCGCGTGTTTGACGCTCGCTTGTGTTCTCCCTATAGTCCGAATTATTGATACCATGCGAAAGCGGTATCCACCTACCGCAATAAGATATATCGGGCTAGTTGGTCCTTACTGAAAGAAGGGTAAACTGCACGATAGGAAGAAACGCATAGGACGAAGCGCAGAAGTTGCGTTTTTAGGTGTCGTGTGTTTCTTCCTGCCGCCTAAACCTTTCACGCAGTTTACTTTTCCCATACAGAAGCTTGGCACGTTTTCTCGCTGCTTTTAGTTGCTTAACACTTTGGTCTGGGGCTGTTATACGCCAGCTAGTGAGACCAAATTTGGTATCCACAAAAATAACAGCACAACTCTGTTGTAAACCAATGAATGCCTTATTAAAGAAAACGAAGAAAACCCAACTCTATGCCCCTATATATAGCTAAGACTTTAACTGTCAGAAGGTACATAATCTAGGCAAATGATTTGGGCCTACGTGGAAAGCAAAACCGCCTACAGCAGCTTGGAACGTTTCCTCGCTGCCTTCACTTCAAGACTGGATCCCCGCCGCTGCTCCAGGAACCTTGCCTAAGAATGCATTTTTATGGAAGGTTCCTGCAAGGTATGCGTGTATGCGTGCGCGTGACTAAATAAAAATTAGCGTAGCTTGCACAAGTGGCGCAAGGCTAAAGAAACAGCGGAGCTGATCGGCACCTAGCTGGCCCTGGCCTTACGGACTATGCTTTTCCGTAATTTATTGGTTAATAATCAATTATTGATTACCCATTGATTCGCTATAGCAAGGTATTGGCCACGTATTTGGGCTAGGCTAAGCACTACCAAGTCATCCCTACCATTTCCTGGAACTTATTATTATTGATCGATTATTGATTAGCTATTGATTGGCTATCGCAAGGTAATGGCCCCGTATTTGGGCTAGGCTAATCACTACCAAGTCACCCACCGTGGTTGCTCAGTGGCTATGGTGTTGGGCTGCTGAGCACGAGGTTGCGGGTTCGAATCCCGGCTGCGGCGGCCGCTATTCGTTGGGGGCGAAATGCGAAAGCACCCGTGAGCTTAGATTTAGGTGCACGTTAAAGAACCCCAGGTGGTCCAAATTTTTGGATTCCCCCACTACGGCTATCCTCATAATCAGATCGTGGTTTTGGCACGTAAAACTCCATAATTTAATTTTTTTTGCTACCAAGTCATCGCCAGCATTTTCCAGAATTTCTTGATTATTGATCGATTATTGATTAGTCCTTGATCATCATCGCTAGGCGAGTTTTTGCGAACACTACGTGGGGAAGCAAAAAGCTTAAACAGCTCCGCTGTGAAAAATTTAATGATGCGTGCACTCAGTTCCCGAAAGCGCAAGGTGCACCCAACACGACTCAGCGTACGACGACTCAGCTGCAGGACGAAGGCCTCTTACCCTGTCTAATTACCCCTGTCTGGCGCTAGCTGATTCCAATTTGCGCCTGCCAATTTCCTAACTTCCTCACCCCACCTAGTCTTCCGCCATCCTCGACTGCGACTCCCTTGTTTTGGTACCCATTCTGTAACTCTAATGGTCCACCGGTTATCCATCCTACGCATTACACGGCCTGCCCAGTTCCATTTTTTCCTCTTAATGTCAACTAGAATAACGGCTATCCCCATTTGCTCTCTGATCCACACCACTCTCTTCCAGTCTCTGAGCGTTAGGCCTAACATTTTTCATTCCATCGCTCTTTGTGCGGTTCTTAACTTGTTCTCGAGATTCTTTGTTAACCTCCAAGTTTCTGCCCCATAGGTTAGCACCGGTAGAATGCAATGATTGTACACTTTTCTTTTCAACGACAGTGGTAAGCTCCCAGTCAGGATTTGGCAATGCCTGCCGTATGCACTCCAACCTAATTTTATTCTTCTGTAAATTTCTTTCTCATGATCAGAGTCCCCTGTGAGTAATTTATCTAGATAAACGTACTCCAATACAGACTCCAGAGGCTGACTGGCGATCCTGAATTCTTGTTCCCTTGCCAGACTATTGAACATTATCTTTGTGTTCTGCATATTCATCTTCAACCCAGTTCTTACACTTTCTCGATTAAGGTCCTCAATCATTTGCTGTAATTCGTCTCCATTGTTGCTGAATAGGACAATGTCATCTGCAAACTGAAGGTTGCCGAGATATTCGCCGTTGATCCTCACTCCTAAGCCTTCCCATTCTAAGAGTTTGAATACTTCTTCTAAACATGCAGTGAATAGCATTGGATAGATTGTGTCTCCTTGCCTGACGCCTTTCTTGATAGGTAACTTTCTGCTTTTCTTGTGGAGAACCAAGGTAGCTGTGGAATCCTTGTAGATATTTGCCAAGATACTCACGTATGCCTCCTGTACTCCTTGATTACGCAATGCCTCTATGACTGCTGGTATCTCTACTGAATCAAATGCCTTTTCATAATCTATGAAAGCCATATAGAGAGGTTGATTGTACTCCGAAGGTTTCTCGATTACCTGATTGATGACATGGACATGATACATCGTAGAATAATATCCCTTCCTGAAGCCAGCCTGTTCTCTTGGTTGGCTGAAGTCAAGTGTTGCCTCGATTCTATTGGAAATTATCTTGATGAATATTTTATACAATACTGAAAGCAAGCTAATGGGTCTATAATTCGGTCACGGCGGCCGCATTTCGATGGGGGCGAAATGCGAAAATACCCGTGTACTTAGATTTAGGTGCACGTTAAAGAACCCCAGGTGGTCCAAATTTCCGGAGTCCCCCACTACGGCGTGCCTCATAATCAGATCGTGGTTTTGGCACGTAAAACCCCATAATTTAATTTTTTAATTTTTTGGGTCTATAATTCTTCAGTTCTTTAACGTCTCCCTTCTTATGGATTAGTATAATGTTGGCGTTCTTCCAGCTCTCTGGAACACTTGAAGTTGTGAGGCATTGTGTATAAAGGGCCGCAAGCTTTTCAAGCATATCTACTCCATCTTTCATTAAATCTACTGTTATTCCATCTTCTCCAGCAGCTTTTCCCCTGGTCATGTCTTTCGAGGCCCTTCTAACTTCATCGCTAGTTATAGAAGGATCCTGTGTATCCGGTTCATCAATACCTCTAATGAAAGTAGCTTGGCTCTTTTGGGTACTGTACAGGTCTGTATCGTATTCTTCCGCTGCGTTTACTATGTCATCGAAATTGCTAATGATATTAGCCTGCTAATCTCTCAGGCAGCATATGAGGGTTTATTGACCAGTTACCTTCACCCAAATTATGTACTCGTGACACCTGCTGCAGAAAGGATGTTCCACATCCGCTGTAAAGATTTGTGAGTAGTGGTGCTGGCTACATACAGTGCATACATCTTGCCTTGTCCTATGCTAAGTTTTCGTCACACTGATTTCATGCTGCGTCCATAATTTACTGCTTCCTCAGCCTTTTCGACGTTATAATTTCGAACACCCCTTACTTTCTTCTGGCTGATCAATTTTGACAGGTCAGCGAATTCTATCTGATCTCTCGAGTTTGCCAATTTCATGTTTTTCACCTCCAACTTCAATTGCTGCTTCAGACATCAGCCTAGTTACGGTTTCATCCATTACTTCTATGCTGTCTTCATCTTCCTGTTCTAAAGCTGCATATTTGTTTGCGAGCACAACACAAAATTGGTCTCCTTTACCCTTACTGCGTCTAGGTTGGCTTGTTTCTTCTTGACTAATTGTACTCTTTCTGTCTTCAAATTGAGACAAATCCTAGACCTCACTAACCTATGCTCACTGTCATTTACCGTACCTAACACTTCTACATCCTGCAGTATGCTGGGATCAGCAGAGTATCAAATCTTTTTCAGTCCTTGTTTGCCCCATTAGGGCTTTTGTAGGTCAACTCCTTGTTGCTGCACTTCCTGAAGACGGTATTCAATATTCGGTGCATATTCCTTTCCGTGTATTCTACCAACATCTCTCCTCTAGCTTTACTAGAATCGATGCTGTAGTTGCTTGCTCACCAGCCTGCTTTTCCCCCACTTTTGCATTGAAGTCGCCCATGACTACAGTATCCTGAGTTTGCACCTCTTTCATTGCTAATTGAACATCTTACGACAACAAGGGTTCAAATGCCTGAAGGTCAGTCGATGGCCCCGGCCGAGGTTTCTAATGGTTCATTGTGGTGCTAGAAGTGCAGAGGTCTAGTCGTACACCAATTCGGCAACGGATGGTGCTGTAATTGAGGCGCTGGCAAGAGCTACATCGATGGCTTCGCAGGCGAGTGCTATCCCCCATTCGTTTACTTAAGAGCAGTGCTTTAAATGCGGCAGCTTTTTCCACAGATGTAAGCGTTCAGAAGCATGGGTACGCGCCCCATAGCAGCTGAAGTCGGACGCGCCTGCAGTTCTATAAACACGTTTCTGTTTTTTGTGCAGCAGCATTTTAAAACGAATAGGTTTATAAATAGCGGAGCTGTTTAGGCTCTTGCTTGCGCAAACCTGCTCCTGGCGATGACGTCACCGCGCGTTGCCTAGCCACCACCTCGCGGAGCGGCGTGTGCTTCACCTGCTCTCCGTGCCGTGCCTATGTTGCCTCGACATGGGGCGTTAAGGAGAGGGAAGAAGAATATATGCGCGGCGCGCGGTATGCTCAGGAGAGAGAAAGAGAAAATGATAGACAGAAAGTTATTGTTGCAGCGCCAACGAGGCAACGCGCAGAGCTGCTGCCGACGCCGTCCTCGTTTCCTCGTTTCCCCGCGTTCGCGCCGAACACGCGCGGTGTCGGTGACTGCAGCAGGTGCCTGTGGCGGCGGCTCGGCAGGTTTCCACCAGCCACGCCCCGGCAACTGTGGAGGTGCAGCTTGGCCGTGACGTTACCGGGGAGATAAAGCTCGGAGCCACCGCGAGGGCAGCAGAACTCTCGTTGACTCTGCGGCGAGTACCTCGGCGAGCGTCCCATGGCGGCGGCGAGTAGCCGTGACATGGCACGACCAAAGAAGATTCGGACACCCGAAGAAGAAGCCGCTCATCTTGAAGTGCGTTGTGCGGCCAAGTGAGAATCTGCGCGTCGGCGGCGATTCGATTTGGTGTACCGTGCCTAGCAGCACTTAAAATTTCCTAGCAAAACTTAGCCAAGCCTAGTAAAGCCTGGAAGAAGCTAGGTCCATCACGAGCTCCGTTGTTTACTCCAGCCTTGCATCACTAGTGGAAGCTGCCCACAGTTTTTGGCTCGTTCGCCTGTTTTCGTGTTTTGTTATTTCTGGTCGGTGATTGGACTTTTACCTCTGATACAAAGGCCCCGACACAAAGGGCGCATGCTCGGGTACAACGAAGTACTGGGTGCGTGGTAAAAACATCAGAAGAAAAATAGAAAGGACGATACGAGCTCCAGTTGGTTGAAGTGGATGAAAGACAGACTTACTAAGCGCGTGGAGCCACGGCACACCTCACTTCATTGCGTCACTCCTCGCGTGAAGGTAGTAGAAGGAGCGCTTGACTTAGAATTTTTAAAGACAAAGTCTAAGCGATGTTACTAGTACTTTTCCCTATCGGGTATGTTTCTAGCCTCTTATCGTTGGCTGATCCGGGAGATAGTGTTGCCTCAAAATGTGGACCGATCTGTACAATTGTGGTAAAGTGCTATACTGTTGCTCTTGAGGAATCCGTGTAAGGTGGGTTCGATTCTGCTTAGAATGGATGAAATTACCAAATTCGAGTGGTCCAAATAACCTATAGCGAATTCGGCTGGTTGAAATGCAGCCGGGCTCCCTTCTCACTCCAATGTCGCCACGGCATACGGCCTCTCACTTTGGGCACCTCGATCCCGACCCCGGCTTCCAGAATGGGGACACAATCACCACAGGTGCCACCTTGGTTCTCACCTTCACCG
This sequence comes from Dermacentor silvarum, assembly GCF_013339745.2. NCBI lineage: Eukaryota > Metazoa > Arthropoda > Arachnida > Ixodida > Ixodidae > Dermacentor > Dermacentor silvarum. The sequence goes on along the minus strand of NC_051160.1, from coordinate 118,454,686 downwards.
TGCGGCTTTGCAGCGTTACAAAATTCGCCATGATCTTTTTTTGTAAGCGAGCAAATTTGCCCTGGAAGAGTGGCAAAAGTTATAATTTTTTAAAAGGAAGTAGTCGGTGTGATTTTATATTCCCAAGAGAGAGAGAAATAACTTTATTTTGCCCGACATGTGGTTAGAGGAAGGGGTAATGACTAGAAGCCTCCCCCGTGCCCCCTTTAGACGGCGGCCGGCAGTCCCTGGGCCGCGGCGGCGTCTTCAGCCATTTGGGCTACTCTTGCTTGAACATCAGGGTCCGAGCTGAGCAGCACGGTCTCCCATTGCTCCTCATTTCTTATTATTAAACTTGGTTGTTGTGTTTTTGACGATTTATTGTTATTATATTGTATATATTATATTGGGCATGTCCAGATTATGTGTTGAAGGTCTGCTCGGTTGTTACAATGCTTACATATGTCTGTGTATACGTCTGGGTGATAGTGAGTGAAGGCAAATGGATTGGGGAATGTGCTGGTTTGTATTAGCCGCCAAGCCACCGATTGCCACTTGTTTAACGAGTAATGTGCTGCCGGGTATCTTGGCCGGGCTAGCCTGTAAAGATCTATAATTTCCCTAATGGAAAGCAGCCTATCTCGGCCCGACCGGCGGATTGCGAATGCGTCCGTGTTTGTGTTGGTAACGTCGTCTCGGTCTGCGAAACCTCGAGCCGCGTCATGCACATTCACGTTGCCTGGCAGGCCAGAGTGGGCTGGTGTCCTGATTATTTGTATTCTCCTGACTCCGTCTTCGTGGAAACCAGCCTGGAGGATTTTTTGCGCCTTTAACGAGATGTGCCCTTTAGCGTAATTTAATATGGCGGGCTTGGAATCACTTATTCTAATTTTATATTTGGGAGAAGATGTCATTGCTGGTGCAATGACAACCTCTTCTCCTACCTCTGGCGTTGTTGTTAGGACTGTGCCTGACGCAATTGCATGTTCTTGATTATTGACTACTGCCACTGCCATGGCATCTTGATGTTCGTAGTCGGCTGCGTCTACATAGAGCACGTCTCTAGAATTTTCAAACCTTCCTTCTAATGCTGTGGCTCTTTCTTTTCTTCGTTCTTCATTGTGTGAAGGATGCATGTGTTTGAGTAACGGAGGGATATATAGGTGTCTCCCAGTGGCGCACCGACGGGGGGCTTTTGGGGTTCTAACCCCCCTCCCCCCCCGGGGGGGGCCCAGTTAACCCCATCTTTTGTTTGACCCCTTTCCTTTCCGTGCGCCTTTGAGTACTGCAACTGAGATGTGAGACGCGCAATCTTCTGCACACTCGCAAACTTGCGCGAAAAGCGCATTTTTTGACAGTTTCCCGTGAAGATATTTAAATTAGTGCTGTTTAGATAGTATTGGCAAACTAAGGCAAACTGTCAACCCCCCCCTCCCCCTCCCTGGTGGAGAACCTGGGTGCGCTACTGGTGTCTCCTAATATCCGCTGGTATATCTATTTCGATGTCAGTTTTAGGTTCATAGTTGATGCGCAGTGATTCTAGAATATGTCTTCCGGTTTGACTTTTGGAGCGCCTCTCCATCTGGGCAGTTATGTGAGCTTCTATCAATTCTTCTATGATTTCTCAAGAAAGCTTTAACCCAGCTAGCACAAAAGCGATAGAAAACTGCTTCCATACCGATTCGCCAAGACTAAATGAACGTCTGAAAGACGCACTAAAAAATCCGTGCAGTCCGTTTAGAAGGTGATAAACGGTCGTATATCGTTGCTAATGTCCGGCGGATATGACTATTGCAAGAAGTTCTAGAATCCTGCTTAAAGTAGTTTCGAAAAATCCTGTCTTGAAATGGGATTTTGCAAGACCATTAGAAGCATTTAAAAAATACAGATTGAATCCTGCTACAATCAGGATTTTGACATCCGTTTTCTTTCACCCTCCCCTCTAGCGCCCCCCTCGTCTCCCTTTCCTTCCCTCTCCCCATGCCCATGCGGCGTTTCGCCGGCCGGTGGCATGCAGGTTTGCGCTTGTGCAATACACGAAACACATACAGCAATAACATTTTTATTGCAACACGACTAGACAAGCTAGCAATCAACATTAAATGAGTGCCTCCGAGTAACGTCCATTACAGGTATCGACCTTGATAAACCTGGTTTTGAACAGGCTGCTGGGCTGTAGCTCCTTAATTCAGCAGGTCTTCTTACTGCAAAAACATTAGGCATGTGTAAAACGTATGTTAATTGAAGCACACTTTTCTTAGTGAACGTGTAGTTTTTCAATGCACTGGCAATAAGCACTGCAATATATCTTGGCAATGGGCAGCACTACAATATATTGGTCCAAGCACACAGTTTTCGAGCATTCCACCTTTAACATGGTTCTAACATTAACCGATCACAAGTGAAATTCCGTTCTGTTGCCTTGACGACATACTTTACATCTAACTGAAGGTGTTGCATGTACAATCGCCAACCAGTGTAAGTGTCGGCTATTTTGCTAGCTTTCAGGAGGCTGTTGTCTTGACTAGTTGGCGACTGGTAGATGACAGCAGCCTCCTAAACATGTGCGAAGTAGGTGCCAAATAGCATTCAAAGAAAGGAATAGATAATGCATTTCTGATAATGTTGTACGAGAAAAGAGGTAAGTGCGGCTCTGCAAAGGCACAGCTTCAGTGTGACAGCATTGTTACACCACCCCAATTTTATTTGCCACAGATCACATAGCCAATTCAGAAATGGCGCAGGCTTGAGTATATACCTAAACACCAGTCTATCAAACACATCGCATACTTCAAATTGAGCAAATATATTGCGATTCCTTAAAAAATAAAAGACAGCAGACGAGTGCAACCTTGAGTAACAGCGACTATTTGCAGCACGTCTGCTTCAAGCATATACAGTAAGAACTTCAGTTGCTTGTATTTAAACCATTAAAATGCTGCACGCCTATGACTTGCCTGTTTGAAAACCTTCAAACAATAACATTGCCAAGCACTTGTAAAGAATTTTTTTTACAAAAACAGTGAGTCATCCACACACAAGGTGGGAACATAAGCCGTAATTTTCCACCCAGTTTCACTAACTTTGACCTTGGTGACATTTATAGTTACGCAATGGGTTAAAGGTTAAGCTCGTGCAGTTTATAAATCAATTGTGATCTAGAGTGCTTGCATATGCAATTTATTGCTTACACCGAAATGAGCCCACACACTAAAACCCACACATGGCACGCGGCGACGATTTCATCGCCGTTGCACTTTATACGGAATATCACGGCGACGACGACGGCGGCAAAAATGCGCTTGGAGTGCCCATATAATTTCTATCGCAATAAAAGAAAAAGAACCGCGGCGTAAATTTCTCTCTCTCAAATGGCAAGGTCGCCGTTACGTCGTCGCGCCGAAACACGCGTGTTCGAGTCGATGTCTCAACGCTGCGGCTGCGACGCAGAGGGAAGCAACGAGAGGCCCAGTCCGGCCAACGCTCGCTTCAACGGCAGGAAAAGAAAGGGAGAGGGTTAAGCTGGCGCCGGGCCGGTGGCGGGCGCGCACGGAGACAGTCGAAGGTGGGGGAGCTACGAGGGAGTTGAGAGGGAGAGTGAGGGGAGCCACCGAAGCGACGGGGTCACCTCTGCTGAAGCCAAATCAGCTTCCCTGATGCCCTCCTCCCTCACCTTCGACGTGTCCGCGCGCGCCCGGCGCGGCCGTGCTGACGCCGCGCGCTTCCTACAGCATCGTTTTCTGCCAGCGTTGGCCGACGTGGGCAGTCTCGTGGCCCCTACACGCCATATGCTTGCGCGCCGTGATATATAACGACTCCGTTCGCACGTCGTGCTGTGGTGCACGAATACTTCAGAAATAAGTCCTTCCTTTAGTTCGAACAAACTTTCGGGCTCCTTCGAGTTCGAATTATCGAGATACGACTGTATATGTGTCACGCTGAAAATTTAATTCGTACGACTTTTACATGAAATAACAGTTACCTGGGTTCTTGGAGTTCAGGAGTTTCGTGGTGGCCCTTTGGGCGGCGGCGTTTTCGTCTGCCCCTTTCGGCACCTGTAGAGGGTACATGATCGGTGTCTTCACCCTCACGCGCCTTCTCTCTTGCACGTAGGTCTGTGCCTGCAAAGTAAGTTACAAAAAAAACTCTTTATTGTTATGCTGATAAACTCGGAGTATCTATGTTTATAATGTAACAGCAGTGCCTATTACAACTGTATATTGGAATTTTTCTTTTTTTAACAGAATTTTGTTACTGCACAGACTTGCAAAAAGAAAACGCCAGTGCGACCTCAAAATTTATTTGTTGCATGACTGAAGCCAAAAAATGTTAGGTATCCTATAAAAAGATGCTGTAAATAGCTACACTGTCGGATTATATTACAAAAAACAAGGCAACAGTGCACTACATACAGGGTGTTTCATTTAACTTTAGCCATACTAAAAATATGCAAGTGCCACGTACCAGGACAGAACCAAGGTAATGTTGGAGATACTCAGATTATTTTTTGCATTCCGCCTAGTTAGATAATTAGTTCTAATTAATTGATTAACTTCTCAATTACTATAGTTAGATGAAAAGTGTCAATGAGAAGATTGTAAAGCAACATGAGAAACCCCTGATACCGCTTTCTGTTTCTCAATATGAGCTACATAAAGTGTTTTTCCAAGTGTGAAACATGCCTGCCAATACACGCAAACTGCCTCGAGCGGCCAGTCGTTCGGCAATTTTGCGTGTATTCGCGGGCATCTTTCACGCTTGGAAAAACACACGAGTGATCTCGCACAAGAGCGTTGACGGAAGAATGCTGTGGCTACGCGAAGATCGTAGCACGTCTCATCATTCTGCGCCAAACGAAAATGTCATCGTCATCCTAACGATCAATGGTCAACGAAACGTCACAGAGGTAATTTTAGACAGCTTTGGCAAACCTGAATACGCACACAATAAAAGAAACGTACGCAGACGTAAACATGCCTCTTAAACAATATTAGAGATTCCAGTTCAAATCAAGGGGCTTTCATTGCAAAACTTCATTACCGCCTAAAACTTCCACCTAAAGCTCCCGTCTGAAAACCGTAAATAATTAAACACGACAGGTGTTAAAGTGGCAGTGACTACTTACGTGAGCAAAGAAGATGTGGAAGGCAGTCTGGCGCTCCGCAGTTCATGAACGAATACGCGTCAGGAACTTAACGGCTGGTCCTGACAAAAATAACGGTGAGTGTAACGGCGGGTTCAAAAGTTACGCAATCTGGAGGGAAGCTGCGCGGAGAGCGCAGTCAGCTCGGCTGCTCAGACTGCGTCATAGACTGCGTTGGCGCAAGCGATGACGCCGATGAGCCGTCGCGCCACTCCTCGCTTTGTCAGGTAGCCGCTATGATACGTCGCGGCGCTGCATCCTCTTGCGACACACGCTGGTGCAATGCAGAAAAATACTCAGTGTGGCTTCGTACTCGGTACCTGATGCACAGAAATACTAGCTAATTTAACTAAGAAAATACAAAATGCGGCTGCTACCATAATGCTAGCGCCACCTTACAAAGATGATTTGAAATAACAAAAGTCGAACTTTTTAATGCCTCATTCTCGGCACTTTGCGGCAGGTAGGTAGGTTCCTAACTCGCTTTATAATACAAAAAAGTGATGTGCAACCTGTAATGGAATCGAACCTCTGCCGTGGGGCACAGCAGCCGGTTCTCTAGCAACTAGACTACGGTGTCTTTTTCTTCCTTTCGGTCAAAGTAAAACAAGTTAACCAAACAGACAAAACGAAAACTGCGACAAACAAAACATTTTACAGTTTGAACCGTTAGTCCAACTTGGCTGACATTGTCATTTAAAGTTCTCTGAGCGTTGTCAAGGGATCTACCCTCGACAGGCACTCAGGAACACAGAAATCATGCGTTCTAAATTTTCTTTCAAAGAAAATTGGCAATATTCGCCAGGAGGGACAGATCGCGTTGAAGTGTATCGAGGACTGTTCAACAATGTCCTCGCGTCGATGACAAAATCAACGCCGAAAGTGGTGCTTAGTTTCCGGAGAAGTTCAGAAACTGCGACAAGCGGAATTCGGTAACTTGTAACCCATGATGCAAGCCATCCTTGAAATTCCACACATTTACGTGGACAAAGACTTGCCTGATTTTCTGCAGATTATGATGCATAGTCCAAAGAACCTCTATCTTCGATGCCCGCGCTCAAGGAGGGTCGTTTTGTGGAACAAAATATTCTCTAGAAATGTCTTGCGTATGTGCTTCTTCATTTTCTCCTTTCAAGGCAAGGTCACTTTCGTGAAAACTGTCCTTGGATTGAGCATCCTCATGTGGCTAGGATACTTCACTAGAAGCATGGTTACTACTTTCATTAACCTACCATGATACTTATTGGACGGTACTCGTGGCAACAGGACCGGCAGATATCGGTTCGTCATTAACTCTACGCCTCTTCTGACTGTTTGCAAGGTCAGCGTAACTTTTCTTCTTTATTGTGGACTTCATTATGAGCATAAAGAGCAAGCGGCTGCCCCTTCAGTGCTCACTCACCACAATGCAAACACCCGCGCCTGGGTTGATTGCACTCTCTTCTAACAGGGCGAAGCAAAAGCAAAAACCAACGTCCGTTTTTCCCGCCAAAAAGCAGAACAAAGAAAACAACAACAAAAAAATCAATAATTGTAGGCTGCTAGAACAAGCGATTTTAAACGTCTTCTAAAATCCGCCTTATAGCAAGATTTTTCCATCCCAATTGAATCCTTCTCGATGTTGACTTCTTCAATCTAGATTTTTGACGGTCAAAGCGAAATATCCGTGAATAAGAATGATTATATCTCTTTTGTGCTAGCTGGGAAACGTGCTTAGGCAACAAACGAAAGATGTTGATTCGGGAGCTCCTATCTAAATGCACCTGAACGGCGAAATGTTTTTTTGCTGGCATACATTATGCCTATTTGAAAGAGGTATGTTGCATGCAAAAGTGAATCCCTGTCAACCGTACGGAATACACATGCACACACACACAAACACGAACGCACGCGCACACATGTTCACAAATAAACAGCTATGCGAATGGACACACGCAGACGCGCGCGAGCACGGAAACACGAACATGGAAGCGCAAGCACACGAACATAACGCAGACGCGCACGCATACAAACATGCACACGCATGCAGAAACATACAGGCAGACACACACCCATCCACGCACGCGCACTCACCAACACACAAAACTAGCCGAAAACATGCTGAAGAATGCATCCGAAGAAGAACACCACGCCAGAGAGAGCCAATAGGGCGGTGGTGCTTTCGCAAGGCGAAGAGTGAGTCAAAGGGTGCCTCCACTTTGCACGGCGGCGCTTGTATTGAGGAACTCTGCTCCCACTGCACAGGCTGCCATGTCTATCGGTGCTGCCGCTGAGTCGATGCTTGGTGTGGTTTCCAATACGCTGTGCATCGGAGAAATTAAAGGGATCTTTTTATTGCGATAGCAAATATATGGATCACCTAGGCGCATTTCTACCATCGCCGTCGTCGTCGCCGTGAGGTTACGTATAAAGTCCAAGGGTGATAAAATCATCGCCGCGTGCCATAGGCAGTATGTGCGAGTGAAAGCGTGCAAGGGTGAGACGGAGATCGCGGCTAAATCTCGCGTACGCAAGAAAGGGAAGCGATGAGGAAACACATCGTCTTCCATCACGCGCAAGACTCCGGGAGGAGGCTAGGGAGGGGGATGAGGGGCGAGTTCTACTCCTGGCGGCCAGAGCGGCCGCGCGTGCCCATCCGCGCCACAAGGCTCCGAGAGGAGGGTAGGGAAGGGAGGGGGGCGTTCCTCTCCAGGAGGCCCGGGGACCACTCTGCCCGCTCGGGCCGTTATAACTTGAAAGACATCTGCGGTAGGGACAGTCCGCCCTGCGCTGCGTTTTCGCGGCTTAGTTCACGTTGTTGCGAGCGGCAGCACGAAGGTCAATTCGGTCGCTGCTGCTGCAGCGCTTCCTCCCTCCAGCGGTTTTATAGCGAGTTTCCGCGGTCATTAAGTGAGATGTGTTGATGTTTGCTTCTGCGGACCTGATAGCCTGCTTGTTAACTTAGTATGCCTATGTTTACAAGTTACAAGGCCGATAAAGCTAAAAACTGCCATTACTTCGTATAGATATCCACTAACTTGCTATCGCAGTCGATGCTTCCCCTTTCGAGAGAAATCGCGACTTTTATTGCGATAGCAATTACATGGACACTCCAAAGCAGATTTCTGCCATCGTCGTCGCCGTCGCCGTGAGGTTCCATATGACGTAAATGGAGATGAAATCGTCGGCGCGCCGAACGCTGTATGTGCGAGTGAAAGGGGGCGAGGTACGTGCGCTTTCACGGGGAGTGAACCCACGGCGGACAACAAATGCGCGTTCTGCGCCGTGCTCCCTTCAGGGCTGCAGAAGTAGGCGTCTCTTTCCTCCTTTATCATCACCATATATGTAGAGCAAACGCGCCTTCTTCCGACGCGCGAAAGGCCGCGGGGGGGGGGGGGGGGAGGGAAGGGAGGCGACGTTTAGCTGCGGCACCAAGTGCCTATTTATATCAGAGGCTCCGGCAACAGTCACCAACGCCGCACGCATGTTGTGTGAACGCGGGCAAAACGCCGACGGCGTCGACAACAGTTCTGCGTGTTGCCGGTGCTGCTGCATGTCCAAGTTTATACAGCTGATAACGCTGCTATCATTACTCCGTATAGCTCTCTACAAATTTGCTATCGCAATCGATGCTTCTCCTTTCAGGTGAAACTGCGACAACTTTTTTTTGTCATAGAGCGCCACATTTCCAGTGGCAATCACCTAGTTACCAAAGTTGGCGTCGAATACGTTTACTGAAAAGTGGCACAGACCTACTGGCCCATACTGAGTGACTCAAGGCGGTATCAATCAGCTCCATTAAAAAGCAGCACACACCGAGTGGCACACATACAGTGCTCCAAGTCAGCGCGACAATGATCTATTGAAGAGCAGTACATATCCATGTCACGTCATCATCATCATCATCATCGTCATCATCATCAGCCTATCTTTATGTCCACTGCAGGACGAAGGCCTCTCCCTGCGATCTCCAATTACGCCTGTCTTGCGCTAGCGTATTCCAACTTGCGCCTGCAAATTTCCTAACTTCATCATCCCATCTGGTTTTTTGCCGACCTGGACTGCGCTTCTTTTCTCTTGGTATCCATTCTGTAACCTTAATAGTCCACCGGTTATCCATCCTACGCATTCCATGGCCTGCCCAGCTCCATTTCTTCCGCTTAATGTTAACTAGAATATCAGCTATCCCCGTTTGTTCTCTGATCCACACCGCTCTCTTCCTGTGTCTTAACGTTAGTCCTAACATTTTGCGTTCCATCGCTCTTTGTGCGCTCCTTAACTCGTTCTCGAGCTTCTTTGTTAACCTCCAAGTTTCTGCCCCATATGTTAGCACCGGTAGAATGCAATGATTGTACACTTTTCTTTTCAACGACAGTGGTAAGCTCCCAGTTAGGATTTGGCAATGCCGGCCGTATGCACTCCAACTCAATTTTATTCTTCTGTAAATTTCTTTCTCGTGACCAGGATCCCCTGTGAGTAATTGACCTATATAAACGTACTCCTTTACAGACTCTAGAGGCTGACTGGCGATCCTGAATTCTTGTTCTCTTGCCAGGATATTGAACATTATCTTTGTCTTCTGGATATTAATCTTCAACCCCACTCTTACACTTACCCCACTCCTCAATATTAATCTTACCCCACTCCTCAATCATTTGCTGTAATTCGTCTCCATTCTTGCTGAATAGGACAATGTCATCAGCAAATCGGAAGTTCCTGAGATATTCACCGTTGATCCTCACTCCTAAGCTTCCCCAGTCTAAGAGCTTGAATCCTTATTCTAGGCATGCAGTGAATAGCATTGGAGAGATTGGGTCTCCTTGGCTGACCCCTTTCTTGATAGGTAACTTTCTACTTTTCTTCTGGAGAACCAAGGTAGCTGTGGAATCCTTGTAGATGTTTGCTAAGATATTCACGTACGCCCTTTGTACTCCTTGATTACGCAATGCCTCTATTACTGCTGGTATCTCTACTGAATCAAATGCCTTTTCATAATCTATGAAAGCCATCTAGAGAGGTTGATTGTACTCCGCAGATTTCTCGATTACCTGATTGATGACATGGATATGATCCATTGTAGAATATCCCTTCCTGAAGCCAGTCTGTTCTCTTGATTGGCTGAAGTCAAGTGTTGCCCTGATTCTATTGGAAATTATCTTGGTGAATATTTTATACACTACTGAAAGCAAGCTAATGGGCCTATAATTCTTCAATTCTTTAACGTCTCCCTTCTTACGGATTAGTATAATGTTGGCGTTCTTCCAGCTCTCTGGTACACTTGAAGTTGTGAGGCAATGCGTATAAAGGGCCGCAAGCTTTTCAATTATGATATCTCCTCCCTCCTTGAATAAATCGACTGTTATTCCATCTTCTCCAGCAGCCTTTCCCCTGGACATGTCTTTCATGGCCCTTCTAACTTCATCACTAGTTATAGGAGCCTCTGTATCCTGTTCATCACTATTTCGAATGAAAGTAGTTTGGCTGCTTTGGGCACTGTACAGGTCAGTATAGAATTCTTCCGCTGCTTTTACTATGTCATCGAAATTGCTGATGATGATGATGTGTAGTGTTTAATGGCGCAAGGGCCAGCTATGGCCAAAGAGCGCCGTGACTTATGGGGATGGGTTCTGAATGTATTATGGATGGAGCGGCTAGTGGGTAGCAAATGGTAGATAAAAGGTGGCTGTAAAGAGGCCTAAAAGAAGTTGCTATAAATTGCGTAAAATATATGAGTTAAAATAATGACAAAGACTAATGATGTGAGATATGAGCGGGAAAGTTTGTTACAAGGCGGTGACATAATAAAGTATATGCAATAGCACTATTGCCTCAGGAGGTACTTGAAATCAAGGGCTGAGAGACGCGTGCTCTGAAATGATTTTGCACTGCAGCTACAGCCTGCAAGTCGAGGCGGTGGTACAGATACCTTGGCCAGATGATTTGTAATGTGTTTACATCTCCTAAAAACTTTAAGACGGCATTAAAATCAAAAAGCGGCTCATGGCTAAGAAAGAATGCTGGGTGAAGTGGGATGTGCTCACGATACGCAGGATAAAAGTACTTTTTACGCTGAGCTTCTATTTCAGGGCACTGGATAAGAACATGGAGAACTGTAAGTATGTCGCCACACCTATCACATGTCGGAGGATCACTTCCTCTAAAGAGATACGAGTGTGTTCCATAGGTATGTCCTATCCTTAACCTGCAAAGAAGCACTTCCTTGTGTCTTGTTGTTTTCTGAGGTATCCATTTCCCAATTCTTGGCTTGATTACATGTAGCTTATTTGACACTTCATTATTCCACTGCCTTTGCCAATATTGCCGTAATTAATGGCGCAAGAAAGGCTTTAGGTCAGTGGAAGGGATGGCTATGTTTGTGTTAATATGTTAAAAAACTACTGAAGTGGCACTTTCGTCTGCAGCTACGTTGCCTTTAATGCCTCTATGGCCAGGTACCCAGCATATTATGATTATTCGGTTCTCCTTGTAAGCTGAGCATAGCAAGCTGTACAGTTCGTTATAAATTGAATTCTTGTGTTTTCGTAGACTCATTAGAGCTCTAATGACGCTCAACGAGTCTGTGAATACAATTGCTTTTGTAATATTCATTTCTTTTATGTGTTTGACAGCCGAAAGGATTGCGTATGCTTTTGCTGTAAAAATACTTGTCTGCAGATTTAGTGCCCCGGACACTGAAAAAGACGGTCCCAAAGCTGCGTAAGCAACACCAGTAGACGATTTGGAGGCGTCCGTATAAAATTCACTGCAAGAATACTTATGCTGAAGTTCAAGAAAATGCGAGTGTATGTGTGCTTTAGGTGCCCATTTTGATATTTGTACGAAATGTACGAAAGAGATATCGTACTGAATGTTCTGCCACTCCCAAGGCGGTGGAAGCCTAGTAGGAGCCATTAGGACATTCTCTAGTAGAGGGACGCCTATTTCTTCCGACAGTGCTTCCAATCGGAGGGACAAAGGAGGCCTAGTGGTTGCGCGGTTACGGAACAGCCTGGCCGTGGACAAGTCGTGAATAACTGAGTGACATGGGTGGTCTACTGGTGATTTTACCTTCAAGTCATAGAAGAAGCTAAAATATGTCCTTTGGAAAAAAGTTGCAGTGGCTTAGCTCGGCTATGCCAGGATATACGTAGCGTTAGCAAAGGTTCAGCTGATTATTCCTAGCTTATTCTTAAGCTTATTCTTAAGATAAGATTATTCTTATGAGTCAAGCTTCTTCGTTCTTCTGCGCTGTTGAGCAGCATTTGCGCTCTCCTTCTCCATGGCTATACCACACTGGCAAACGCCAGTCAGAAGCGCAGCGGCTCCAGCGCAGTGTCAGACGGCGACTGCACAGCGAGCGTGCGCCGGCGCCAGTGCGTCTACCACGGCTACGACGTCACTCCTCTGGAATGCGCAGACCGGCGGCGGTGAGTCGCGCGCTGCGGCGGCGGAGTGCGCGAGAGGTGCCGGCTCCGGTGGCTCCGGTGCGCAAGCCGTGTGACATCACTGATCCTTGCGCATGCGCAGCACAGCTCTTGATGTGCCGCGCGAAACGGGCTTGGCTAGGCCAGTGTAGCTAACGCTACAAAATAGAGACCATACGTCTGACTCGACGTACAGGCTTTGTACAGGACTAGTCCTGAAGGCACCTGTAGCAAGGCGGATGCCTAGGTGGTGAATAGGATCCAGCATTTTCAAAACACTAGGCCTCGCAGAATTATAGACTACTGCTCCATAGTCAAGACGCGATAATATTAGACTTTTGTATAACTTTATGAGGCATCTCCTGTCACTTACCCAGGATGTGCGTGACAAGAGCTTCAGCAGATTCATAGTCTTGAGGCACTTTGCTTTAAGATACTTCAGCTGTGGGACAAAATGTAGCTTGCAGTCTAAAATGATACCTAGAAATTTATATTCACGGCTTACAGATAGCCGTTCTCCATTGAGATCTATTACGGTGTCCCGCAGTTAGAAAAGAGGACACACGTACTTTTTTGAGGGTTAAATTTAAAACCGTTCTCGTCCGCCCACTTAGACAATTTATTTAAGCCAAGCTGTACTTGTCGCTCGCAGATATTTAGATTGCATGATTTGTAACCAATTTGGATGTCATCCACATTTACAGAATAGAACGTACTACGTGGCGTGACAGTATACAGCGAGTTCATTTTGACGATAAATAAAGTACAGCTCAGCACACCACCTTGAGGTACCCCAGCCTCTTGCGTAAATGGACGAAACAAGACGTTACCAACTCTCACACGGAACGTGCGATTGGAGAGGTAACTCTCAATCACAATCAGTAAGTTGCCTCGAACTCCCATTCCAGACAGATCACGGAGGATTCCAAAGCGCCAAGTTGTGTCGTAGGCCTTCTCCATAGCTAAAAATACTGACAAGAAAAACTGTTTGTGCACAAAGGCATCACGGATATTTGTCTCGATGCAGACAAGGTGATCTGTTGTGGATCTACCTTCACTGAAACCGCAGTGTAAGGGATCGAGTATTTCGTTACTTTCAAGAAAATGGATGAGGCGGCGATTGATCATTTTCTTAAACAGTTTGCATATACAAGTTGTCAGAGCTATAGGCCTATAGCTACTGGCCGAAGAAAGGTCCTTGCCATCTTTGAGAATAGGAATTACGATTGCTTCTTTCCATGCAGTCGGAATGTAGCCGGCAGAGAACATGGTGTTAAAGAGTGACAGCAGTGTTTTGTGGGTTTCAGGGTGTAAGTGTTTTATCATTTCATATAGTATTCTGTCACTTCTTGGAGCAGACGCGTTACAACAATTCAGTCAAGCCTGAAACTCCGCCATGCTAAATGGACGATTGTATGCTGCAATGGCTGTGTCTTTCCGACCCAGAGGCTGTCGCTCTGCTTGTAGCTGATATCTTAGAAATGTATCTGTGTAATGTGATGTACTGGAAATGTGCTCGAAATGTGCTCCTAGACAATCAGCCTGGTCCTCAAGAGTGTCTCCTTGTGTGTTTACTAAAGGTAAAGGATGGGTTTCGCGGCCTTTTATTTTGTTTACCCTTTTCCAGGCTTTGCGTTCGTCTGTATAAGAGTTGATGCTGGATATGTATTTTTCCCAACTTTCCGTTTAGCACGGCGGCGTGTTCTTCTACCTTGTGATTTAATCGCCATGAAGTTAATTAGGTTTTCTGTGGTCGGGGATTTACGAAGGAGATTCCAGGCCTTGTTTTGCTTTTTCCGGGCTTCCCTACACTTCTCATTCCACCATGGAATACGTCGTTTCAAAGGCGACCCATTTGTTTGTGGTATACATACTGATGCAGCATCAATAATAAACGCTGTAAAGTATGCTACTGCAGCGTCAATATCAAGTGAACGGATATCGTTCCAGGGCAAATGTGTTTCTTCACGAAACCGCGTCCAGTCAGCTGATTCGACTTTCCATCGAGGAACGTGTGTAGAGCACTCAAATTGTTTTCTAAGGTTTAGTACGATGGGGAAGTGATCACTTACATAAGGGTTATTAATCACATCCCACTTCAGATATATGGCACAATTGTACTGGACGCTATGCTTAAGTCGATGGAAGAAAATGTTTTGTGTGTAGGGCTGTAGAATGTTGGTTCTTTTTTGTTGAGCAGGCAGGCATTTGAAGAGAGTAGAAAGTTTTCTATTAGTCGTCCTCTCGCATCACAGCGAGAGTCGCCCTACAGTGTACTATGTGCGTTTAGATCACCAACGACTATGTAAGGGTGGTGAAGTTCATCAATAAAGCTTTGAAATGTTATTCTAGAGAGTTGATAACCTGGGGATATGTATATAGACGCGATGGTGACTAGTTTATTGAATAGCACTGCTTCGATAGCAACTGCTTCAAGAGGAGTTTGGAGTTGCAGTTTCCGACATGCAACGCCTCTGTCGGCAATTATAGTTACACCTCCTGACGATGTAGCAGCATCGTCCCGCTCTTTCCGGAAAATGGCGTATTGCTGAAGAAAGTTTGTTTGTGTAGGTTTAAGATGTGGCTCCTGAACACACAGTACCTTTGGATTGTATTTGTGTAAAAGTTCTTTAATGTCATCTAGGTTGTGCATTAGGCCTCTCACGTTCCAGTGTAATATTTGTGTATCCATATTGTTTGTGTTTTGGGCTGTGTGTCAAGAGACGAGACTAGTTGGCTTACGGAGCCTTTCCAGGCCCCGTAATCCGGGGTTTGTCTTTCTTGGAGCGATCGCGAGAATCACGTCACTCCGGAGGCACTGGATGCACCGCCTGGCTTGGGATTGTGTCCATCGACTCCAAGGAGCCGCTGGACTTCCGCTCAAGCGAGCGGGGTGTTTTCGGGGTGGGCCTTGCCTCGAAAAGCAGGGACTTGGAGGCCACCAAACCAGAAGTCGATGGACCCTCCTTCAGAGACGGCGCAGCAGCGCTGGCTGCTGTCGCCTGGGGGGCTGGTGGCACCGCACCGCCGTAGCCACACTCTTTGTGGACCGCGCCGATGCCGGAGTCTGCTGCGACGTTGCCGCCTTGCGCGCCGCATCAGCATACCCTGAGGAATGGAAAAAAGAAACACGTTTCCGCGCTTCCTGAAACGAGATGTGCTCCTTGATTTTCAGTGTGATTATGTCTTTTTTCCTTTTTCCATGTAGGGCTAGTTCGAGAGTATGCTGCGTGTCCACCGTCACAGTTGGGACAGTGGAGCGTGTCACTGCAGTTGTCAGATGCATGTTCGTGTTCACCACATTTCGCACAAGTAAGCCGGCCTCAGCAGCTTTGCGAACCATGGCCATATCGTTGATATTTGAAACAACTTCGGGGATTTTGGATGTGAGGCCTGACTCGAATTCTTGTGTATCCTGTTTCTAGGGTTTCCGGCAGCTCACTCGACGCAAATGTGAGAATCAAATGTTTGGTTGGAATATCCTCGTTGTCCCGCTTGGTCTTTATCCTTCGCACTTGAGTCACATCATGTTCTTTCCAGCCCTCCAGGAGCTCTTCCTCGCTTAGGCTTGATAGATCTTCATCAGATATAACCCATTTACTTGTGTTCATTGATCGATGCGGGCTAACAGTGATTGGCGCATTTCGGAATGCTACAAGATTTCAGAGTTTGCATTGCTGTTGAGTGTTGCGAACCTCCAGAAGAAGGTCGCCACTACTCATTTTCGTCACTTTGTAGCCAGCACCAAGTGTGTCGGTGAGACATTTGGCCACAGTGAAAGGTGAAATAGTTCTTACTGTCTTTTCAGGATCTTGACTATGTATCACATGAGAGTGGGGGAACGTTTCTTTGCGCTGGCTGAAAATTTAAAGGTTTCTTCGGTGCGTCCTCTTTTGGAAAGAGGACGATCATGAAGTGGGAGGAATGACGTCTTAGCCATAGAGAACTTATTTGATTTCGGCAGCTAGGCCAGCCGCCCACCACCGAGCCTAACATGGGGATGCTACGAGACCCGAAGGAAACGCAGATGCCAGCTGTACATAGCTACTATAACCGAATATGGTATACCCAAGGTTGGCTACCCACACAAGGTTAACCCTTGCTGCCTGTGAAATTGGGAGTAAAACGAAGCGAAGAGAAGACAGGAGAGATGGAAAGTGAGGGAGAAAGGCGAAGGTTGGAGTGAGAGAGAGACAGGAAAAGGCAACTACCGATTTCTCCCGGGTGGGTCAGCCAGGAGGTGCCGTCTACGTGAAGCCGAGGCCAAAGGGGTGTGTTGCCTCCGCCGAGGGGCCGTAAAGGTCCAAGCACTCAGCATTGGCTCAACCCCCAGGATCCCCTTTTCCCCGGACAAGGCTAACCCCCGTATTCAGAAATGCAATTTCGCTTCAAGTCTGTGCTTGACTTGAGTTAAGTGACGCCTATTGTGAACGTGCCGAAGCAAACGCAATGAGTGTCCATGGCATGTTCACGCCAGGCGTCCTTTAAATCAAGTCAAGCTTGGGCTTCAAGCCAAGTTGCATTTCTGAATACGGCGGTAAGCCACGCACAGTTAAGCGCGGGAGGGTCCAACCCTCGTGTGGTCGGGTCCGTGGTGTCGCAATACACCAAACGCCTGCTTACGCAGACGCCGCTGCGGGACATCGAAATTGTTGATGATATTACCATGCTTATCTTTCAGTGCATACATCTTGCCTTGTCCTATGCCAAGCTTTCTTCTTACTGATTTAATGCTGCGTCCATATTTTACGGCTTCCTCAATCTTCCCCACGTTATAATTTCGAATATCCCTTAATTTCTTCTTGTTGATCAGTTTTGACAGTTCAGCGAATTCTATCTGATCTCTTGAGTTGGACATTTTCATGTTTTGTCGTTTCTTTATTAGGTCCTTTGTTTCTTGGGAGAGCTTACCTACTGGTTGCCTTGGTGCCTTACTTCCCACTTCAGTTGCTGCTTATGAGATCAGATCAAACTAGTTACGGTTTCCATCATTACCTCTATGTTGTCTTTATCTTCCTGTTCTAAAGCTGCATATTTGTTTGCGAGCACCTGCCTGAATTGGTCTGCTTTTACCCTTACTGCCTCTAGGTTGGCCTGTTTGCTCTTGAATAATTTTACTCTTTCTCTCTTCAAATTGAGAGAAATCCTAGACCTCACTAACCTATGGTCACTGCACTTTACCTTACCTAACACTTCTACATCCTGCACTATGCTTGGATCGGCAGAGAGTATGAAATCTATTTCATTCTTTGTTTCTCCATTAGGGCTTTTGCAGGTCCACTTCCTGTTGCTGGCTTCCTGAAGAATGTATTCATTATTCGGAACCTATTTCTTTCGATGTCACCTACACAGTCCCATATCACCAGTGACCCATGTCGGCGTCAAAGAGGATCGTTGAATAGTGGAACAGTGTGACAATGAGTCAAGTTGGTACGACGTTTGGTTTCGACACCTGTTAGCACAGCATCCCGACTCACTACCCATTCAACCATACAATTCCCGGAAATACAGGATTGCTGGAAAACGGTTAGAGACATGTATAAAAAAGTTAGCCTTCGAAAGTGCGCGAAGTATACTAATAGTGCTAATCGTATTAATAAATTCTGGGGTACTACTTGTCAAAATTACGCTGCCATTTTGAGGCCTGCCGTGGTGGTGTGCAGCTCCAGATTAAATTTGACCCCCTGGGGCTCTTCAGAGTGCACCGAGTGCAAAGTACACGAGGGTTTCCGCATCTCGTCCCTATCGTAAAGTGGTTGCCGCGCCTGAAATAGTTGCCGTTTAAACTTCGTCAGCTATGCGCTTCTCAAGGCAAATAAATGTTACTTTTACGCCGATGTCAACTCACCTGTTTGTACTTGGGTAAGAGGAACGGCTTGCCGTACGAAATGGAGTCAATGATATGATTGGTCACCCAATGCAACTCCCTTGTTGATGTGCGATGTCCAAGGCCAATGATTTTCAGATATGTGAACAGCGGGTACAGGTTCAGATGCTGGATATGCATATCTCCTAAGTGAACGCCATTGAGCTCAAACTGCAATAAAAACATGAAGATCACATGAACGACATTTAGAAAATTAACATACGGCATTCAGTGTGCTGGAACGAGAAATTCTCATCGTCTAGATAATCATGGCGCTTTGGTGATTTTGCAAGTTATAGTTAAAACAACCCTGCAAATGTAAACCCGTCATCATTCCCACAAACTATAGCAGACGTTGGCGTAGATGATGCATTGTGCGATATTCCTTAAGTAATAAATAAGTTGGTTATCATTGAATATATTGTGACGGGGCGTCAATTAGGTGAAAAGCGAAGCACACTATATAAACAGACTATATACAGAGATGGCCAACGTGACCGAACACGCGCAACGTCCCACCGATCGTCGTGGTCTTCGTTAGTTCAAAGGGGCGCTCGAACATCTAACCTCCCCGGCGAGCGGAGCGCCGTCTCCGCCCTGAGTAATTACACGAGGAGGAGGCGGTGGAAAAATATAGCTTCAAACGGGACACGTGCTCGACGTCACGCCATGACTGGGTAGGTGGTGAAGAACTGTCCAGTGGCGCACTCTCGTATAGTTAACGTCACTAAGTTGTCGTAAAACCTTGTAATGTCCGTCGTAATACGACAAAAGCTTTTCGGACAGACCTACGCGGCGAGTTGGAGTCCAGAGAAGTACAAGATTTCCTGGAGAAAAGCAGATGTGTCGGTGGCTGCGGTCATAGTGGTCTTTTTGAATTAACAGGGAGCCGGATAGTCGCGCATGAGCGATCTGACATGCCAGAAGGGCTCACGCGGCAGCGTCACGAGCATACTCTGTGCTATGTTACAACAGCAGGTAGTAGGGTGTCAAAGGCAGTGCTGGGTGATGGCCAAACAGTGTTTAAAATGGCGAAAAACCTGCGGTGTCGTGAAGGGATGAGTTGTACGCGAACGTAATGCATGACGAAGTGCTGTCCCAGTCCAGATGATCGTCAGATACTTACACCACCGGAATATGGGTTAACGTGCGGTTCAGCTTTTCCGTGAACCCTTTGGTCTGCGGGTGGAATGCAGTAGTGAGCTTGGGCTCCCCAGAACGGGAACAAATGAGGTCATCGACAACTTTGGACAAGAAGTAGCGGCCTCGGTTTGTGAGCTGATACCTAGGGGCTCCATGATGAAGGATAACATCATGAAGTAATAAATCGGCGACGTCAGTGGCGCAAGTAGTCGGCAAAGCTTGTGTGATCCACTGCGACCGACTTGTTCCCTAAAGTAGACGTAGGGAATGGGCCGAGGAGGTCAAGACCGATGCGGTAGAATGGCTCCTTGGGCATGTCAATGGGCTCAAAACAGCCTGCAGGCAACGCCGAGGGTTGTCTACGTCGCTGACAAAGCTCACACGCACCGGCATAGCGTCAAACAGATCGTTGCATACCAGGCTAGAAGAACCGACGCCGCACGCAGTCGTATGTGCGGGAAACTCCAAGATGGCCAGTGGTTGGGGCATCGTGGAGTTCTTTGAGAACAGTAGCGCTAAGTTTCTTGGGGAGAACAAGCAGAAGCTCCGGGCTTACAATACATTACATTACACGAAAACGTGGCTTTATTTACCAATGGTTATTTTTCGCTCCGTCGCTCTTTGTGCGGTCCTTAACTTGTTCTCGTGCTTCTTTGTTAACCTCCAAGTTTCTGCCCCATAAGTTAGCACTGGTAGAATGCAATGATTGTAGACTTTTCTTTTCAACGACAGTGGTAAGCTCCCAGTCAGGATTGGGTAATGACTGCCGTATGCACTCCAACCCAGTTTTATTCTTATGTAAATTTCGTTCTCAAGATCAGGATCCCCTGTGAGTAATTTACCTAGATAAACGTACTCATTTACAGACTCTAGAGGCTGACTGGTGATCCTGAATTCTTGTTCCCTTGCCAGGCTATTGAACATTGTCTTTGTCTTCTGCATAATAATCTTCAGCCCCACTCTTACACTTTCTCGGTTAAGGTCCTCGCTCATTTGTTGTAATTCGTCCCCATTGTTGCTGAAGAGGACAACGTCATCAGCAAACTGAAGGTTGCTGAGATATTCGCCGTTGATCCTCGCTTCCAAGGCTTTCTAATCTACGAACTTGATAACTTCTTATAAGCGTGCAGTGAATAGCACTGGATATATTATGCCTCTTTGCCTGACCCCTTTCTTGATAGGTAACTTAGGATTCATGGATTCATGGTAACACAGGATTCATGGTTACGATACCACAAATTTGCATCGTTGCTCAAGTAGAAAATTACGTTGTTGAGCTTTGCGGTGTCGTCCCGGCGGTTGTGCGCGCTGACTATTTCGTACGAGGCGAGCCAGTCCTCGACGTCGTGATCACCGGTACTCGCGAAAATCGCAGGATCCCGCTGAAGCTACACGCTAGGACAGATGATAGGTGGTGCTGTGGCTGCAGCTTGTTGGGCTGGATCGTCAGGCATGGTTCAAAAAGGCTGGGCGGAATCGTCCGGCATGGGCCGAGATGGTTGAAGGGTTCGCCTTCGAAGTTCCAGCGTTAATGGAGGCGTACCCAGAACCTCCACCATATGTCAGGGTGTTTACTGACAAGATAGACAGTGACTGAGAGGTCGAACTCGGTGCGGTAGTCAGAACCCTGCGAGCACTTAGGACCGGCGCCTTGCGTAAATCGCTGGTGATTCGTCTGACTGACCGGCACTTCTTCTTTGTTGTATTGCATACGAGGGAGATAAGCCTGGCTAACCAGCACTTCTTCGTTACAAGAGATACGCATTGCGAATATGTGTCAGAGCGATCTACCAAATTCACTGAAGAAGAGTTGCTTCGAACATTTCACGAGTCGTGACATAGACAACGCACCATCATGTAAGTTTATAGCGTCTCTGGAATGGCAGTGGCTGCAGAAAATGCTTCTGAAAATGTGCTGTCCGTTTTAAACTGGAAACAAGCATAGCTTTTTCTGCTGAAGACATTTTAGAGTGTTCATGCAAGGGAACGTCTAAGAATTCACGATTACGTGAAGGTGCATAACATGTGGCAATACAATAGACCTCCCATCAACTATCGATGTTCAGTGGCCATTTTCTGCTTACAAGCTTACTATGGGGAAGTGGCAGGATGTTGAAACGCCAAAGCTTGAGATGACAATGATTTATTTCTGTTATAGCATTTACAAAAACTTGTCAGGATACGCCAGTAAACTTTTCTTGAGAGGAAGGGAGAGGTAAAGTATAAATGAAAGGCAGGAAAGTTAACGAGAAGTCAGTCCGGATTCCTGGGAAGGAAAAAGGATAGGGAAACAGTCTCTCCCAAAAGGCGCAGCATTCATTGCAAGAGCAACCTAGTGGACTGCTATACCAAGTACGTATTGTAGTTTTAGCGGCCTTATAAACTTGTAAACGTAAACATACTCACTAAATTAACTTGCCTGATGTCACGCGCGCACAAGCAAACATGTGCGCATCTCAGTCGATGATCGGGGTGACTCGCTGTCACCCCGCCGGAGTAAAGGCCGTTTCACGTGGTGTGATTTTCATCGCACTGGAAGTGCGATTTCCGTCGCATGCGATGGAAATCGCAGCCGCAGGGCCGATTCTGCGATTTTCGGCTGCGACCAATCGGTTGGTCGCAGCGTCGCAGCAATCGCTGCGATTTCCCGTCGAAATTGCGCCGAGAGCTATTTCGCGGTCTATTTTGGAAGATGACGGCGGTCGCTCAACGCAACGTTAACTTTTTTGTCTATAAATATCGGTTCAACAATCTTCGAACAGTGCAACTAATTGAGTGGAGCCTTGGATTGCGCAATCGGTACGTAACATCAGCACCGACACGCGAACAGTGCAGATAAAAACTCGTAGACCAGATTCGGTTCTGTGATTTCTATGCGTTTGTTGACACACTACCTTGCTAATCACGCGACGCTTTTTTTAGGTTGGCTTCGGGTGCTGAAAGTGCGTACTTGTGCGTGATTTTTTGTTATTCACACGCGCTGCGAGTTGGTAAATACTACGAGGTGTCCCTCACGGGAAGGCATGGCCTTCGGATGTCGTCCCAAATTTCTAGTTGTAGAGACAACTCGTGATATACGAAAACGCCACAGTTTTAGCGCGGTGTGCTTTTACGGACGGAACAAGTTAAAGAATATGCAACTACGGACAAATGCTACGGTCAATAGGTCACGCTATACGCACGACAATTTAGTTGCAGTCGGTTGGTTCGGGCTCCCATGCGCATTTTGCCCAATGTATTATCTCATTTCAAGGTTCTGTTACTTCCGCCGCGAGACGCGACTGCTTATCAAGTTCGCAAAGCGAACGTGCAAACTATGTATCGTAATGAATGTTCTACAATAGCATATTTAACGCTTTGACTTGGAATAAGCAGTATTGTCAATTTGTTTTCGAAGCAATATTTAAGCAGTTTCCCTATTGCAAAACCCAGTATCCAGTGCCCAGTGCCATGCCTGATTATGGTCCCAGTGTCGCGTGCTAGATGCTGGGATGCTGGCATGGCGCGGTATACTGGGAGGCGCTGGGCTTGGGGTACTGGGGCGAAATGCAGCTCTAGAGTGAGAAATACGTGGTGCCTGGCTACCTTATATATTTTTTCGAACACAGAAAGAAACAGAGAGCTTTGTAATATATTCACCAAAATTATACTCAAATGAGCTTGCTCTGACTTATATTCATCAAAATTCTACTCAGGCAAGCTTGCACTGAGTCATATTCACCAAAAATCTACTTTGCGAGCTTGCTTTTACTCATATTCACCAAAATTATACTCAAATGAGCTTGCTCTGACTTATATTCATCAAAATTCTACTCAGGCAAGATTGCACTGAGTCATTTAACTTTCACCGAAAATCCACTTGCCGAGCTTGCTTTTACTCATATTCACCAAAATTATACTCAAATGAGCTTGCTCTGACTTATATTCATCAAAATTCTACTCAGGCAAGCTTGCACTGAGTCATTTTCACCAAAAATCTACTTGCCGAGCTTGCTTTTACTCATATTCACAAAAATTATACTCAAATGAGCTTGCTCTGACTTACATTCATCAAAATTCTACTCAGGCAAGCTTGCACTGAGTCATTTTCACCAGAAATCTACTTGCCGAGCTTGCTTTTACTCATAGTCACCAAATTTATACTCAAATGAGCTCGCTCTGACTTATATTCGTCGAAATTCTACTCAGGGAAGCTTGCACTGAGTCATATTCAGCAAAAATCAACTTGCCGAGCTTGCTTTTACTCATATTCACCAAAATTATACTCAAATGAGCTTGCTCTGACTTATATTCATCAAAATTCTACTGAGGCGAGCTTGCACTGAGACATATTCACCAAAAATCTACTTGCCGAGCTTGCTCTGACTCATATTCACCAAAATTCTAATCAAATGTGCTTGCTCTGACTTATATTCATCAAAATTCTACTCAGGCGAGCTTGCACTGAGTCATTTTCACCAGAAATCTACTTGCCGAGCTTGCTTTTACTCATGTTCACCAAAATTATACTCAAATGAGCTTGCTCTGACTTATATTCATAAAATTTTACTCAGGAAAGCTTGCACTGAGTCATATTCACCAAAAATCTACTTGCCGAGCTTGCTTTTACTCATGTTCACCAAAATTATACTCAAATGAGCTTGCTCTGACTTATATTCATCAAACATGTACTCAGGCGAGCTTGCACTGAGTCATATTCACCAAAAATCTACTTGCCGAGCTTGCTTTTACTCATGTTCACCAAAATTATACTCAAATGAGCTTTCTCTGACTTATATTCATAAAATTCTACTCAGGCAAGCTTGCACTGAGTCATATTCACCAAAAATCTACTTGCCGAGCTTGCTTTTACTCATATTCACCAAAATTATACTCAAATGAGCTTGCTCTGACTTATATTCATCAAAAATCTACTCAGGCGAGCTTGCACTGAGTCATATTCACCAAAAATCTACTTGCCGAGCTTGCTTTTACTCATATTCACCAAAATTATACTGAAATGAACTTGCTCTGACTTATATTCGTCAAAATTCTACTCAGGCGAGCTTGCACTGAGTCACATTCACCAAAAAATATACTTTCCGAGCTTGCTTTTACTCATATTCACCAAAATATACTCAAATGAGCTTGCTCTGACTTACATTCATCAAAATTCTACTCAGGCGAGCTTGCACTGAGTCATTTTCACCAAAAATCTACTTGCTGAGCTTGCTTTTACTCATATTCACCAAAATATACTCAAATGAGCTTGCTCTGACATACATTCATCAAAATTCTACTCAGGCGAGCTTGCACTGAGTCATTTTCACCAAAAATCTACTTGCCGAGCTTGCTTTTACTCATATTCACCAAAATTATACTCAAATGAGCTTTCTCTGACTTATATTCATCAAAATTATACTGAGGCGAGCTTGCGCTGAGACATTCACCAAAAATCTACTTGCTGAGCTTGCTTTTACTCATGTTCACCAAAATTATACTCAAATGAGCTCGCTCTGACTTATATTCGTCGAAATTCTACTCAGGGAAGCTTGCACTGAGTCATATTCAGCAAAAATCAACTTGCCGAGCTTGCTTTTACTCATATTCACCAAAATTATACTCAAATGAGCTTGCTCTGACTTATATTCATCAAAATTCTACTGAGGCGAGCTTGCACTGAGACATATTCACCAAAAATCTACTTGCCGAGCTTGCTCTGACTCATATTCACCAAAATTCTAATCAAATGTGCTTGCTCTGACTTATATTCATCAAAATTCTACTCAGGCGAGCTTGCACTGAGTCATTTTCACCAGAAATCTACTTGCCGAGCTTGCTTTTACTCATGTTCACCAAAATTATACTCAAATGAGCTTGCTCTGACTTATATTCATAAAATTTTACTCAGGAAAGCTTGCACTGAGTCATATTCACCAAAAATCTACTTGCCGAGCTTGCTTTTACTCATGTTCACCAAAATTATACTCAAATGAGCTTGCTCTGACTTATATTCATCAAACATGTACTCAGGCGAGCTTGCACTGAGTCATATTCACCAAAAATCTACTTGCCGAGCTTGCTTTTACTCATGTTCACCAAAATTATACTCAAATGAGCTTTCTCTGACTTATATTCATAAAATTCTACTCAGGCAAGCTTGCACTGAGTCATATTCACCAAAAATCTACTTGCCGAGCTTGCTTTTACTCATATTCACCAAAATTATACTCAAATGAGCTTGCTCTGACTTATATTCATCAAAAATCTACTCAGGCGAGCTTGCACTGAGTCATATTCACCAAAAATCTACTTGCCGAGCTTGCTTTTACTCATATTCACCAAAATTATACTGAAATGAACTTGCTCTGACTTATATTCGTCAAAATTCTACTCAGGCGAGCTTGCACTGAGTCACATTCACCAAAAAATGTACTTTCCGAGCTTGCTTTTACTCATATTCACCAAAATATACTCAAATGAGCTTGCTCTGACTTACATTCATCAAAATTCTACTCAGGCGAGCTTGCACTGAGTCATTTTCACCAAAAATCTACTTGCTGAGCTTGCTTTTACTCATATTCACCAAAATATACTCAAATGAGCTTGCTCTGACATACATTCATCAAAATTCTACTCAGGCGAGCTTGCACTGAGTCATTTTCACCAAAAATCTACTTGCCGAGCTTGCTTTTACTCATATTCACCAAAATTATACTCAAATGAGCTTTCTCTGACTTATATTCATCAAAATTATACTGAGGCGAGCTTGCGCTGAGACATTCACCAAAAATCTACTTGCTGAGCTTGCTTTTACTCATGTTCACCAAAATTATACTCAAATGAGCTTGCTCTGACTTATATTCATCAAAATTCTGCTCAGGCAAGCTTGCACTCAGTCATATTCACCCCAAAATCTACTTGCCGAGCTTGCTTTTACTCATATTCTCCAAAATTATACTCAAATGAGCTTGCTCTGACTTATATTCATCAAAATTTGCCTGACCATCACATGAGAGTACTCACTAAAAGTTTACTCAACCGAGCTTGCTCTTACTCGGATTCACCAAAATTGTACTCAGTCAGGCTCACACGAATTCACACTCATGGTTAGTTAGAAGTCTTAGTGAGCCGGCGTTTCAGTGAGTTCACCGTACTATGTATACATTACATTATGTGACCTGTGTGGTGCATAAGCAAACATTGCATATGAGTACGTGTTGCATCAGGTGAAATAAGGACAACTGTACACACTGCAGTTAGTTTCTCGAGTTTAACTGACCGTTGCGTGAAAGCTTCGCCTCATGTCGATTCAAGCAAGTGAATTGGATCTGCATCACATTTTTGCCAATCCTGCTGGCTGTCCTGGCCATTACTGGGTGTCCACATTTTCTGCATTTCAACACAATGTTGAATAAATGACTATGGTGCAATATATTAAAAAAAAGATGATTGCATCACTGCACGTATAACAATCAGAACATCATACAAACACATGCACATAAGATGTACAGAAATGATAAATACATAAACGGACGTAATCAACTAGCCATCACCTATTGAAAAAAAAAAAGAAAATAAAAGCACAGGCCAATGTTGCAATGGGACTACGTATAACATTTCCTCTTGTGAGGTACATGGGCTATAGGAGAAACACACGTGCAACCTAGCAGTTACCTCGAGGTAGCAGCTGTGGACGCTTTTGCATTCGCAGCTGGCCACTCAACCACTCAGGTGTGTTCAGTGTGTACTTGTACTAAGGCATACTATTTATTGTCTTTATCTCAAAAATTTAATGTGGCTCCTCAAAATTTTGAGAATGTTTGGATTCCGAGGCTTGCAAAGGTAAATATTTTTATTCCATTCTCGTTCAAGGTGAAAGCTCATACAAAAGCTAAGAGATGTGCCCCTCACTTTCCCTCAGAACATAAGTAGTCTGTTATTGAGATTTTTCCAGTTTTTCAACAGCAAGAAAGGGAATCAGCTTCCCCTGTTTCCAGCATTGGGTTAACGCAGACAATCCACGGAGGCATAAAGTTTGCTAATACAATCAGTTCGGGAATACCAGATCAGATTGTACCTTGACGCTTTCCTTGCACTTTCTTATTTTGGTCAAATAATCTAATTTGAAATGGCTCCAGTTAGCATGCTCTATTGGTCTAATATAGGTTAAGTACATGAATAGCTTAACAGACTGGGAAGATGGCTTTCATTTCCTGGAAAGGAACCATATCTTCTTGGTTATCTGGGGTTTTCAACTTCACTTTAAAGATAATGTGCTGATGCAGGTAGAAGCACACGCATGCTATTAGCAGATATTTTCGATAGCGTCTTAGTTTACACTTGCCACTATGAATACAACATTTTAGCTTTCGATTTTGTTATTAAACAAACAAACGTAGTCCTAACAAGGTATTTTAGTGTTAGCCGTGGGACTGCGCGGCTGCGCTACGTACTGCAGAATGTTGACTTAAGCTTCTTGATACGGATTCACAGCACGCTAACAGCGTGAGAAACAGGACGAGAAAGTAGACGACTCCCATGTCTGTCAGAATGATATTGCTACATGCATATTGCGTGTTTCTTCTGGACGATGCGTGCGGGCGCCTAGAGGAAGAAGACGAACTGCTCTGGGCTCTCCCTAAATGTCAGTAAATGCGCAATAATAGTTTTTTCCTTTATTAGAGCCAATACATATAAACTTAACTTACTGCCTACAGAACATACGTCAGGTGGACTCGGTAAACTACCTCGGCATAATATACGATGACCGGCTAAATTGGCGCACGCACATTGAATACAAAAATAAAGAAGGAGTGCGAGCGATTGGAATGCTAAGAAGGCTTTGCAACAGTCGATCAGGAATGCGGAGAGACTCTCTTGTGATCATTTATAAAAAGTACATACGGCCAATTTTGCAATTCGGATGTGTTCTATATTCAGGTGCGCCAGCATACAAATTACATCCCCTTGTTCTTCTGGAACGGGAAGCTTTACGCCTGTGCCTTGGATTGCCAAAGTTCGTTGCCAACAATGTATTATACCTAGAAACACATTTACCTTCTCTTTTGTGCAGATTTCGGTTATTAACGGTCCAAACACTCTTAAAAATGTATGAATTTCCTGTAAAATTACAAATAATTTTTATTTCCCAGCCTGCAATATTTTTTCAATCTTCCTGGCCCCGATTCCACACTCCTCTGGTCGTTTTCGTGCAGGCACTGGTTGGGCCCTTAGATGTACGATTATGTGAGATCCCTCTAATTTGCAGTGAGAGAGAGAATCTCCAAATTATTTTCGACGATATATATCCAAACAACGCAAAATTACTTTCTTACAGTATATTAAATGGGCTATTAGAAAATCACTTATTGGAGTTAAAAATAAAAGCTGTCATAGCGACAGATGCCTCGCAATCAGAAGAAAAATCTGGAATTGGAATTTTCTCTTCCGCTTTCGACTGGTCGTTCTCCTTAAGACTTCCAGGCTATATACCAGTATTTCTAGCTGAGTTTCTGGAGGTTACATTGACTCTACGAAAAGTGCACTCATCAATCTCGGAAGTTGTAATCGTAACGGATTCTTTGTCATTATGTTCAGCTCCCACTGCAAATAGTGGCTCACAAGTTTCGCGTACATTCCAATCTCTTATTCCTTCTAACGTAAAGCTAATTAGATTGGTATGGGTGCCTGGTCACAAAGGATTAGTTATTAATGAATTAGGTGACAGCTTAGCGAGATCTGCCCTTAGTGGTCCAATCCTTCCGATACTTCCTGTATCAGCTTACATAACCGCGGCTAGGTTCAGGAGACGGGCATTCATGCAAGACTCCTGGAACCTTCCATTAACAAATCGAACTGATTATCGACACCTCCTATTTCCTTGGAACAGAAAATTGTGCCATAATAGAAAACTTGAAGTCCTCTTTACCAAATTCAGATGTCGCATTCCTACATTAAACTTCTATCTACATCGGTCTGGTCTGGCGCCCTCCTCCTTGTGCTCATACTGTGGTGAAGACGAAACAATAGAACACTTCTTCCTGTCATGCCGCCGTTTTTCCTCATTAAGAAAACATGCTTTAGAAGAAACATTTAACAGTGCTGGATTAAATTTAACGATACCCAATATTCTATCTTTTGGTGCCTCTTCTCTCGGACACTGTCATAGGGATGTTGGTGCAGCTGTTGTGGGGTACATAATTGAATCAGGACGATTTCCTTGCTAATTCTTGAATTTTACATGAATAATTTTCTTTCGTCATTCAAAAATTTTCAAAAGTGATCCTGATTAGACTCCGATAATTGTTTTCCTTCAATCACCCGATTCTTGGCCAATCTCCCATAGTGGGTACGAGCCACATTTAAAGGCAAGCAAGCAAGCAAGCAAGCAAGCAAGCAAGCAAGCAAGCAAGCAAGCAAGCAATCAAGCAAGCAAGCAAGCAAGGCTCTCGAGCTATCGGCTGATCTGGGCAGCACTGCAGCTATCTTTTGTAAATATACTTGTAAACAGTCTCCAGTACTTAATCCTTCGCGTAACATTTTGGTGGAGCGTGCCGTTCCCCGTCCTCGCCACGGAGCTCCGTAGCGGCCGCACCGTCCAGCTTTCCACCATGGCTCCCGTTGACGACACCTCGTCTGCTGCTACTACTGCAACTCCAACCACAACGTACGTCACGGTTGCCACTCCCCGCGATCTTGGCATATTCTCCGGCCAAGATAATGTCGACGTTGATGGCTGGCTAAGCATGTATGAGCTTGTTAGCCGCAACAACCACTGGGACCCTACCATAATGCTAGCGAATGTCCTCTTCTACTTGGGCGGATCACCTCGTGTCTGGTTCCGGACACACGAGGAGGAGATCTCTAGCGGGGACGCTTTCAAGGAGAAGCTCCGCGACCTTTTTGGAAATCCGACCGGTTGGCAGGAGGCCGCAAGAAAAGAGCTTGCTACCCGAGTACAGTCTTCAACTGAATCGTATGTCTCGTACATACAAGACGTGCTAGCTCTTTGCCGGAAAGTCGATGAGAACACGGTCGAAGTTCACAAGGTTGGCCACGTTCTCAAAGGCATCGCGGACGACGCGTTTAACTTGTTGATCTTCAACAATGTGTCCACCATCGACATCATTGTCAAGGAATGCCGCCGCTTTGAGCTCGCCAAAACCACGCGTCATTCCACAGTTCTCCCGGCTCCCTAACACGGCTGCGACGTCGTCCTGCGTCACCCTTACCGCTTCACGCCCCTCCAATGAGACCGTCACGCGTATTGTTCGCCGTGAGCTCGAGGCTGCGAGTCCTGCCACGTTCCATCCACGCCCACTTGACCCCACCATTGACCAACCAGCACCAGCGATCTCCCTCAATCAGGAGGTTGTGCGGCAAGAATTTGCCAACCTAGGTTTTCCTGCTGCCTGCTCCGTCTCCAGACCTCACGCCCGACTGGTGCCGACAGCTGCGCCTCGCAGCGATCTGTATTCCCTTCCCAGATACCGCAACCCTACAGAGTGGAGAACTCCGGACGACAAGCCCATTTGCTTCCGTTGACGTAAACTTTTGAGTTGGTGCTTGCTGCTAAGTTTGGTGCAAGAATGTTGCTAGGAGCAGGAATCGCTTATGCGCAATCACGAGCAATATACACGCATCCTTTTTTCAGAAGCTGACGTTAAGCACGGGTAGCGCGAGGGTCTCTGCGATGACATGACGACTTTGCTGCAGCCGAATTCTGAATACTGCATATGCGATAACAACAGCTATAGGGGCTTGTTGATAGGTCCTCTTGTAATTTGCTGTAGCGCAGGAAGAACGACACGGGCGTAAAACACACACGAGACAGCACACAGCGCTGACCTACCACCTGCGAACAGCTGTTTACGTCCGCCATTTCTTCTCGTAGTTAACTTCATAAACCGCTGTTGCGCACTCCAAAAGAAATTAAACTTTGAAGCGTTCCTAAATTACAAATCGCACGTATTTGTTGGTCGTAATAAAGAGAGGTCAGACGTCTTTTTCATTACATTGAAGGGATTATGTGGCGTGTGCAACAAAACCTGGAAGCAAGCAACCCTGGGCGTCGCACCAGTCGCATTGTTGAAATCGCAGTCATGTGAATAAGCCCTCAAAAATCGTATTGCGACGCCTGCGATCGCACCGATTTTTTTTTCGCACCAGTCGCAGCATGGGAAACGGCCTTAAGCCTGGTAGCAGCAGCGACCGAATTGATACTCGTCCCGCCGCTCGCATCAACGCGAACTAAGCCGCGAAAACACAGCGCAGAGCGGACTCTGTCCCTGCCGCAGATGGCTTTCAAGGTACTGCCACCCAGGCGGGTAGGCGCCGCGTAGAACACCCTTACCCTGTCCTCCTCCCGGAGCCTTGCGGCCGGCGGGCGAGCGGGACCGCTCGGGCTGCCCGGAGAACGCCACCCCCGCCTCTCTACACTCCCTCAGGAGCACTGCGCGAAACTGCAAGAGGGCGCGCTACCTTCCCGCTTGCTTCCTTTGCGTGTGCGAGATTGAGCCGACATCCCCTGCTCACCCTAGCACGCTTTCACTCGCACATAGAGCACACGGTGGGCGTCGACAATCTTATCGCTCGTACACTTCAACTTTGGAACCTCACGGCGACGGCGATACCAACGGGGTGTCCATATAGGTACTTTCGCAATAAAGTTAAGAGAATAGAAATTTGATGGGGCTATTGCCGGCGTACTAACCATTTTCTGCTTTATATCAAAGATTTCGGTCAGTCGGGATCACAGATTGAATAATTTTTCAATCCATTGCTCCGGGATTTGCAGCTTTCCTTGGTAACTGTTTAGCAACTTACATGATGGAATTTGTAGCTTTCCTTATTAACGGTTGAGCAACTTTCATGATGTAATTTGTGTCATGCGCGCTTGCTCCGTTTCCCTTGCATGGCATTAACGCGATCGTGGTCACGCGTCCTCTCAAATAAACTTGAAAGCTCATCTTCGCCCTCACAGCGGCAGCCTAGGCCGAGGGATACGGCTGATGAAAAGCAGAGGCTTGTGACGGATCAATTACCGGATCAATGACAGTGGGTGAGAAGCCTTTCGAGATTCATGAAAACGGGGCACCCAGGGCTGAAGTGGAAGGGCTCACTGCTTAGTTCCGCATCCTTTTGCTGGGAGCTGCTTAGTAAGGTTGACCGAGAGACGCTTATCGCGGCACAGAAAAGTGACCCATGGCTAACTGTTTTGCAGGCTAATCTGATAGAAGGAGCGGCCCGAAAGAACATCTCGTTCTACACTAGGTCAGGTCTCAAGTACCGGGAATATCAAGATTCTAAGGGTCGGACATACAACCAATTTCTCGTGCTAGAAAAGTACCGACCACGGCTTTTAGAGGGAAAGAGAGAAATAACATTTATTAGCCCCGAAGGAACTAAAGCCCAAGTCCGGGCCTCCTGGTAAGCTCATGCCTCCTGGCCCAGAACGTTCTTGACGTGCTGCACCAGAAGCGGCCACCATAGTTTTTAAACCTTCGTGGGGGCCACTCCTCCCAGCTGCCAGGACGCTGGTTGTGTGGTAATTTGGAAAGTATTGTCTTTTTGAAGATAGCGTTTGCAGGGCACTCCCACAAGATGTGTTTATTTGATGGATAGGCCCCGCAGTGTTTACAGGTGGGGGAGCCTGGGTCCCGTTTAATATAATGTGTATAGTGTGGTGTGAGTAATGTGTGCGTTTGTGCTTTTCGTATGATTGAGGCGTCCTCTCTCGAATGCGTGTAGGATGGTGTGTTGAGAATTGTTGATGCTTCCCTGCGAGACTTCAAAATATGTATCCTTTCCTTCCGCTGCATCTTCTGCTCTTCTCTGGGGTTGTGTCTTCAACAGGCCAAAGGATATGAGGTCCCGGATTTTCTGCGCGGGTGAGCTGGTGTGCTCTTACATTTCCTCGCAATCCTTGATGGCCTGGAACCCATTGTATGCGTATATGTAGAATGGGGTGAGCATGCATGTACATGTGAAGCTTTGTGCGTATGTGGTAAGGAAAGGTCATCATTTTGAATGTCTCTGCAAGCGCTTTGACTTCTGTTCGGATTGGGATCGTGTCAGATGTGTGTGTCATTTCCGTTATGGCGAGCATTACTGCCAGAAATTCCACGTCGTGAGGCGTTGGGACTCCCAAATAATTTTTCACAAGCGTCGAGTCATGGCCCACGACCGCTGCTTTGCTGATTTCGGCATTATGACTGGCATCTGTGTAGTACGTGCTTTTATCCTCTGTCCTCTGCATTACACCTGTTCTTTTTGAGCGCCTATTTCGATTCTTTTCCGGGTGCATATTTTTTGGAATGGGATCTACGGTTATCCTTGGCAGATCATCCCATGGTGGTAGTTTCGGGGGAATTGGGGGTAAGTTAGCGGTTTCGTATCCCAATCTATTCAGTATTCGTCGACCCTGATTAGATGATTTAGGTCTCTGTATTTGTGCTTGATTGTGCATGTCTATTCTGTCTTCTAGTGAGTTAAAGAGGCCGGTTGCTTTAATTTTATGGTTAGGTGCAAACTTAGGAACTCCCAGGGCAAGTCTAGCACACTTTCTAATTATAATGTCTATCTTTGTGCGCTGAGTGCTGGTTATCTTAGCGTATGGTAGCTAGTACATTATCCTAGAAAAGATCAAGGCTTGGATAACCTTACGAAGTTCATGTTCTTTCATTCCTCTCCTTTGTCGAGTTAATCTACGTATCATTGCAAGGATCTGTTCCAGTTGTACGGTCAGCTTCTGCACCCATGTTGATGCTTTACCACTGTCCTGTAGAAAAAAAAACCGAGGATTCTTATGGTATTCTTGCGGGGTAAGACTGCGTCTTTCATTCGACGTTTGATAAAATTTTTATATTCTTCGGCTCGCTTGCTAACGTCTTCACTAATGACAATATATTCTGATTTCTGAGGGGAACATTCTAGCCCTAGTGTTTCGGCGTAGTCACGTATAGTATCTAGTCCACATTGAATAATGTGTTCTTGCCATCCTGGTAATCCTCGACAGCACCAAATAGTTATATCATCGGCGTACAGATTATGTTCTAAGTTTGGTATTTGTTCTAGTAATGCGGGTAGCTTCATCATCGCTATGTTAAATAAAGTCGGCGAGAGAATAGAACCTTGGGGTGTTCCGCGCGTGATTGGATGGCTAGTTGATACATATTCATGAAGTTTCACTTTAACCGTCCTTTCACTTAGGAATTCCTTAACATAGTTGTATACTCTAGGCCCAGGTTTAGTCGCCTTGAGGTTTTCTAGAATTGCGCGGTGGGTGACACCATCAAAAGCTCGTTGAATATCGACCCCTCCGATTGTTCTTAGCTGATTTTAGAGTTAGCGCATGGGAATGCTTGGGCGGGTCACCTCGGTATCAAGAAGACAAAGGCTAGGCTAGCGCAAGATTTCTATTGGCCGGAATGCTAGAAAGAGGTTGAAATACTTGTTCGGTCATGCAACACATGTCAGCGAGTTGGTAAATCCAATGACAAGTGGAAGGCCCCAATGAAATTGGTGCCCATTATTACAGAACCGTGCCGGAAGCTTGCAATAGATGTGGTAGGACCCCTCCCGGAATCCCGTTCAGGTTTCCAGTATATTTTGACCATTAATCTGTGCGTGGGAACTAAATGTCCCGCAGCAATCGCGCTTAGAGAACTTGTTGGCTGTCGTGTCTGCTGAAGGACGAATCCCAACCTAAAAATGTAACACTCTTTATTCGATTGGCAATGGCAGCAGACGAGCATACCGACGCTACGCTCGTCTCGGAGGCGGAATAAAAATGGCCCCCTTCGAAGCAGGCCAGCCTGTTTTATAGCAGCCGTCGGTGACGTATACCTCGGGAGACGCTGCGGTGGTGACGCGGTGCCGAGACGCTGTGCGGTCGGAGACGTAGTGCATCGGAGACGCGCAGAGTGCGTGTCCGATGCGTCTCTCCGTCTGCGCATCGAAATATGCGCAGAGTGTGTCACCACAAACTGAACTCCCCGTGCATTGTTGATGCACTATTTTCCACATTCGCCCGTGTTGGCTTACCGGCGGAGATTGAAAGTGACAACGGGAGCGTCTTTACAAGCTGCTTGACAACAACGTTCTTTGAACTCTGCGGAATAAAGGTTAGTCATAGCTCTATTTGTCATCCCCAGTCGAATCCTGCCGACCGGATGCATTCCGTGCTTAAGCGGCTAATGAGAGCTCTGTTTTGAGCACGACGAAGACTGGGAGGCTTGCATCCCGGCAGCACTCTTCGCAATAAGGTCCACGCCGCACGAGAGCACTGGGTTTAGCCCCGCAGAGCTAGTTTACGGGCGTAACCTGAGGTCACCATTGAGCTTGCTGAACGACACTTGGGAGGGTTATCAAGGGGACCCACGTGAGGTAAACTACGTGCTAGACCTGCTGGAAAGGCTGTAAAAAACCAAGTAACTCGTAGAGGAAAATATGAGTGCTGCACAGAGCTCAGCAAAGACTTATTACGATGAGTCATCACAACAGCCCGCGTTCCACATTGGCGACGAGGTTATGTTGCTAAGACAGTGCAAGAAGAACAAAATGGATGTTTAATTTTAAGGGCCTGCTAAAGTGGTGTCGAGGCTTCCCGATATGAGCTACGAGGTGAAACTCTGCAGAAAGCAAAACAAGATTTATCATAGCAACCTAATGAAACCGTACTTTCATTGTCACGCAGTAGTAAACGTAACCTTAAAGGCGCCGGACGAGGAAGAGAGTGATTTATTTGCTTTCTTTTCCTCAGGGAAGCAACGCCACAGCTACCGAGTTTCTGGAGCTAATCGCTGAAGAACAGCGACTCTCGGAAAGCCAACGAGACGACGTGAATGCAATTGTTCGGGACTTCGAACCAGTATTTTCCAATTGACCAGGAAAAACAACTCTAATCGAGCACGATATTCAGTGGTCGAATGAACAGCCGTTCCGCAGCAAGCCGTACCGCGTCTCGCCACGGCAAAAGCAAATCATGCAATCCGACATCCGCCGCATGCGCGAACGAGGCACGAGCGCTCGTGATTCTGCTCGGTTCGGCGGTTTCATCGCCTCCGTTCTTTTTCTTTAAACTGGTAATTTTTTATTGCGATAGCACTTATATGGACACTTCAACCGGATTTCTGCCGTTGGCGTCGCCGTCGCCGTCGCCGTGAGGTTCCGTATAGATAAAATCTTCATCGCGCGCCGTATGCCCGAGCGGAAGCGTGCGGGGACGCGCGCTATCACGGAGAGCGAACGCATTTAATCACCCACGCGCAAGCAACGAAGCGGGAAGCCAGCGCCGGAGGGAGCGAGGGGGGGGGGGCGCACTTCTACTCTGCCAACAACCGCGCTCGTCGCTCGCCGCACCGTCTCTTATCTCCACACGGCTCTGACCTTTATGCACTGTGCATTCGCCGCTCAGTTTCTGTTGAAACTGAGCGGCGCTGTAGGCGAAGTTTCTGCGGGCGAAGTTTCTGTTGAAACTTCGCCCGCTGCAGCGTATGGGCTTTCTGCCAGCGTTTTGACAGTCGTTGTCTGCAGTCATTCAGTGTGATCTATTCATGTTTGTTTGTGCGCGCTCACACCACGCTTGGTCATTCAGTTAGTAATAGTCGGGCCACATTTTCCAACGCACGCTACACATCTAATGCTGCCTGGATCGGCAGTGCAGCGCTGCAGGTGTGTCCCTTCGCACGCGCGCTGCCCACGGGAAGCGCTTCTCATCAACACCACCGTTTCACACGCGCCTTCTCGTGGTCATCGAGTCTCTCTTCATGTCGGTCTACTTACGCCGCAGCACACCTGCTTACTTAATCAGCTCATGTTTACTACAATTCATATTGCTACCAAAGCCGCTCACGTTACTTCGTATGACATTGCTGTGTTGCTATCGCATTCATTGCTTCGCCCTTAGGGCGAAACTGACATTTTTAGATTCTCCGGTTCTAAATTGTACGCGGGGTTGTTTTTAAACATCCAAGGAGATCGGCACGTGGGTTGGACTCGAAAGCGGGTTTTTAATTTATTTTCGCCTATCACAACAGCCGGCCCTGGGGCCGGGAAGTCAACATGGCCGCTCGGCTCATACCCTTTCAGTATGGCCGATCTTCGCCCGTCTCAGAGCGTTCTCCTAACCATGGACGGGCCTCCCACCTCGGGGAGTTTGCCCAAGGCGGAGGACCCGGGTTTTTCCCAAGGCGCAGCGATACATTTGGTTAGCGCTGCGGGCCCATCTAGCGACGCGTCAGGGCCCCTTGGTGCCGTGATACCGCCTGCAGGGATTGCGTTCCTGTCAGTCAATGACCGTCTCAGGGCCCTTAGGACGGACATGGCTGGTCACCAGACACGGATCGATGCAATTCTTTTTGAAGATAAAACGAAAACTTCGAACCCGGTTGGCGCAGATCATCACCGAGGTGAACTCGATGATGATGATTGTGGTATATGAGTGTTGCCCTCTGTGGAATCAAGCGCAATGATGGTGGTGGTGGTCAAATTTTATTTCCAAAAAGCGTCCTGAAGGACACCAGACTGTTCGTCAAGGTGTAGAGGGCACCTCCCACGTCGGGACGGGGAGCCCTAGGCTCTCCGCCGCTTCGCGGGCCTTCTGGACAGCCCAGAGTTGGTCTTGCAGCTCGCTGCTCGTAAGAGTGCCGTCCCACTTGTTCTTGTCCTCCAGATAGGAGGCAATGATGTTTGAATATGTTATGCGCTAGTTCGGCCAGATGTCGCAGCACGTCCGCTCACGTGTGTGTGCGGAACCAATCTGTTGGAATGAGTCTTCGAGGAATAAACGGCCGCTGGTCGGCCGAGTCTTCGTTTAGGTTTCCCGTGAGGCAGTAGCGTTCTCTTCCCTCCAGTGTCGGCGAGCCGGGCGTTCGCTGCGCGCTCTCCGGACGCCGGGCCCCCCGCCTGCCGCCGCCGACACAACATCTTTTGGCGACGAGGCTGCGATCCCGCTCCAGTTCCGGTTGAAGTACGGGGATCCAACGAACTCCGTGAGTGGAGCCAACGCCTCCTATAAAGACATTATAGGAGGCGTTGGTGGAGCGTTCGTTTTTTTTCTCCTCATGCACGGCCTGAAACTTGCGTTGACGCACTTGACGTCGCTAGGGCTAACCGCCTAACCCTACTACGCGTCTAGTCAAGCCTTTGTCTACGCCTCCTGCTTCAAGTCCTGTTGGTCTCCGCAGCCTGCATTCTCCTCAGCACAGCTTCCTTCGCCCACAATTTACCTGTGTTTCTCCAGCTGCCTTGGCCAGCCGCCAATACCATGGTTGAGATGGAAAAACCTTTTTCAGGCCCATCTCGAGGCGGCAGGCGGCGGAGAATGGAAGGACACTCGACGAGCGTCCGCGCTCATCAGCGTCTGGGACGAGAGCATCAGCGCCGATACTTTGCGGAAGAACAGGAAGTACAAGAAAACGAGAGACGCGAGTTTACTAGCCGGAAGCAGCTTATAGGAGAAGCGTTTCTGGATTTCGTTGCTGCATTGAAGGAAAAGGCAGTACAGCGCAACTTTGGATCGACTTATAAGGAGCGCGTCCGAGACCAGATAATCTATGGTGTAGCGAACGCCAGCGTTCGCGAGAAGCTGTTGACTCATGGAGAAAGCCTGCCTCTCGTCAAGGCGGAAGAAATCTGTCGCTCGTTAGAGGCATTAAATCGAGTGAACCGCGCGTTCGGTACGGAAAATGTACGAAAAGTTGAAACGTCTCAACAAGGCGCCCACTTGACATGGCTAGATGGTCGACTTCTTCCTGGAAGCCGTCAAGATGGCCGTCACTTGTCGCGTGGCTCCTTCGGGAACCGTGGTGATGCACACTCCCTGTTAAACCGACCAGAATGAGAAGAAAAGCTTTAGTTCCGAACGTCGCACATGTGATCGGTGTGGCAGTACGAAGCATATTGCGTCCGACAGGAATTGTCCGGCAAGAGATCGGCGCTGTAATGCCTGCCACACCTTGGGTCGTTTCGCCAGTTTTCCGCAAGAAGTTCCGAACTGCGCAACGAGTTTCTTCCGCAGAAACTTACGCAAGTCCATCGTCCTCGTCAAGATGCGCAGATCAGCCGGCTGCGTCTGCCTTGACCATCACTACCTTCGCAACGAAGAAATACTTAGCAGATGTTAGTTAGAGGCGTTTCCATGCGACTGATAATGGATACGGGAGAATCGGTCTATTTTATGACTTCAGACGACTTCAACCGTACTTGAGCGACCAACACATGCTCTCAAGAACATCACTAGACCAGCGTACTTTCTCCAAGCAGCGCATCGACATCCAAGGCTCATTTCAAGCCGCTGTCCAGTTTTGCCAAAGGTCATGCGTCGTTACGTTTCACGTAACAGCTTAAGGGACATCGCTGCTGGGACTTAACGCCATTCAGCAACTAGGTATACAGATTGACGGTACGTCGTTGACGTGTCGTCTGGCTTCACTTCGTTCAGTGCAGTGCCCTGCAGGTGTACTTCCGGGTTTTGATCACCTCTTCAGCGGCTAGTTGGGTCTCGTCAAAAACTTCGGGCACCGAGTTCAGCGGCGGCAAGGCGTGACACCAGTATCTTCGAAGTTTCGTAGAATACCCCTGGCTCTCCGCGACCAGGTTACCAGTGAAATGTGACGCTTCGAGGCCTCCGACGTCATCGAGCGCGTCGAGGCTTCAGAGTGGGTGTCCCCACTCGTTGTGGTGCGTAAAAAAGGATGGAGCGATCCGGCTTTGTGTTGGCCTACGGGAACCGAATAAGGCAATCAGCATTGACGGTTATCCTTTACCGCATGTTGAAGAATTGTTACAAATGTTTCATGGTGCAACGTATTTCTCTAAGTTAGACTTAGCGTCTGCTTATCATCAGCTATTACTTGAAGAGGATAGTAGAGACCTCACCACATTCATAACGCATTAGGGCTTGTTTAGATTCAAGCGTGTCTGTTTTGGCTTGGCCTCTGCGCCAGCCGTTTTTCAAAAAATCATGTCTAAAATTTTGAAGAATTGCAATAATGTTGTGTGCTACCTTGACGACATTTTGGTATGGGGTAAAACAGTCTGAGCATGACGCTAACTTGAAAGAACTCCTCACTTTCATTTCAAACAGTGGTATGAAGCTGAATGAAAAATGTGCCTTTTTTTTTAGTCAGAGAACTTAATTTTCTGGGCCATAGGATTTCAGCTGAAGGCATTGCGCCTATGGAGAGTAAGGTCAGAGAGATTCTGAATGCTCCTGCTCCTACAGCCATTAAGTCATTACAATCTCTTCTGGGACTGGCTGACTATTATGCCAAGTTCATTCAACATTATGCGGATCTAGTGAACCGCTTCGCCTCATGCTCAGACAAGGGCAAAATTTTCGTTGGTCTGAAAATGCACAACGCAGTTTCAACCAATTGAAAACGCATGTTATATGTTCTCCTGTTATCAAGATGTTCAATCCTGAATGACCTGTCATAGTCACGACTGATGCATCTGATGTTGGTTTAGGTGCCATTTTACAGCAACCGTATGGTTCTAAACTTGAAACTGTAGCATTTGTGTCGAGAACTGTCAGTGACCGATAGGAAATATTCTGTTGGAGAGCGTGAAGCCCTGGCTTGTTTGTTCGCATGCGAAAAATGGGGTAGACGCTTCACTCTGGGTCAGACGCTTACACCCTCTTTGACGCAGTACACCCTCTTTGAATGTACCATCAAGCTGTAGTTGCTTTGCTGTCCGCTGGTGACTCAGGTCGTCGGCCTCTTTGTATTTCAAGATGGTCAGCCAGACTTCTTTACTACAATTTTCAGGTTCAATATTGCAAAGAATCAGAAAATGTAGTAGCTGATGTCTTGCCTAGGATTCCAGTACAGGATTTCCAGAATCCAATTCATGAGGAAGAAATAGTGTCCTTGGTCACTTCAGTTGTCGATAAAGAGACTGTACAACTTGCTACGAGTTCAGACGATACACTGCAGAAAGTCGTTAAATACCTGTCCGAGGGTTGGCCTCATAAGAAAAGCATAGACAATGCTTTGACAGCTTATCTACATGTGAATGAAGAACTGCATTTTCTAGACGGATTACTCATGCATGGTGATCGTGTGGTAACACCCAGTGATCTCGTACCTAAATTTCTTCAGTTGGCACATGAAACCATCAGGGCCTAGTGCGTACCAAGCAGCTTCTCCGTAAACGCTATTGGTGGCCCCAAATGGATAGTATTGTAGAACAATACGTGAAGCATTGTCATATATGTCACTTGGCAGATCAGTCAGCAAAACCTCATGTGGCTCCGTTACAGCAAGTAGAATGGCCACAAGGATCTTGGCAGAAGTTGGGGATGGACATCATTGGTCCACTAAACACGTCCTACCCTAGGTACCTCATCGCATTAGTTGATTATTATTCAAAGTGGACAGAGGTACTTGCTACCAATCGCATCTCTACGGATGATGTCATTAAGCTTCTTGACTGGGCTTTCAGTCGTGAAGGGTTACCAGAATCTATAGTCACGGACAATGGTCCGCAGTTTGTCTCGAATGAATTCCAGGAGTACCTAAAGGAAAAGGGAATTACTCATTTTTTCTCTTCGAACTATTATCCTCAGGGAAATGGTGAAATAGAGAGGTTCAGCCGAGTCATTAAAGAGCATTTGCAGGTAGCCAGGTTAGAAGGGCGGGACATTTCGAAAAGTGTTACAGGATTCTTAGGCTCGTATAGGGTCACACTAAATGCTGTGACTGGTCTTTCCCCAGCATTCCTACTTCATGGTCCTCAGACCCGGTCTAAGGTAGATGTCAGTAACTTTAGGTTACGTAATGATGTAGTAGAACCGCACAGCTTTTCTCAAGTTCGAGATAAGGTCGTACGGAAACAGTGGAAAACAAAGCAGTATGTAGATAAATTGAGAGGTGCTCAGGCAACTCGTATCAAGATGGAAGAGATCGTCAAAATAAAACTTAACAGGAAAGGCTTTTTCAAGTACAGTAAACCTCTTGCTGTGAAGGCCCAGATAGGACTATCTACTTTCATACTCAGTGATGGTAAAAAGTGCAATGCGTCAAAGCTAACTGTACTATCAAAAGATTCAGCGCAACATTCTCTCGAGAATGTTCAGGCATTCTCCACAAGTAATAAAGACTTCTTGCACTCGTATTCAAACTTAGGTAGTCATTCCGATGGCTTGTCTGCATCTAGTACTAATGAACAGCTAAGTATATAGTTCAGATGACAGTACTACTTCCGAGTCTGAACAGCCACAAGTATTCTGATTCCATGACGGAATCGGTAGCTCTCCGGGACCTGTTGGGACGTCAAGAGGAGCCTCCTGGGCAACCCTGTTCTGTTGTTCGCGATACCAACATTGAATTTTCAAACCCGAGGGAGGTAAATAGTAGTGGGCGACAGGGTCTTTACAGTCGACCAGTGAGGGTCGCAACACTCAAAGTTCTTCCGAGGTACGCACGTGTCCTCATC
Source organism: Dermacentor silvarum (assembly GCF_013339745.2). NCBI lineage: Eukaryota > Metazoa > Arthropoda > Arachnida > Ixodida > Ixodidae > Dermacentor > Dermacentor silvarum. Next base: position 118,411,728 of record NC_051160.1, on the reverse strand, counting down.
GGATTAAGAAACGGCCTGAGTGGCTCCGTGATTTTGTTTCTTAAGCGTAAGGAGTACTGTCTTCTTTGAGATGCCACGGCTAGGAGCCTCGCCGTGACATCACAGATAGTGTCATACATTTTCTTCCGAGTGATACTAGTGTACAATGTATTTGTTTGCAGTGCAGTGCATTATATTTCATGAAATGTGTTCCTCTTTTGTATTCTTATTGCAAGTGCGCAGTGATGTGAAAAATGAGTGTGCATCGGTGGCACGAGGTGATGTCAGTTCAGGCACAACACATGCCATGGACTGGTATGTCAAGGACTTTGTGTATGTGTTCTGGTGTGCCTTCAATGACTGGCGTGTTTTTGTATCGCAAACTCGGGAGGGACACATATATGGTCTAAGCAGTACACCCTGGTGTATTTTCCGCGAATTGTCAGTGTCCTTTTTCCCGAAGGGGATAATGTGGTAAAAGAGTGTTGCCCTCTCTGGGAGCTAGCGCAATGATGTTTGAATATGTTATGCGCTAGTTAGGTCAGATGTCGCAGCACGTCCGCTCACGTGTGTGTGCGGAACCAATCAGAGGATGACATCTGTTGGGACGAGTCTTCGAGGAATAAACGGCCGCTGGTCGGCCGAGTCTGCGTTTGGGTTTCCCGTGAGCCAGCAGCGTTCTCTTCCCTCCCCTGTCGGCGAGCTGGGCGTTCGCCGCGCGCTCTCCGGATGCCGGGCCCCCCGCCTGCCGCCGCCGACGCAACAATGATCTGTGCCGCATTTCAGGCTGCGGTGGCCTGTAGGGGGCTTTACAGGAGCAGCGTCATCAACTGGAGGAAGCCCGGCGCGAGGCTGCGTGTTTCCGTCGCGATGGACGCCGCCGCCGTGCCGCCTCAGTCCTACGCGGCGGTGGTTGCTGGACGTAGCGACGCGGACATAGGGGGTGGGGGCCTTTGATGCTCCGCACGGGGTCCGCACATTCCCTAGTGGTTGTGGCGGCGCCGTTGTGGCGGCACTCTGACTGCTAAGGAGCGGGCGACGATCGATAGCCTCAAGCAGGCGATCGCCGCTTGTCCAGTCACACGCTCGTCGATGGCGGTGCGCATACCCCACGTGAAACTGGTCGGTGTGGACCCCGAGCTGTCGTCCGCAAGCTTAGTCTCGGCGATTAACAGCCGCAATCCGGGACTTGAGTTAGACACTTCAATTACATCAGTGAAAACCTCTTTTAGGGAACCCAGTGGAAACTGCACTAATATTCTCGAGGTCTCCCCACCAGACTTTAAAAAAATCGTAACACGTCAAAGGCTCTGTGCTTCAGTCATAGAGGGGTCCGCACGTCTGAAGAGCCGATTCATGTCTTCTACGTACGCCGTCACTCGCTCATTCGGGCCTTGAATTCTCGACTCCAGTGCTAACTCCGCCCTCTCCTTCCTGTCCGCCCTGGCGAAGGCATTGAGGAACTGCCGACGAAATTCTTCCCATGACGTCAGTGTCGCCTCGTGGTTCTCAAACCATATTTTAGCGGAATCTTCAAGAGCGAAGTACACGTAGCGAAGCTTACGCTCGTGGGTCCAGTCATTGACGTTGGCGACCCCGTCAAAATGGTCAAGCCAGTCGTCGGCGTCCTCTGAAGCACTCCCGTGGAAATGATTCGGCGTCCGGATCTGATTGACGACCACGTGCGATGCTGCAGTAGCGGCAGGAGGTGGTTGGTTCGTCATTCTACTTCGTTCAGGTAGCAGACCGTGCTGTGGCTGGAGTCCCTGGAGACGCCGGCTGGTACGTACGTGCACAGGGGTAAGCTCGTCCGAACTACTCGCCGGGCTTAGGTCTGGGGTACGCTCCGGAGATCTTAACATCGACCGTACCCGGCACCTCCACCAGAAATGTCACCCAGCTAGTACAGCTAGAATAGTTCACCAGCAACAGATAGGCAAAAAACACGTCAGCCTTTAATAATGGGTGGACCTCGGAGAGCGCGCGCGCAACCACGAACTTCGTCGTTCTCGCCTCAAGGGGCCAGTGTCACCACGTGCCAACTTGTTTCGCGTCAATATGTCGAAGGTATTTCTACTTTTGCGCTTGTGGACACCGGCGCCGCCGTTCCTGTCATATAGCCGCCAAACTCTGCCGTTCGCTGCGCAAGGTGACCACGCCGCTGTCTGGGCTGTCGCTTCTACGGCATGCGCGCAGCGCATTACTCCTTTCACGGCCTGTACTGCATGCCCATGTGCTTTTACAAGGCGTTTTGTACGTTGTCGAGTTCATTGATCTTCCTGCCTGCTCACATGACGTCATCCTTGAGTGGGACTTCTTGTCCCGTCATAATGCTGTCATCGACTGCGCACCAGCTGAAGTTGAATTTTTGCCTCTGTGTGACGCACCATCCCACGACGCTCTTGATCAGTCGCCTAAAGGCTGTTTCACATGCTGCGACTGGTGCGAAAAAAAAATAGGTGCGATCGCAGGCGTCGCAATGCGATATTTTGAGGGCTCATTCAAATGACTGCGATTTCAACAATGCGACTGGTGCGACGCCCAGAGTTTCTTGCTGCCAGGTTTTGTCGCACATGCCGCATAATTTCTTTAATGTAATGAAAAAGAATGGCGCGTTATAATATAATTGACTTCTCTTTATTAGGACGAAATAATACGTGCGTTTTGTAATTAAAAAACGCTTCAAAGTTTCATTTGTTTTGGAGTGCGCAACAGTGGTTTATGAAGTTCAGCACGAGGAGAAATGGCGGACGTAAGCAACTGTTTGCAGGTGGTCGTTCAGTGCTATGTGCTGTCTCGTGTAGGGTTGGTAATATGGATCAACGATTAATCGATGAATCGATTAAAGGTATCCCACAAAACGAGTAATCTTCATCGATGTCCACCTTCCATTTAATCGACTCAATCGATTAGGCCTGTGCGATTGATCGTTTTCGAGAGTTCGACAGGAGTGGCACGATAATGTTGAAATCGTACTGGAATGGCGGCGCACGAGCAGTGTATATGCGGCAGGGGTGGAGCGACTGTCGACTGCCTTTCTGAGTCCAGAGTGATGCCGAGCTGAGCGCTTGCCCTCTGTCCCCCCCACCGCACACGTCACCACGCCGAGCGAAGCCGGAGGCTTGAAATGCCCTCACAATTCAAGGCACACTATAGCAACCCAGTCGTTGATCGCAGTGCCACTCCCAGTCCACTAAAAATGTTTCACAGCATGCGCGCTGGCCTAGACCATGTATTTGACATATCGATGGAGTTCTATATTCTCGGATGCTGGTTGTATGCCATTCAAAGTAGGTGTCGGTTTCACCCAAACATGCCAGCCAATGGACATTCCTTCGCTCTGTAGAAAAGATTATATGGTTTAAAATCCTAAACCACTGACTTTCTTTTCGTCTGTGTACACTGCAATTTCTTGCATATTTCAGTTGGACTTCACCTTTTAATTTTGCCATTTTTCTTAATTCGTCAACTGTACTGTACTGGGATTCACTAGTGCAATGTACCTTATTAAAGCGAAGCTTTACTTGTCTATAGTCGGATACAACTTAATTCTGCAGTGCAGCCCCGCCCACGCCCTCATAACCGCCAGCCACTGTTCCTCCGCGAGGTTGCAAATAGTTCGTACTTCAATGTTTCCCTGTTACCTAAATAAGGCGGTAACCACAAAAATTATAAAAACTTATAGAAGTCGCTAATAAAAACTTTAAAATAAAATAATTTATATAATAAAGGGCCCCGTGTCGCAGAAAATCTGGCGTCGACAACCGGCGTGTGATCGCAGGTGGCGAAGAAGATCACCCAACCACATCGACCGCACTGGCCCTCCACGTGGTGCAAGGTTTGGTGAACAAAAATTGAATTTCTCACCGTGAAATCCGTCAAAAAAATGTAAAGTACGACTTTATCATTCGGTGTTGGATTCGCCGTCGGATTGTTTACCAATCGGCGCCGGATTGTAATTTGAATGTACGAGAAAACCTAATTCTGCTGCGAGGAAACTCAAATACAAACACCTTTTCCAGAATTTCTACCAGACCTGAGCGCGTCTTGGCAATAGCAAACAATTAATAAAATATTTAAAAAAAGATGCTAGGGTCTTCACATTTTAATATAAGACCACTTATATTGCCCCCTGAAAAACGTCTTTCCAGCAATGCATTTCAGTTTAAAAGTGAAGCCGACTTTAAGGGGATCGGTGTAAGCTTGGTCTTTGTAAGCTGGCTTTCCCACGTTCCGTGTTGCAGTGAATGCTTCCGTATGCGAACAATGCGATGCGAACGGGTCCCGATAACGTTATCACGTTCTACTCTTAAAGGCGAAGCTTATGCGTCCTCCAATTTTTTTTTTTGCCAACTGCTGTTTCTAAAGTTGTGTCCTACTATAAGCGAAATCGTATATGGCTAGGCGACATCGCCTGTGTAAACAAAACTATCATCACCAGCATTGGCTTGAGCGACGTCTTCTTCCGCAGCTGGCTCGTTGGCGCCCCTCGAGTTGCGCTCGTGCTCGGCATGCGCTCATGCCATAGCTCCCGCGTTCGTTGTGGACGTCGACTTCCATAGCTGGCTGCCTAGCCGTTAATTATTCCAGTGTAGAATTTTACTTCCCTTCTATCGTCGTAATGTGGAGGCCGCGTTTACGGCGCTATGAGCCATTGCTTAAGGGGGTATGAGCCATTCATTGTCTTGCGTGACGGACAGATTTAATTTTGAAGCGCAAAAAACGCAAGCGACAACGGCGAACTGCGGGCATACCGTCAGTGACGTTCTCTCCGTCGCAGCCAAACGTGTGTGTAACCTCATAATTGAGAAATACTTTAATGAACCCTAGGGATTAACCCAGTGATAAATACCGGGGCCGCACGTTTCAACTTCGCTGGTTAACCATCTTCACGGAGTGGTAGGTAGGGCCGAAGAATGTTTTCAGTCTGGACTAAGTGCCATTATATAACATATATTGTTTATCGTGTCAAAAGCCACTAGTGCCAACTATAGTTAGTCTTTAACAAGGTAAACATTACCTTTATCAAACGTTTATACAATTGAGTTTGAAACTTGGTTTCACCTCTCAAACATTAAAACAGGGCCCTACAAAAGTAGATAACTGCGTTTCCGCCTTTTTGAAAGTGCCCAGCAAAAATGTCGAATAATCGCTTAATCGATGAAAAACCCTGCATCGAAAGTGATCAATCGATTAAAGGCTAAAACGATGAACGATTAATCGTTAATCGAATAAAATAATTCATCGACCATCCCTAGTCTCGTGTGTGTTTTATGCCCGTGTCGTTCTTCCTGCTATACAAGAAATTACAAGAGGACCTATCAACAAGCCCCTATAGCTGCTGTCATCGCATATGCAGTATTCGGAATTCGGCTGCAGCGAAGTCGTCATGTCAACGCAGTGACCCTCGCGCTACCCATGCTTAACGTAAGCTTCTGAAGAAAGGATGTGTGTATCTTGCTCGTGATTCCGTATAAGCGATTCCTGCTCCTAGCAACATTCTTGCACCAAACTTAGCAGCAAGCACCAACTCAAAAGTTGACGTCTACCCCTGAAGGAAGCCGCAAATCATCTGTGAATTACTGAACGTGCAATGGAATTTGTGTTGTGAACGGTAATCTTAGCACCAGCCTGGTTCGCCCGTCGCGGCGCGTGTGCTGTAATTATTCATACAAGTGCTCTCTGAATATTTCGAAAGGCGTAAAAGGCGACACCACAATTTTTTTAGGAGCTGCAGTCACTTGTCTACGTAGCATCATATCATTCTGACAGACTTGGGCGTCGTCTATTTTCTCGTCCTGTTTCTCGCGCTGTTAGTGTGCTGTGAATCTGTATCAAGAAGCTTAAGTTAATATGCAGCAGTACGTAGCGCAGCCGCGTAGCGCCACGGCCAACATTATAATACCTTGTTAAGAATGCGTTTGTTTGTTTAATAACGAAATCGAACGCTAAAATTTTGTATTCTTAGTGGCAAGTGTAAAGTAAGAAGCTATCGAAACTATCCGCTAATAGCATACGTGTGCATCTACCTGCTTGAGCACATCTTAAAAGTGAGGCTGAAAACCCCAGATAACCAAAAACATATGCAACTGGAGCAGGCACTATGATTCCTTTCCTGGAAATGCAAGCCAGCATCCCAGTCTGTTAAGCTATTCATGTACTTAACCTGTATTAAACCAATGTTAGAGCATGCTGATTGGAGCCAATTTAAACTAGCTTATTTGAGCAAAATAAGAAAGTGCAAGGAAAGCGTCAAGGTACAATCTAAAATGTAATTCCCGAACCGACTGTGTTAGCAAAACTTTATGCGTCCCTGAATTGCCAGCGTTAACCCAATGCTGAAAACAGGGGAAGCCGATTCCCTTTCTTGCTGTTGAAAAGCTGCTAGAATATTAAGAACAGACTACTTATGTTCTGAAGGAAAGTGAAGGGCACTGACAATATCCTTAAGCTTTTGTATGAGCTTTCACCTTGAACGTGAATGGAATAAAAATATTTACCTTTGCAAGCCTCAGAATCCAAACATTCTCAAAATTTTGAGGAGCCACATTAAATTTTTGAGATAAAGACAATAAATAGTGTGCCTTAGTACAAGTACACACTGAACACACCTGAGTGGTTGAGTGGCCAGCTGCGAATGCAAAAGCGTCCATAGCTGCTACCTCGAGGCAACTGCTAGGTTGCACGTGTGTTTCTGTTATAGCCCATGTACCTCACAAGAGGAAATGTTATACGTAGTCCCATTGCAACATTGGCCTGTGCTTTTATTTTCTTTTTTTTCAATAGGTGATGGCTAGTTGATTACGTCTGTTTATGTATTTATCATTTCTGTACATCTTATGTGCATGTGTTTGTATGATGTTCTGATTGTTATACGTGCAGTGATGCAATCATCTTTTTTTTAATATATTGCACCATAGTCATTTATTCAACATTGTGTTGAAATGCAGAAAATGTGGACACCCAGTAATGGCCAGGACAGCCAGCAGGATTGGCAAAAATATGATGCAGATCCAATTCACTTGCTTGAATCGACATGAGGCGAAGCTTTCACGCAACGGTCAGTTAAACTCGAGAAACTAACTGCAATGTGTACAGTTGTCCTTATTTCACCTGATGCAACACGTACTCATATGCAATGTTTGCTTATGCACCGCACAGGTGACATAATTTATTGTATACATAGCACGGTGAACTCTCTCAAATGTCGGCTCACTAAGACTTCGAACTAACCATGAGTCTGAGTTCGTGTGAGCCCGGCTGAGTAGAATTTTGATGAATACGAGTAGGAGCAAGCTCGGTTGAGTAAACTTTTAGTGAATATCCTCGTCTGGTAGTCAGGACAAGCTCATGTGAGTATAATTTGAGTGATTATGAGTCAAAGCAAGCTTGTTAAGTAGATTTTTTTTAATATGATTCGGTGCAAGCTCGCCTGAGTAGAATTTTGATGAATATAAGTAAGAGCAAGCTCAGTTGAGTAGAATTTTGATGAATACGAGTCAGAGCAAGCTCGGCTAAGTAGATTTTTGGCGAATATGACTCGGTGCAAGCTTGCCTGAGTAGAATCCTTCTGAATATTAGTCAGATCAAGCTCGTCCGAGTATAATTTTGGTGTATATGTGTCGGAGCAAGCTCGGATAAGTAGAATATTGGTGAATAGGAGTCTGAGCAAGCTCGACTGAGTAATGATGGGATATGGTTATACGAGTTTATGCAGTAATACATATAAGGGTAGACTCATTAGCAACATTGCCTTCATCTTGATGGGCAATACATATGCCTCGTGATGAGTCTGCACACTTTGAGTTGTGGACATGCAAGAACCACCCACACTTGAAAAGATGCTATCATTCACAGGAAAGAATGCAACCGGCTGACTTCACTGCACATTTCTGATCTGCATTTGTTTAATTAGTTGTGTACTGTTTATAAAAACAAGGTGTTTGCCTGCTTTTCGCATTATTGCATGTGTTTTACAGGAAGTAGACACAGAGAAGCAAGAAAAGGCAAGGATGTTTATGGCGAAGTAGTTTCTTAGAGTACTGTGATATGTTACAACCAGCATAAAAAAAGTAATTCGATGTACTGAAGTAAGAGAAATACGCAATTACCTGTTATTGTGAGGTTTATTACAGATGCAGTAAAGGGACAAAGTCTGCAACACACTGAAGGTTTATTGGTTTTTGTGCAGGATAAAAATGATACATCAGAAAAATGAGAAAAAAAACTGTTTAAATATTGCTTCAAAAACAAATTGACAATACTGTTTATTCCCAGTCAAAGCGTTAAATATGCTATTGTTGAAAATTCATTACGATTTATAGTTTGCACGTTCGCATTGCGAGCTTGATAAGCAGTCGCTTCTCGTAGCGGAAGTAACACCACCTTGAAATGAGATAATTCATTGGGGAAAATGCGCATGAAAGCCCAACCCAAGCGACTGCAACTCTCTCGTCGAATAGGTCGCGCGTATAGGGTGACCTATTGACCGTAGCATTTGTCCGTAGTTGCATATTCTTTAAATTGTTCCGTCCGTAAAAGCATACCGCGCTAAAAATGTGGCGTTTTCGTATATCACGAGTTGTCTCTACAACCAGAAAATTGGGACGACATCCGAAGGCCATGCCTTCCCGTGAGGGACACCTCGTAGTATTTACCAACTCGCAGCGCATGTGAATCACGTAAAATCACGCAAATTACGTACTATCAGCACCCGAAGCGAACCTAAAAAAATTACACCATCTCCCGCTAAAGGGAACCATGTGTGGATGCGAAGCAGCGGGGAGATGGTTAGCTTGAGCGGGAGATGGTTTCGCGGCAGCGGCCCGAGAGCTCATCGCGGCGCTGCACAGGAGAGAGAATGAGGCGTGCGCGCTCCGTCATTTTCATACCGCGGAACTACCGTGACGCCCCCAGCGGAGTATGCAGCTTGTGTTGCGACACCACGGACCCGAGCACATGGGGGTTGGACCCTCCCGCGTCTAACCGTGCGCGGCTTAGCCGTGTCCGGGGAAAAGGGGATCCTGGAGGTTGAGCCGAAACCGGGAGTTTGGACCTTTATGGCCCCCCGGCGGAGGCAACACACCTCTTTGGCCTCGGCTTCACGTAGACGGCACCCCCGGACTGACCCACCCGGGGGAAATCGGTAGTTGCCTTTTCCTGTCTCTCTTTCTCTCGAACCTTCGCATTTCTGTCTCTCTTTGCATCTCTCCTGTCTTCTTTTCACTTCCTTTTACTTCCAATTTTCCAGGCAGCAAGGGTTAACCTGGTGTAATTTATCCAACCTTGGGTCTATTATATTAGGTTATAGTGGCTATGTACAGCTGGCGTCTGCGTCTCCTTCGGGTCTCGTAGCGTCCCCTTGTTGGGCTCGGTGGTGGGTGGCTGGCATAGCTGCCGAAATCAGTGTTACCTTTATGGCTTTTTCGTCATTTCCCCCACTCCTTGATCGCCCTCATAAACGAGGGCGCACCGAAGAAGCTTTCAAGTTTTTTGGCCACCAAGTAGATAACTTTCCACGATTTCACGTGATACACTCAGAGAAAACTGAAAAGTCAGCAAGAATCATCTCATCTTTCCTGGTTGCGAAATCACTGATTGAAACTTTTGGCCCAGGTTACAAAGTCTCCAAGTTGGCAAGCGGGGATCTCCTTCTTGAACTCCGCGATAAAATGCAATATGAAAAGCTACCTAAACTTGTGTCTTTCGGGGCCATTCCTGTGAGTGTCACCCCCCACCGTTCTATGAACACCATTCGTGGTGTCATCTCCGATGATGATCTAATGGAGCTTACTGAGACTGAACTTTTGGAGGGATGGAGTGACCAGAATGTCATCAATGTGAAAAGAATTAAGATGAGACGTGATGGTAAAGAGATTCAAACAAAGCATCTAATCCTAACATTCGGCTCAAGTGTGCTTCCTGAGATTATCGAGACAGGCTATGTAAAGATTCGAGTCAGGCCCTATATCCCGAATCCCCTCCGCTGCTTCAAATGCCAGAGGTTTGGCCACAGTTCTCAGAACTGCCGAGGCCGAATAACCTGTGCCAAATGTGCTGATGAACATTCGTCTGAATCTTGTGAGAACGCGCCACACTGTGTAAACTGTGATGGGGAGCACGCCGCGTACTCGCGGTCCTGTCCATCTTGGAAGAAGGAGAAGGAGATCGTAACGATCAAAGTCAAAGAGAACATATCATTCAGAGAAGCACGAAGGCGGGTTTCCTACCTGCCGAAGAATAGCTTTGCCGAAGTGGCGCGTCAGGGGGCAGCGCCACAACGGCCTCTGGCGGCTGCTCGGCCCGCACACAGTGAGCCGGCGGTGACGCCATCCGCCCCCTCGGCGGCTGCAGCTAGCGCTGCGCCGCCATCCCAGAAAAAGGGGCCATCGACCTCCGGGCTGGTGGCCTCAAGGGTCTCGTCTCTTGAGACGAGGCCTCCACGTCCAACACAGCGCTTGCAAGAGCGCGTGTCCAGCGCCCTGCAAGAGGCGATGGACACAACAACCAGCCAGACGGCGCCATCAGCGCCTAGTGAGCGGCGAGATTCTCGCGATCGCTCTAGAGAAGAAAAATCCCGCATCACAGGGCCCGACAAAGGCTCTGTAAACTGATTTGCATTCCCTGAACACACAGCACAAACTCCTATTTCATTATGAACACGCAAATATTACAATGGAACGTTAGGGGTCTACTTTGTAACCTTGATGATGTTAAAGAGCTCCTTCTTAAATATAGTCCGAGGGTGCTGTGTGTCCAGGAGACGCATCTCAAAGCGGACAACACAAACTTTTTAAGGCACTATGCCATTTTTCGGAAGGACCGCGACGACGCTACCGCCTCGTCGGGTGGTGTCGCTATAATAGTAGATAAAGGTGTTGCCTGTCGGCAATTGAACCTCCGAACTTCCCTTGAGGCAGTTGCTGTCCGAGCAATACTGTTCGGTAAGCTAGTCACAATTAGTTCTATTTACGTCCCTCCTTGTTATCAACTTTCCAAGACACAGTTTCAAAGCTTCATTGATGAACTTCCTCCGCCATACATAGTTGTCGGTGATGTGAACGCTCATAGCCCCTAATGGGGCGACTCTCGTTTAGATGCGCGAGGACGCCTTATAGAAAATTTTCTCTTTTCTTCAGGTGCATCTATACTTAACAAGAAAGAGCCAACTTATTACAGCGTTACACATAACACATACTCAGCCATTGATTTAAGTATAGTATCGAGTACTCTAATTCCGTATCTGGAGTGGTCTGTTCTCAGGAACCCCTTTGGGAGCGACCATTTCCCAGTTATGCTAAACTTAACAAAACAAGATACATGCTCGCCACATTTTCCTCGATGGAACATGGACTCGGCCAACTGGGAAATATTCCGAGAGCTTACGTATTTAGGCGGAGATGAAATTGCTGTTTTTAATGTAGAAGACGCTGTTGCATACCTAACAGGTTTCATTATTAGCGCTGCAGCTAAATGTATTAAGCAAACTAGCGGATTAGGTAATAAGCGTCGCATCCCATGGTGGAACGACGAATGTCGGAGAGCGCGCAAAAATCAAAACAAAGCTTGGAGATTGCTTCGCAATTCTCCAACTGCTGAAAACCTCATTAATTTCAAACAGATCAAATCACAAGGTAGGAGAACACGTCGACGTGCAAAGAGGGAAAGTTGGGATAGGTAAATCGCCAGTATAAATTCGTACACCGATGAAAGAAAAGTCTGGAATCGGGTAAATAAACTAACAGGTCGGGAGTCGCATCCCCTACCCTTAGTAAGTACACAAGGTGATAGCCTGGAAGATCAGGCGGAATGTCTAGGCGAACATTTTGAGTATGTGTCAAGTGCATGGCACTATACCGAAACATTCCTGAGAATCAAAGAACGCGAAGAGCGGCGACCCCTAAATCGCAAAGGCTCATCGAGTGAGGCCTACAATTCCCCATTTACTTTGGCTGAGCTTAAAGCATCTCTCGCTTGTTGCAACAACTCAGCGCCAGGTGGGGATCGTATCATGTACGTAATGATTAGGTACTTACACCCCGAAACACTGAAAACACTCTTGTCTCTTTTTAATGCCATGTGGGCGGCTGGCTGTATTCCGTCTTCATGGAAAGAAGCCATAGTCATCCCCATACTTAAACAAGGCAAAGACCCGTCCTTGGCCAGCAGCTACAGGCCAATAGCTCTAACAAGCTGCCTGTGCAAGCTGTACGAAAAAATGATAAACCGGCGCCTAATATGCTTCCTAGAAAATAACAAAATTCTAGACACCTTCCAGTGTGGTTTTCGAGAAGGTATGTCTACAACAGACCACCTTGTCCGCATTGAGGCATATATTAGAGATGCTTTCATACATAAGCAGTTCTGTCTGTCTGTATTTCTAGACCTAGAGAAAGCTTACGACACCACATGGCGCTTTGGAATTCTCCGAGATTTTTTGGCGATGGGTGTTCGTGGCAATATGCTTAACACAATCGAAAGTTACCTCACTAACCGCACATTTCGCGTAAGGGTGGGCAGAGCTTTGTCTAGGCCATTCACACAAGAAACTGGTGTGCCGCAGGGCGGTGTGCTTAGCTGCACACTATTTATTGTAAAAATGAATTCCCTGCGTACAGTCATCCCACGCACAATGTTTTATTCGGTCTATGTCGACGATGTGCAGATAGCCTTTAAATCATGTAATATTGCCATCTGCGAACGACAGGTACAGCTGGGAATGAACAGATTGTCCAAATGGGCGGAGGAGAATGGTTTTAAAGTTAACGCTCAGAAAAGCACTTGCATTCTCTTTACAAACAAGAGAGGCGTAACGCCTGTCCCAAGTATACAAATCCAAGGAGATGCGCTCTCTGTGAGCAGCGAGCATAAGTTTCTAGGAATTATTTTAGATTCCAAGCTTACATTTATTCCTCATATTAAGTATCTGAGGGCAAAATGCCTGAAGACAATGAACGTTCTGAAACTTCTGTCGCGCACAACATGGGGCAGTGATCGAAAGTGTTTGCTTTACTTGTATAACAGTCTTGTCCTCTCACGGCTTGATTACGGGTCTATAATTTATAATTCTGCAACGCCAAGTGCATTAAAAATACTAGACCCCGTTCACAATCTGGGTATCCGCCTCGCGACCGGTGCTTTCCGAACAAGTCCGATCCAAAGCCTCTATGTAGAGTCTAACCAGTGGTCACTCCATCTGCAGCGTTCATATAGCAGTTTCACATATTTTCTGAAAGTACAAGCAAACAATGAACATCCTTCTTATTCAACCATAAATGACGTTACCGCTGCCACACTCTTCCATAATCGACCTGCAGCGAGAAAGCCATTCTCCTTGCGTGTGAGGAACCTCAGTGAGGAAATGGGTGTTCCGCTGCTTGATCATCGTCCTATGGCTCCAGTGAAACTGTTACCGCCGTGGCAGTGGCCACTCATAGATTGCGATACATCGTTTGTAGAGGTAACTAAACACGCGCCAGAGGCACACATCAAAATGCATTTCTTAGAGCTTCAATACAAGTACTCGTGTACAGAGCTTTACACTGACGCTTCCAAGTCACATGCCGGGGTGTCTTATGCAGCCGTTGGCCCATCCTTCTCGGAATCCGGTGTACTCCACCCGGAAACGAGTATTTTTACGGCTGAGGCCCATGCACTGTTGTCGGCTGTGAAGCATATAAGGAAATCAAAACTTCAAAAGGCAATTATATTTACGGACTCCCTAAGCGTCGTAAAAGCATTGATGTCACTCGGTAAACACAAAAATCCTGTACTTACTGAGCTCTATTCCGTCCTCTGTCAAGCGTATTTATGTAACCAGCATGTCATTATATGCTGGGTGCCTGGCCATAGAAGCATTGAAGGTAATGTGCTAGCTGACCGAATGGCTACGTCAATAACATCACACGCTATTAACCCTACAGCTACTGTCCCTGTAACAGATCTGAAACCTTTCTTGCGAAAGAAACTGCGAAGCCACTGGCAACGCTTGTGGGATGCTGAAACAAGTAATAAGCTTCACTTGATTAAACCACAGTTAGGTTTCTGGCCTCCCGTAACGAAAGCACGGCGAACTGACGTCTTATTCAGTCGGCTGAGAATAGGACACACGTACGGAACCCACAGTTTTTTGTTGACAGGTGATGAACCACCAACCTGTGGTAGATGTGGTGAGAGGCTGACCGTCCTCCATGTCCTCCTGGAGTGTCGAGAAGCCGAAGTAGAGAGAAGGAAACATTTCCCTGTAGCATACCACTATAATATCCCTCTTCATCCTATGATGTTTATTGGTGAAGAACCGGCGTTTAACACCAAAGCAGTCCTCGGTTTTTTAAACGAAGTGGTCCTGCATGTTATAAGCCCAACAAATTCGTAGCGCATCCTCTCTTCAGAGGATGCCGCTGTGATAGTTTTGTATAAGCACATGCCTCCAGCCCCTTGTCTTTCAAGGGCTCTGTTTAGGCATTAGTGTTTTTTGACAATTTTTATATCTGACATATCTTGTATATCATGTCATTGTTTAGCAATGCATCTTTTACCTTCATAGTACACGTCACTAGTCATTGCCATTATCTTATTCCATGTAGATTTTACGCACTTTACAGCGATTATTTTAGGCCCCTTTACAGCCACGTCACATCTACTTCTCTCAATTCATCACTTCACTGCGAACTAATACTGTCATGGCGCTCTTTGGCCATACCTGGCCCTTGCGCCACTAAACCCCAACAATCATCATCGGAGAATGCAGCTGTCGCACCACCTGTCGTGCGCGCCAGTCCGGATTCCTAGAAGAGAGAAAGGGGGGAGCGTAGGAGAGGAGAGAGAGGGGAGGGGACGCGCATGCGCTATGGGGGTGTGGCACGCGGGCGCCGCTTCGTACAGGATTCTCAGAGGAGAGAAATGGAGGGATCGTAGGAGAGGAGAGAGAGAGGGCGAGGGGACGCGCATGCACTGTGGGGGTATGGGACGCCGCGGGAGGAACGGTCAGAGACGCCGGCAAGAAATGCTTCGATTTAAAAAAGCATCGCGTGATTAGCAACGTAGCGTGTCAACAAAGGCTTAGAATTCACACAACCGAATCTCACCTATATACAGGTTTTCATCTGCACTGTTCCCAACCCGCCGTGGTTGCTCAGTGGCTATGGTGTTGGGCTGCTGAGCACGAGGTCGCGGGATCGAATCCCGGCCACGGCGGCCGCATTTCGATGGGGGCGAAATGCGAAAACACCCGTGTACTTAGATTTAGGTGCACGTTAAAGAACCCCAGGTGGTCCAAGTTTCCGGAGTCCCCCACTACGGCGTGCCTCATAATCAGAACTGGTTTTGGCACGTAAAACCCCATAATTTAATTTAATTTAATTTAATCTTCACTGTTCGCGTGTCAGTGCTGATCTTACGTACCGATTGCGCAATCCAAGGCTCCACTCAATTAGTTACACTGTTAAAGGCTTGTTGAGGCAGCATTTATAGACAAGAAAGTATCTATAAACATTGCGTTGAGCAACCACCGCCATTTTCCAAAGCAGACCGCGAAATAGCTCTCGGCGCAATTTTGACGTAAAATCGCGGCGATCGCTGCGACATTGCGACTCTCCGGTCGGTCGACCAACCGACTGGTCGCAGCCGAAAATCGCAGAATCGGCCCTGCGACTGCGATTTTCGTCGCATGCGACGGAAATTGCACTTCCGGTGCGAAGAAAGTCGGACCATGTGGAACGGCCTTAAAGTGGTCGTGCGTGAGGACAGCGACATTCCGCCGGGCCCCTTTCCCCTTGTCCCCGTTGTCTGCGGTGACGTCACCGATGCTACGGTCTTCTGTACACCATCGGACATCTCTATGAGTCGCAAAGCCGTTCCACTGCCTTTTGCAACGCTTGACATTGCCATCGGCAATATTTTTGTGCACAATCCACTTTCTGCGTCAGTTACGTTGCTTGTCGGCGAATGTCTCGGACGCGTGGAACAGCTTGACTCTTCGTTCTTTGTTACTGTGCCAGATGAATCGTTCCATCTTGACTCGAACGAACTCCTCGCCCTTTCAACGCTTGAAGTTCCATCGCCACTACTCTAACCCCTTCCGAACACTCCGAGCTCCTTCAGCTTCTATACCACTTTAAAATTCCTGCAATATTTCTCAGCCGCAACTGGACTGAACGTCGCTAGTGCAGCACGACATTGATACCGGCTTACACCAGCCGTTGCGTCAACGACCGTACCGTGTCTCTGCCAACGAGCGTCGCGTCATTAACGACCAAGTCGACGATATGATACGCCGTGGCGTTATTCAACCATCCCACAGTCCCTGGGCATTTCCTGTCGTTCTCGTTCGCAAGAAGGACTGGTCTATTCGCTTTTGCGTTGACTACCATCGATTAAATAACTTCACGCGCAAGGACGTCTATCCTTTGCCGCGCATCGACGACGCCCTTGACAGCCTTCAGGGCGCATAATTCTTCTCGTCCCTAGACTTGCATTCTGGCTACTGGCAGGTTCCCATGGCTGAAGCGGATCGCAAAAAAAGGCATTTATTACACCTGACGGCCTATACGAATTCAACGTGATGCCCTTTGGACTTTGCAACGCGCCTGCAACGTTTGAACTACTCATGGACAATACGATGTGTGGCCTCAAGTGGTCTATGTGTCTTTTTTACCTCGACGATGTCGTGGTTTTCTCGCCCGATTTGCTGACCCACGTACTTCGCCTAAGACATGTTTTGAGGTGTCTCACCAAAGCTGGCCTGCAACTCGACCTCAAAAAGTGACGATTCGCCGAACAGGAGCTGACCATCTTAGGCTACACCGTGTCCAAGTACGGCGTTCTACCGGATCGTGCGAAACTCCGTGCTGTCGCTGAGTTCCCCAAGCCTACTAACACCAAAGGATTCGCAGTTTTGTGGGCCTGTGCTGATATTTCCGGCACTTTGTCCGCAAATTCGCATCGGTAATGTCGCGCTTGACCCAGCGCCTACGCGGTGGCGCGGACCTCTCCTCCTGGTCCCCTGCATGTGACGCCGCGTTTGCTACACTGCGTCGTCTTCACCTATTATTTGCCATTTCGACCCGACAGCTGCAACTGAGGTACATACAGACGCCAGCGGGGTCCTTCCGCTCTCCCGTGGTGGCGGTGCCGTCGAAACGTCACGCGTGTCCAGTTTCCTCCGGCTCCTCGGCGTGGCGGCTCCCGTCGTCCACGCAAATGTAAAAACTTTGAACGACATGTTACCGTCCCCCATTTTGAATTTCCCTTCTCTTTTGTCGCCGTATTGGGGAGGCCGCGTATAGTCCGGACTCCCAAGGAGGCACCGCCCTACGAAGAGCGACGTCCCGCAGGCGCTTGGTGTTTTGTGCACGATCTTCGCCGCTGGTGTTTGTCGCGCGCCGGCGACGATTGCATTCTCGTCTCTCTTCCTGCCGTCGCTTTTCATAGGCGCATTGCTCCTCAGGAGACCGGATTATACGCGAATATGGTGGAATAATTATAATAATAACAGAGGTGATACGACAATGTGTGTGCGCACCTTTCGTCACGATGACCACTCGTACCTTTGTTCATAATTCTGTGTCACCTCTGTGTCGTGTGCTATAAACAGCTTCGCTGGTCATCCACCTTCACAGAGTGGAATGGCTCATGATTTTGAAGTCGTGACGGCTGTCCTTTTAAGACGCTCTCGTTGGGACGCTGAGCCCCTGGTCGAAGACGCTGTCGTTTGAAACGGTGTGATTGCCGCGTCTGTGAGATGTAAGGTACAGTGGTAAGAGGATCGCCACACATAACTCAAAGTGCAATATATTACCACATGTGAGCACATCTCACAATATGCTAAACTGCTATGCTGAATGTGCTTCATCATGCACGCCGAAGAGATACAGCCTTGCATTGATCACCACTTGTGACTGCATGAGCAGCACTGAGTTCGATGAAGCGACGGTCTGCATTGACAAAATTGTACACAAGAAATAGAGCCGCCGAATGACGTTGACAAGGTCAACGCAAGCTCCCTAGTTTCGCTGTTGTTCCCGTCTAAGTGATAGTACGTCAGTG
Source organism: Dermacentor silvarum (assembly GCF_013339745.2). Taxonomy (NCBI): domain Eukaryota; kingdom Metazoa; phylum Arthropoda; class Arachnida; order Ixodida; family Ixodidae; genus Dermacentor; species Dermacentor silvarum. Next base: position 118,393,704 of record NC_051160.1, on the reverse strand, counting down.
GAGAAATCAGCAAGTTCAAGCTGAAATTTCACCCGAACCACAATTTTCTCCGGAACTGAACCTGACTCGGAATGTTTATTCCTAGAACTTACCTAACCCGCACCTCACCTCCACCAAGACATAATGACCATTAGAGGCTCGGCACGAAAAAGTTCTAGGAAACAGGGCAAAAACGGGTGCCCCCATAGGATCCGCGATTCTTCGAAATAATTACTTCTTCAGTCGGCACACCCCACTACCAGATGCGGCTACTCGCTACTTGCATTATGGACATGAATGGATATAGATGATAGATGATGGTAAAAAATGTCACAGTTTCGCCCTAAGGGCGAAGCAATGAACGCGATAGCAACACAGCAATGTCATACGAAGTAAGGTGAGCGGCTTTGGTAGCAATATGAATTGTAGTAAACATGAGCTGATTAAGTAAGGAGGTGTGCTGCGGCGTAAGTAGACCGACATGAAGAGAGACTCGATGACCACGAGAAGGCGCGTGTGAAACGGTGGTGTTGATGAGAAGCGCTGCCCGTGGGCAGCGCTTGCGAAGGGACACACCTGTAGCGCTGCACTGCCGATCCGGGCAGCGGACGAAGGTACGTGCGGTCTATCGCTTCAATGGAAACTGAGCGGCGAATGCACAGCGCATAATGGTCAGATCTGTGTGGAGATAAGAGACGGTGCGAGCGAGCGACGAGCGCGGTTGTTGGCAGAGTAGAAATGCGCCCCCCCCCCCGCTCCCTCCGGCGCTCGCTTCCCGCTTCCTTGCTTGCGCGTCGAAGATTGAGTGCGTTCGTTCTCCGTGACAGCGTGCGTCCCCGCACGCTTCCGCTCAGGCATACGGTGCGCGGCGAAGATTTTATCTATACAGAACCTCACGGCGACGGCGACGCCGACGGCAGAAATCCGGTGGAAGCGTCCATATAATTGCTATCGCAATAAAACTATACGGCGCCTTGTGTGGAGTAGCTTGCATTTCTGAACTCGACCATACCGCTTGAGTCGCGCGGTTGAAATGTTTCGAGGTTTAATTAACTTGGAAGACATAGGTTTGAAGACACACTAGCGTTTTACAGTAAGCTGTACAGCTCTACCTCACTATGCGCCTGTCATGTCCGTTGGCAAAAACTCAACCAATCAGCTGGAGGCGAGCACCGTGTGCCTCGCTGGGTTCCTTGCAGCATCACCAGCTGGCGCTCGCCTCCGTGCATGAGCCGGTTTAGGCTACTCTGGCCTCCCTGAAACCCTTGAGTTCAGGGTAGCAGGGGAAAGTAAACATATCCGCAATAAAGATTAGTAAGAGGCGATTCGAGGATTGGTGGCATTAAAGGAGACGACAAATGGAGGTCTACAAAAACAAAGTTCCCAGTAATGGTTGAAAAAGTTTCATGCTGGGAATTCTTTCTGTATTTTCTCAAATATATATATATATTGTCACGACCAAAGAAGACAACGAAGTGAGGGACACGAGCACAAGCATGTCCCTCTCCGAAGAAGCTAAAGTTGGTTGGCGCGGCCAGTTCTTCTTGGGCCTTGAATATGGAGCTTGTGTTTGTTGTTGTGCCGTCGTCCTGTGTGCTTTTCTTCGCGTCCTGCGACACTGGTGGAGGTGCTGGGTACTCCCTGATGCCAGGAACTCCTGTGCGGAGTGCAACGCCCAGTTTAAACCCGCAACCTATTCCTGCAGTGGACACTCCTATCCACCGCTACAGTCGCCGACTGCGGGGCTTCAGCCCGGAGGTAATCCTCTTGGAAAACTCCCCATAAACCGGACCACAGGGCCTTCTCAGGTGACTCTGCAGCATCCTCAGACTCCCGAGACATTTCATGGTGATGCTTACGAGGACGTCGAAGATTGGCTCGCGCTATACGAGCGAGTCGCCAAGGCGAATCATTGGACTGTAGAAGAAAAACTCGCACGCGTCTACTTCGCCCTGGCGGACAGTGCTCGTACGTGGTACGAGAACCGGGAAGCCACACTGACTTCCTGGACTGAGTTTCGACATCAGCTTTCAACGACCTTCGCAAACAACGATCGTCGCGATTCTGCCCAACATCTAATCGAGTCGCGCATCCAGAAACCGAACGAGAATGTCGCCATCCTTGCGGAGGACATGACCCGTCTGTTCCGCCGCGCTGACCCAGAGATGCCGGAAGCAAAGAAAATCCGCCATCTGATGCGAAGCCTCAAAGAACAGCTTTTCGCCGGTCTTCTTCGCAACCCGCCGACAACCGTTTCTGAATTCATCTCGGAGGCTACGTCCATCGAACGAGCACTGCAACAACGTTGCCGACCCTACGATCGCCCAAACAACGCCTCGAGCAACGTTTCTGCTCTGGCTGCCGGCAATGAGTGTTCGCTTCGTGAGCTCACCCGGGAGGTTGTTCGTGAAGAGAATCGCAACCTCCTTGTGATTCCACAGGAGTCAGTCGGGGCTTCTGTAGCAGAAGTTGTGCGGCAAGAAGTCAGGCAGGTATTCTCTTTACCCGAATTCCTATCGGAACAACGGTCTGTGAGCTACGCATCGGCTGTTCGTCGTCCTCCTCCAGCAGCAGCCGACAACTCATCACCAATGGCTCGTCCTTTCAACGAGCCGGCATCCCCGCCGTACCAAGCGCAGCCACTGACCGCGCAACCTGGTGTACCTGTGGAATCGTCGGCCTACTTCCCTCCGCAGGCAACTGCAGCTTGGCCACAGAGGACGCCCACAAATCGACCACTTGTTCGCAACACGAACATGTGGCGCACCGTCGACCGCCGTCCTTTGTGCTTTCATTGTGGAGAAGCCGGCCACATTTACCGTTTTTGCCCGTATCGTGACGGCGGATACCAGAGCTTTCCACCCTCTTTCCCTCGAGTTCGCTTGGAAAACAGGCGCTACAATGACGACATTACTCCACGAGGACATACATTCATTCGTCGAACCCGCTCTCCTTCGCCTGCACCGAGCTCTTAGCCGCAAGGTCGCAGTTACGCCGATGTAGTCAGGGGCGGCAGGTCCTCTAGCCCTCGTCGGGGAAACTAACAGGAGCGACCTATGGGGGGGGAGGTTGCCGACCGTCGAAATGCTACAACACCCCCACCACTATGTGTGCAATCGGACAATATGTCTCTGCCGACCCCAAGGAAAGTCGTAAGTGCCGACCTCGCTGTTTTCTTAGTAGGGCACCCAGTAAGCGCGTTAGTATATACTGGGGCCGATTTCTCGATAATCAGCCAGAAACTAGCCGATAGCCTTAATAAAGTCCAAACATCATGGACTGGTCCACACATAAGAATGGCGGGAGATCAATTGATAACCCCAACAGGCAAATGCACGGCCAGAGTTGATATCGGTAGCTCGACGTTTGTTGCCACTTTCGTTATCTTGATGGAGTGCTGCAGAGACGTGATATTGGGAATGGATTTCCAGCATTATAACATTCCGGACAGGTCGGTCACGTTTTGGATGAACGCAGATTCAGTCGTACCCTGTGACGATCAGCGACGTGAGCACTTACGTATCTTCGATCACGATGTCACAGGACGCGAAGAACAGCACACAGGACGACGGCACAACAAACACAAGCTCTATATTCAAGGCCCAAGAAGAATTGGCCGCGCCAACCAACTTTATCTTCTTCGGAGATGGACATGCTTGTGCTCGTGTCCCTCACTTCGTTGTGTTCTTTGGTCGTGACATTATATATATATATATATATATATATATATATATATATATATATTGTACTGTAAAAGAAGGAGCAGTGGGTCTGTGGCTATAAGAGGGAGAACGACGACGAGGAAGATAAACCTTGATTCGGTGTTCGATCGGCTGTGTTACCTCTCGCGGCTCTATCGTGCTAGTCGCGAACGCTTACTTCCGAAGTGCTTCGCGACATTTGGTGGAAGGTGCTGGGCCTTTTGCAAAACTGGAACTCCGAAGCCGGACGATCTCTGTCACAGCTCCCATGCCTGAGGAGCCTAGTCCTCCCAATCCACCCCAGGCACCGCCTCCGGTCATCTGTCCTGGCGCGCCACGCCAACGGGATCCTCCCATATTCAATGGCACTGACGATCGTGACGTCGAGGACTGGCTGTCACTGTACAACCGAGTGAGTGCCCACAACAAATGGACTGAAGCTGACAAACTTGGTTACGTCCCATTCTACCTTTCCGGCGTCGCCCATCTTTGGTTCCGGAACCATGAGGCTGTCTTTACCACCTGGACAGCTTTCCGAACAACACTTCAAGAGGTCTTTGGTCGCCCTGCTGTGCGCAAACTTCGAGCTGAACAACAGCTTCGCTGTCGTGCCCAACCAAAAGGCGAAACCTTTACCAGCTACATTGAAGATGTAATTGATATTTGCCGGCGTATCAACCCAGATATGACCGAAGATGACAAGATCAAAAACATCTTGAAAGGCATAGAAGATGACGCCTTCCAAATGCTCTTGGCGAAGAATCCTCAGACGGTCAACGACCTCCTGACGCTTTGCCAAAGCTATGAAGAGCTACGCAAACAACGGCTTTCTACCCGCCAAGCTCTCGCTCCGGACGTCGCGCTTTCAGCTCTGAGTGACGGTGTCAGTGCTACTTGCAGTTCAGAGATCTTCGACCAAATCAAGCAATTTGTACGAGAAGAAGTGGCCCGCCAACTCTCTCTTCTGCCAGCCAGTCAAGCGTCAGAGTCGCCCTTGTCTCCCGATCTCCGTCAGGTGATACAGGAACAAGTCGCTAACGCCGTCCTACTTGCTCATCAACCGCCTCCTACACCTGTTCCACTTACGTACGCTGCGGTTGTCGCGAATCCAAGGCCCCCGTCTGCAGCAATTCAATCGCGACCTACCAGCGCCTTTCCCTCACCTCCGCATTTAGCTGCAACATATGCCCCTACAAGCAGCTACTGGCCGCCACAGCAGCCTGTGCGGCCACTTCGCCAATATCTCCACCAGTCTCAGCCCACTGCTGTCAATCCATGGCGCACCCACGACAACCACCCTATCTGTTATTCATGCGGCCTGCCTGGGCATGTAGCACGGTTTTGCTGCCGGCGCGGATGGTATCCTTCGGATTCTCCGAGGGCGCAAAGCAGCGGCTTCGACTCTCCGTTCCGTTCCGCTCCTGCCGCTCAGCACTTCGAAGCCTCACCTCCTTCCTCCCGCACCTTCAATACCCGTCGGTCTCCGTCACCCGTCGGCGTTCTCTGTCGCCGCTTGTCCGTCTCCCTGAAGCTATCCGAGAGGAAAACTAAGGAACGCAGTTCCGGAGGCAAAAACTGCGATCTCAACGAACTCCACAAGCCCTAATTTATTTCCTACGAACGTCCTTGAAGTTTATGCAGAAGACATCGCCGTTCATGCGCTTGTAGACACGGGGGCAGCAATATGAGTGATTTCGAACCAGCTTCGTCTTCAACTAAGAAAAGTTGCGACGCCATATTCGGCTGTTTCATTACGCACCGCAAGCGCTGCGCCGATTGAACCCTTAGGGATGTGTACCGTGCGTGTTCTTATGAGTGGAACTTTATACCGTGTTGAGTTCGTTATTCTGCCTCGCTGCTTCCATGCATTATTTTAGGATGAGACTTTCTGTCATCTCATCATGCCGTTATTGATTCTGCCCGTGCGGAACTCGCTTTGTAGCCATTCGGCAACCACGCTTTTGAAGATACTGACGACACTTCCAGTCGTGTGTTCGTCACCGCCGACACCGAGATTCCTCCATACTCTGCCGCACTTGTACCCGTTTCCTGCGTCGGGTTATGCGACTCCACAGTTATTTTCACGCCATCTAAGCGTGTTGCTCGCCGTCATCCCTTCTTGCTTCCTTTTGCCCTTCTTGCCATTCGACAAGGTTCCAGCGCACTTTATTTCTGAAACTTGTTTCCTTGCCCTGCTAGCCTGCTCCACGATGAGTGTCTTGGATATGCTGACGAAATCGAACCAAGCTTCCTTTATGAGGTGCCTGACGACCCGGCTTCGACTCAGGTTGACGCTATGGCCCTTGAAGTTTCTCCTTCGGTGCCGCCGTGTGACCCTACATTTTCCAGGTGTATTGATCCCAACCTCACTCCCGGTCAGCACGCCCAGATCCTCAATCTCCTTGACCGCTTTCGCACGTCATTCGACCTACAACAATCTCGCTTAGGCCGTACTTCCACTGTTGTCCATCACATCGGCACCGGCTACCATGCGCCCTTACGCCACAGGCTGTATCGTGTATCCGCCACTGAGCGTAGCGTCATCGCTGAGCATGTTGGATACATGCTCCAGCGCGGTGTCATACAACCTTCGCACGGTCCCTGGGCTTCTCCTGTGGTGCTGGTAAAAAAGAAAGATGGCACAATTCGCTTTTGCGTGGACTACCGGCGCCTCAATAAGATCACCCACAAGGACGTTTACCCACTAACCCGTATTAACGACGCACTAGACTGCCTACAAGGCGCCGAATTCTTCTCATCGTTAGACTTACGATCCGGGTACTGGAAAGTACCAGTGGCTGAGTCAGACCATCCAAAGACGGCCTTCATCACGCCTAATGGTTTATTTCAATTCACCGTGATGCCATTTGGCCTGTGTAACGCGCCTGCCACATTTGAAAGAATGATGGACAACATATTGCGTGGCCTCAAATGGCAAATATGCCTGTGTTATCTGGACGACATCGTTATCTTTTCACCGGACTTTCCTTCCCACTTACTTCGACTTGAAGGCGTCCTCAAATGCATCGCCGATGCTGGCCTCCAGCTTAACCTGAAGAAGTGTCGCTTCGCCGCCCGGCAGCTGGTAATCCTCGGCCATGTCGTGTCGAAAGAAGGTGTACTCCCTGATCCGGCCAAACTACAAGCTGTTGCCCAGTTTCCACGACCTTGACAGACCTTGAAAGAACTGCGCAGCTTATTGGGTTAGCGTCATACTTCTGCCGTTTCATCCGCAATTTCGCCAGCATCATAGCACCTTTAACGCAGCTTCTTTGTGGTGGCCACAACCTTTCGACCTGGTCACCGGATTGCGATGCCACATTCACAAACCTGCGTCGTCTCTTGACGTCTCCTCCAATCCTGCGCCATTTCGACCAAAGCGCTCCTACTGAAATCCACACGGATGCCAGTGGCGTCGGCCTTGGTGCCGTTCTCGCTCAGAGAAAGGCTGGCTTCGATGAGTACGTCGTCGCCTTCGCCAGTCGTGCACTCACTAAAGCAGAATCGAACTATTCTGTAACAGAAAAAGAATGCCTCGCTATAATTTGGGCCATAACCAAATTCCGTCCGTATCTCTATGGCCGCCCATTTGACGTAATAACTGATCACCATTCGCTGTGCTGGCTGTCGTCCTTAAAAGAACCATCCGGTCGTCTGGCTCGATGGGCGCTTCGACTGCAGGAGTATGACATTCGAGTTCTGCACCGTTCTGGCCAAAAACACTCGGATGTGGATGCCTCCTCTCGTTCGCCACTAACAGATGAGGTTAGCTCCCCGAAGGCCTCATTGTACGAGTCTTCCCTTGGTGCCACCGACATTCTTCTGGAGCAGCAGAAAAGACCCATGGATTGTGTCCGTGCTGAGTTTCTTATCCACCCCATCGCCACCCATTACCAATCGCGCAATACGTCGCCAAGCACATCACTTCTCCATTCGCGACGGGCTCTTGTACCGTCGTAACTACCTCCCGGACGGCCGCAAATGGTTGCTTGTCATCCCTCGGCATCTACGTTCGGATATTTGTGCAGCGTTCCACGACGTCCCCCAGTGCACGCATGCAGGTGTACCTAAGACATACGCGCGTCTATGCGTTCTTTACTACTGGCGGGGAACGTATCGATTCATCCGTCATTATGTCCGCTCCTGTATCGTTTGCCAACGCCGCAAAGATCCTCCTCGTCGTTCAACCGCTCCATTGCAGCCTTTGCCTTGCCCAGCACGTGCTTTTGATCGACTCGGCATCGATATTTATGGACCTCTGCCACTCACATCCGACGGCAACCGCTGGGTAATCGTGGCCATCGACCATCTTACGCGCTATGTGGAAACTTCCCCTTTGCCCAGCGCTTCGCCCGCGACGTCGCCTGGTTTCTCCTGCGTCGCATCATCCTTCGCCACGGAGCTCCCAGGGAATTACTCAGCGACATAGGCCGCGTCTTCCTCTCCGATGTCATCGAGGCTCTCCTCAAAGAATGCCGCATCATTCATCGCACCACTACTGCATACCATCCGCAGACAAATTGCATGACCGAGGCTTTAATCGCACTCTGGGTGACATGCTGGCCATGTACGTTGTATCCGACTAAAGCAAATGGGACAATGTTCTACCATTTCTGACCTACGCTTACACTACCGCCACGCAGACTACCACGGGATTTTCGCCCTTCTTTCTACTATACGGACGCGAACCTTTTTCCACAATGGATACTATCCTTCCGTACCGCCCTGACACCACGGAAACCACTATCTTGTCTGAAGCTGCTGCACACGCAGAAGAGTGTCGCAAGCTATCCCGTATCTTTACGTCAGAAGACCAGCAACGCCAGAAGCACCTTCGAGAAACTTCCCCTGCTCCTGCATCCTATGCTCCTGCCTCGCTAGTGTGGCTCTGGGTTCCAGCCCCTACCCCTGGACTGTCACCGAAACTCGCGTCGAAGTACCAGGGCCCATACCGCGTGATGAACCAATCGTCTCCAGTCAAATATATCGTGGAACCTCTCGAGCTACCTTTGGATAATCGCCGTCGAGGACGCGAAATTGTGCATGTCCAGCGTCTGAAGCCGTACTATGATCCGCCTGTGTTGTAGTACCCATAGGTCGCCGGGACGGCTCCCTTTCCCGCGGGCAGATAACTGTACTGTAAAATAAGGAGCAGTGGGGCTGTGGCTATAAGAGGGAGAACGACGACGAGGAAGATAAACCTTGATTCGGTGTTCGGTCGGCTGTGTTACCTCTCGCTGCTCTATTGTGCTAGTCGCGAACGCGTACTTCCGAAGTGCTTCGCGACAATATATATATATATATATATATATATACATATATGATATTAGGCAAAATCAGAACAAGAGCTTCGTGGCGCAACCGACCATCTGGTTTCACAGGGGATGCTCATAGCATCCATCCATGCATCCGCGACAGTGGCGGCGATGGCAGTGTGGGGGCACTAAAACAAAAGAACCATACGGCTCGTTTTCGCGCACAGCGTTCGGCGCAAGCGTTTCTTGGTAAATATTGCGGTTGCATAAATTGGAGGTGCCGGGACGCGGCAACTGTAGCATATGAAGCAAGGAGTGACTTCACTACACTTCCGCATGTAAAAGTACCGTGAAAATGTTATAGGAAGGCCACATATAGCAAGTACGGCTAAAAAGCAACGTCCATACGAGGCGCGGTGAAAGTTTCGTTAAGTGTATTTCTCTTCTGTGCGGTCCACTCTTTGTAGATGCAGCAAATACCGGCGCAAGCCAAGTCGCAGGTCGTTGAAGCGTCTTAAGCTAATAATTAGGTTTGAGTGCATGCGATGTCACCAGCTGAATGATTTCAAGCTACGTCGCCATGGTTAATCGTTCTAGTGGTCGTTTACAGCGTCGATGTCCAACCGCCTTCAGAGTTGGGGCTGGAGACCAATATTCTTTATCACGTTGACGTCGAATTGCGGGTGCAGTTACCACTGTTGCATTCTCGGCCTTATGTTCATCATCACAACGCCATAACCTCTTAGCTACCATAATCGGTGAGGTTTACGAGGACGCTAAAGGCCAAATATTATGCCATTAAGGCAAATTGCTCTTTTTGCAAGGAAGCTTTTTTGCAATCGTCGGTCGGCTTTCTCATTCTTGTTGTGCCTGTTCAGGTATAACATCCCTGGCTCTTGAAGCGCTGCAAAACGGTACCCAAACGCCATGTTGTGCTTCGAAAAATGCAGAAGTGTGAAAACATATTCGGATTGCGAATGCTGTAAACAAGCATTGTATGCTGCACGACTATTGTACACCGTCAAAATAGCACTTATTATTGGTACCCCAGCGTAAATGATTTAAAGTTCGCCTTTTCAAGATTGCTGATTACTGCGCATGACGAGGAGCTCGCGCGATCTGTTAAGTTCTTTGGGTGGTTGCTCTATTCGCACAGATAAATACTGCCGCATCATTTGCCAAGCAAGATGAATAGCTGCACAACTTTTGCAAAAGCTTTTCATTGCGTACTGGTGTACTTCATAGGAATTCATAGGCACTGCAAGTGGATGTAATTCGAGGTCGTTGTAAGGCCTATCCTCAAAAACTCAAAAACAAGATATGCTGACTGGAGGAAAATAATAGTGATGATAGCAATAATGGTGATTTGAAAATGTGATACTTTTGCGAGAACCACCCTGGATTGGAAGAAGGCTGGAGGCGCGGGAATGATTAAAGGAGTAGGGTAGCTCCACTGTTTCTAATACCATCCGTACAGTACAGTAGATAAAATGGCGAAAAGCCGGCGGTGTCGTGCCGGGACGAATTATACGCAAATGTGACGTAAGGAAGGGCAATGTCCCAGTCGTGGTGGTCCTTGGAAACGTACTTGGACAGCATATCGGTAAGGGTACGGTTTAACCGCTCCGTCAGGCCATTGGTTTGAGGATGGTATGAAGTAGTCAGCTTGTGTTGAGTGGAGCAGGAACGCACAATGTCGGCGATAACTTTCGACAGGAAGTTGCGACCACGGTCAGTAAGCAGCTGTCGCGGGGCGCCATGAACCAAGATAATGTCACGCAAGAGAAAGTCCGCGACGTCAGTGGCGCAACTGGTAGGGAGAGCCCGCGTGATAGCGTATCGGGTGGCGTAATCAGTTGCGACGGCTACCCATTTGTTCCCCGAGAATGACGTGGGAAAGGGGCCGAGGAGGTCTAATCCAACACGAAAGGACGGTTCCACAGGGACGGTGACCGGCTGGAGATGACCGGCAGGTAGCATCTGAGGTGTTTTCCGACGCTGGCAGGGATCTCAGGCAGCAACATAGCGTCGGATGGAGCGAGCGAGGCCAGTAGGAGCGGCGCCGGACGCGGTCGTACGTGCGGGTTACCCCAAGATGTCCTGCAGTGGGTGCGTCATGCATCTCGAAGAGCACAGTCCGTCGTAGATGTTTTGGTACGACAAGATCAGATTCGTCGGGGAGGAAGTTCCTTCTGTACAGAATGTCGCCTTGGAGGACATATCGGCGAACAGAGGCGTCGGTAGCTGTAGAGCGCAGATGTTTGATGAGTGCTCGCAGCGATAGATCCCGGTACTGCTCATCGGCGTTGTTAGCGAAGGCAGACACAGAGAAAATACCGTTGGTGGTACTACTGTCGGCGTCGTCAGGCTGATCTACCGGGTAGCGAGACAGGCAGTCAGCGTCCTTGTGTAGTCGGCCAAATTTTAGGTAACCGTATACGAATATCCTTGGAGGCGTAAGACCCAGCGACCAAGTCTTCCTGTAGGATCTTTCAGTGAGCATAACCAGCATAGCGCATGATGGTCTGTGACAACGGAAAAGGGTCGGCCATATAAGTATGGGGGGAACTTCGCAACCGCCCAAACTAGGGCCAGACACTCACGCTCAGTGATGGAATAGTTGCGCTCCGAGGGTGAAAGGAGCCTGCTGGCGTAAGCGATAACACGGTCATTGCCGCGCTGGCGTTGTGCTAGTACTGCGCCAATTCCGTGGCCGCTGGCACCAGTACGGACCTCGGTAGGCGCAAAAGGATCTAAATGGGCAAGAACGGGAGGCGTTGTGAGAAGGTCGATTAGATGCGAGAACGCAGAGGCCTCGTTATCGCCCCACTGGAAAGGGGCGTCTTTTTTCAAAAGCTCGCTTAGTGGTCGTGCTATGGCTGCGAAATTTTTCACGAAACGTCGGAAGTACGAACAAAGGCTGATGAAGCTGCGCACGTCTTTGACACACTTTGGAACAGGGTAGTGCCTAACAGCATGGATCTTGCCTGGGTCTGGTTGCACTCCGTTCGCGTCAACGATATGTCCAAGGACGGTAATCTGGCGACGGCCGAATTGGCACTTTGATGCGTTGAGTTGCAGACCGGCTCGACGAAACACGTCCAGAACTGCTGAGAGGCGCTCGAGGTGCGTAGCGAACGTTGGGGAGAATACTATAACGTCGTACAAGTAGCACAGGCACGTGGACCATTTGAAACCGTGAAGAAGGGAGTCCATCATGCGTTCAAAAGTGGCAGGAGCGCTATGTAGACCGAACGGCATCACTTTGAATTGATAAAGAACATCGGGTGTTACAAAAGCAGTCTTCTCGTGGTCTAGATCGTCCACGGCAATCTTCCAGTAGCCCTAGCGAAGGTCAGTAGAGGAGAAATAGCGAGCAGCGTGGAGGCAGTCATGTGCGTCATCAATCCGAGGTAGGGGATACACGTCCTTTTTGGTAACCCTGTTAAGGTGCCGATAATCCACGCAAAAGCACCATGAGCCATCCTTCTTTTTTACCAGTACAACAGGTGACGCCCATGGACTACACGACGGTTCAATAATGTTCTTGGCAAGCATTTTGCGAACTTCTGCGTGAATAACTTGACGCTCAGCCGGTGACACTCGATACGGGCGGCGATGAATAGGAGGGGCATCGCCGGTATTAGTTCGATGTTTAACATCTGTAGTTTGGGCCAAGGGACGATCGTTAAAGTCAAAAATACCTTGGTAGGAAAACAGAACGCGGTAGAGCTCACGAGCGTGCTCTGACGGCATCTCGGGCGCAATCATTTTTTGTAAGTCGGCGATGGTACAAATTGCCCATTGCGATGGTACAGGAGGATCGGCTGAATTGTCGCCTATTGCAATAGATGCGACTGAGTGATCCTCGAGTGAGCAAAGCTGGGCCACGGACATCCCGCGCGGCAGCACTTTTGTCGTCAAGCCAAAATTGACCACTGGCAGGCAGACGCAATTCGCCGTAATAGATAAAACTGTATGCGGTACTGTGATCCCGTGTGTAAAGAGGACGTCTTGCATGGGAGCCGCGATGTAGTGACCGTCGGGCACTGGTGGGGATGACACTAAGTCAACGTAAGTCAGTGCCGAAGGTGGCAAGCGAACGAAGTCGACGGAACTGAGGCGACTGGGGTGTGGTTCAGTGGGATCCAGAACAGGCAGGTCAAGGCGGAGAGTACTGGCGGAGCAGTCGATGAGAGCAGAATGCGCGGAGAGGAAGTCCAAACCGAGGGTGATTTCGTGCGGACAGTGGGCTATGACTGTGAATAGCACGATAGTGGAGTGATCGGCGAAGGACGCGCGCGCGGCACACATACCAATTACGGGGGCTGTTCCGCCATCGGCGACACGGACAACAGGCGTCGTGGCGGGTGTGATTATTTTCTTCAGCCGGTTACGAAGGTCAGCGCTCATTACCGATAAATGCGCCCCAGTGTCTATAAGAGCAGACACAGAAACACCGTCGACTTGCACGTCAGGAAGGTTCATATGAGTGGGCAACGTCAGTAGAGGATTTGGCGGCGTAGGGAGCAATGCAGCGTCACCTCGAGGCGCCGCATCGTCTAGTTTTCCGGCTGGGAGCGGCGGCCGAAGGGAGTCGGCGAATAGGAGCGACGGGGCTGGGGAGAGCGAGATTTTCGTCGTTGGGGCGAAGGCGAACGAGAATAGGGGCGGGTCGGCGCAGGAGAATCTGTGGTGTCATTACCGGAGCGTGCGGCATAGGGTCAAGATGGGTCACCTGGGCGAGAGTAGGCAGTATAAGTAGACCGGGTCGGGGAACTCCAGCGACTGCGACAGTGGCGAGAAATGTGCCCGATTCGGTGGCAGTGAAAAAAAAGGGGCTTGTCGTCAGCACTGCGCCATTCAGATGGGTTGCGGAAGCGTGGCGGGTGAGAAGATGTGGGACGAGGCGGAATCGAAGAAGCCGGGTGGTTATCAGGGCGATGGGCCGAGCAGACGGTGGGAAGACCCATGTTTGCGAACTCCTGGCGGACAACTGCCTGGATAAGGGAAACCGTGACTGCAGGTGCGTTGGAGGAGCTGGAGTCGAAGGCAGCCGGATAGGCGGCCTCAATCTCACGCCGGGCGATCCTGGTAACATCGCCAGTGTTGTTGGGACGAGGAGCGTCGGCACAGGAAGATGTCGCAGGGGTGTTGGGCAGACGGGCAAACAGCTGGTGGATACGTCGGCTTGTAGCGAGTTCCAGGCGGCGGCACTCTTTTATAACTGCATCCACCGTCGCCACGTTGTTGAAAACGAGCAAGTTGAAGGTGTCATCGGCAATGCCTTTGAGGATGTGGGAAACCTTGTCTGGCGTAGTCATGTGTGCGTCAACTTTCCGGCGCAGATCCAAGACGTCCTGAATGCACATGACGTAGGACTCTGTTGACGTCTGCACACGGCCGGATAACGCCCTCTGCGGGGCAAGTTGGTGACCGTAGGGGTTGCCGAACAAGTCTCCGAGCTTTTGCTTAAGCGAATCCCAACTGGTGAGCTCATCTTCATGTGTCCGAAAGCAAACTCGAGGTGTGCCACCGAGGTAAAAAACTACGTTGGCGAGTATGATAGTAGGGTCCCACCAGGTATTGCGGCTGACGTGTTCGTACAGGCTGATCCAGTCCTCGACGTCTTTCCCATCTTTGCCCGAGAATACGTCAGGATCACGGGGAGCGGGGAGAGCGATGTAGGTCGTCAAAGTGGCAAAGTGGCAGCAGGTGTCGGAGCCGGCTGAGTCGAGCTATCGTCGCCGGGAGCCATGACGGAAGGCTCGACGTACCATCCACTGCGAAGCTCCGTGACGAGGTACAGGGAACGTCCACCTCCACCAGATATGTTACGTAGAAAGACGCAGACGAAAAGCTATATACAAGTATATTTACAAGCAAATGCGCCGCACTTGGCCAAGAGGCAACAGCCCGCACTAGCCTCTAATCGTCGTCGTCGTCGTCGTCGTCGTCTTCACACTGCTCGCCTCTTCATCATGACAAATACTGTTCCGTAGCAATATCATATGCGACCAGCGTCCTGTTGCTACCACCCTGGCAAAGATACAAGCACACGCAAAGAACAGCATGATTCTGATTCTAGTATTCTTGGTGAAGCATATTATAGACTAGCCTATTTCCTTTCTGATACATTATTTGTCTGACGCTTATTTTTGCCACGCGTGTATCAAAACAATTGAAATAACGCTTTTGTTTATGTATGCTTGCATCTGTGTAACCCTGATAGGGACAGCACACTCTGTACGCTTTTAGGTCTTTTTTTTTCTTCTTTTTCTGAAAGCGCAGATCTTAGGCGTCCCTTCCTGCGGCGAATATATCGCAGCGGGGATAAAAGCCGCAAGGAGGAAAGCGGAGAGGAGGGTGCAGCGGAACCATGAGACGGAAAGCGGCGGAGGGTATGGCGAAAGCGTGAAAACAAAAGCTTAGTGCGGCGACGATGTCCACGAGATGGCGCCAGAGTAGCTCCCGTCGTCAGGTAGATTTGTTGGTGGCGGCTGCTGTGAATTGAGTTCACGCGTCACCCACGCACTGGCACTCGCGATCTGCAGGTTATGGACGCAGTCACGCCCCACTTGGCTCCGTTTGCAACGTGCCGCTCTAGACAGATTGTCGGCGCCAGCCAATGTATCGCGAAAGTAAATCATGTATACAGCTGCGCTCAATTCTCGCATCATGAAGTATCACAAGCTGCGGTGATTTTCTTTCTTCAGTGATTTCAGTTCTAAGGCTGCGCCAGCCTGTACTCTTCCTCATCTTTTATTGTGTTTATGTAAGACATACTGCGGTGAAAAAGACCATGCAGGTGGGATTACATAGATGCAAAAACGAAATGTGATTGTTTTGTAGAGCAATATAAACGGTTGTATTACTTTAGTGGACGGTGTTCTTTTTACGTTTTATGAGATTGTTGTGAAATAACACACCAATTTTCCACAAATTGAACACAAGGTCGCACAGAACGCGACAAAGTAGATCAACCACGACATGAACAAAGAAATGTGTTGCACTATCACAGTATCAAAGTACTATCAAAGTACTATCAGAGCACCCGAAAGACAACCAAAAACAAGTATGCATATAGTGGCGTCAATCAATGAATCAACCGCATATTTCAATGCACTCGCAGAATCAACGGTAAAGGGTCAGCCGGTATTGAATTCCACTCATATATTGCGCGTGGACAATGCAAGAACGTAATATTTTTTTTTCTCTTTGCGCAGAATAAGGCAGCAAATTGTGATCTTGGGGATGCCTGGACGAGCGCGACGAAAAGGGTTTGATGCATGCATGCTTACAAAGTCTCACTGAGTGAGTGTAAAGTGAGTAAAGAAACTTGAGCCTTGCTATCTTCCTTCCTGTCGCCAGTTTAAGGATACAGTGCAGGGTGTTCCAATTATCATGCACCAAGATTTAAAAAAAGAGCAATTGCGCTACTCGAAGAAAACATAGTGCACATTGTTTACAGAACACTGGAATAGCCGCCAGTAATTTTTTCGTTATTGAGATTTGATTTAATTAGGTAATTGTAATCAGTTATCTAACTCAAGAACTACTGTCGCCATTATCAATGGGTCAGTGAGAAAATTGTAGAGCAACATGAAAAACTCCCGATACAGCTTTCTGTACCTCAATAAGTGATACATAAAAGTGTTTTTGCGAGTGTCAAAGAAGCCCGCGAATACACGCAAAGTGCCTCGACAGCCAGTAGCACGGCAGTTTTGCGTGTATTCGCGGGCTTCTTTTACATTAGGAAAAAAACTTTTATGTAGCACGTATTGAGCAACAGAAAGCTGTATCGGGAGTTTTTCATGTTGCTCTACGATTTTCTCCCTGACATTTTGATGAGCGTGGCGTAAAATTAAAGTGCTTCGGCTGTATGTATGGGACAAATAAACTAAGCACGAATTAAAACGTGTAAACTACCTCGTCGCTTCCGCCTCTCCCCTAATAGTAAATACCATGGCTCATTAGATCATAACAAAAACTGTGCAAACCTGTAACATCCCCATCGACGTACACTTTCGGAAATCTTCACAAGGAGTGTTGTCTATCATCTGGCACACTATGGTCAGGACAACGTAGTCTCCTTTCTTGAGCGGAAATTCATGATCAACCTTAAGACTTTTACTAAGAGATTGCAAGTCGTAGGTACTCATATAATCTATAGTAATTTTGCCGTTTTTAAGAACAATATTGATGCTCCGTGCATAGCTATCATCGATGACAAATGTGAACCTGTAAAACAATGATAAATGTGAACAAGAAAAGGCTGTGAATAGGTTAAAAACATCACAGATTAGATAGCTGGTCTACTTCGTATATAGCAATAACATATCCTGCCTGACATTGTAGTCCTTACGCTCACGCCACTAAAGACACTGCGCGAAACGTTTCCAATAAATAATTATTTCGCAGTGTGAAAATGGGATAATGTAAA
Organism: Dermacentor silvarum; assembly: GCF_013339745.2. Classification (NCBI taxonomy): domain Eukaryota; kingdom Metazoa; phylum Arthropoda; class Arachnida; order Ixodida; family Ixodidae; genus Dermacentor; species Dermacentor silvarum. Next base: position 118,376,326 of record NC_051160.1, on the reverse strand, counting down.
AATGCCCTTCATTAAATTAGGATATTTATTATGGAAGGTGTCTTTATTACGCAGGTATTCGAAGCTCTTCAAAAGCCACTCAGAACTCCATCGTAGAAAACGAGCTAATGACAACATACTTGCCACCCCGTGAACTTAAAAACTCCTAAAATCGCATGGACACCACACCGAATAAGAGGGAGGGAGGGGGGGGTAGCACGCACTTGTATAAAGCTTGCGCTTGAGCGCACGCCTTTTGACGATACATACGTACTTCATTATTGATGAGTTGCCTGTAGACACCGCACAGAATCAGCAGAAAATCTTGAAACAGCAGCGACTGACACGCAACAGTTCTATTATCATAGTCACTTTTCTAACTTTGGTGTTGCTGATTTTGCTTTCTGCAGGAGCTCGTTCTATAAACTTTCTCGTAGCAAGTACGCCTCTTGCACCCTTTCATCAACAGAAGACTTCTGATAGAATGCTCGGAGACCGAAGAGTGTTACTTTTTCGCGAACAGTATTTATTTCTCTGGAGACTTCATGCGACATTCGTAGAATCGTGCAACGAGTACAAATTCTCAAAGTTTACGAAATATTCCGGATCGTTGGCAGGTATGATTACAAGCCAGGAATTTTGACCACCCTGGAGGCATATCTCTGGAAATAAATGAAACATACTGAGATGCTACGAAGATATTTTGCTGAGAATAAGAGTAGGCAGCATGAGATAAAAATTTATTTACAGAATATCCACATGGGAGGAGGTGCTGCCAATATGGCGGAACAACTACGCGAGCACTTCTTCGATCGTCTTCATCGCCTTGGTGGCGCCTTCTTTAATGTGCGGCGACAGCCTGTAACATGTGACTCTCGCCGGTGGGAGCGCCCTCTCGGCGCGTAAGAAAGGGAAGTGTTCAGGCGGGGAAGCAGGGTTTTCAGGCGAGAGATTCATTTATTCATTTTAAAATACTGTCAATGCTTGTATACAATCATTGCATTCTACTGGTGCTAACATATAGAGCACAAACTTGGAGGTTAACAAAGAAGCTCAAGAACAAGTTAAGGACCGCACAAAGAGCGATGGAACGAAAAATGTTAAGCCTAACGTAAAGAGGCAGGAAGAGAGCGGTGTGGATCAGAGAACAAACGGGGATAGCCGATGTTCTAGTTGACATTAAGTGAAAGAAATGGAGCTGGGCAGGCCATGTAATGCGTAGGATGGATAACCGGTGGACCATTAGAGTTACAGAACGGATACCAAGAGAAGGGAGGCGCAGTCGAAGACGGCAGAAAACTAGGCGGGCTGATGAACTTAGGAAATTTCCAGGCACAAGTGGAAATCCGCTAGCGCAAGACAGGGGTAATTGGAGATCACAGGGAGAGGCCTTCGTCCTGCAGTGGACATAAATATAGGCTGACGATGATGATGATGACTGCCAATCCTCTAGCGAGGATTGTTACAGGAGTGGGAATAAAATACGAACATTACAAAAGCATCGGTAACAACTCACTCAAGCAAAAATTTCACAAACATGCGCAACTGTCTCTTATTTTCATGGGGAAATTTCTGATATATATATATATATATATATATATATATATATGTATATATTAAGTAGTAACTAGATTTTTCAATGGGCCAAGCGTATTGAGAAATATCAGAGGCACAGCTTCGCGGTTATCTTAGGTTTATTTACCAACAGTTTTGGGTCGGTGGACCGACCAATTTTTATATATATATATATACCATGTGGGGATGCGCGACTCTCACGCGTCCCCTGATGTTGTTTTCCCCGCATGTCTCCTGTAGTCCGGCTTCTCTGCGTGGCTAAGCCCGGCGGTGGTGGCGGCGCGTTGCGAGAGATGGCGCTGGTGTCGCGATGCTAACGCCACCGAACGGCGAGGTCACTTGGGAGAAAAAGGTCGGAGGCGCTCTCTCTTTGGCTTGGGATCGGCGACCAACACACACGAACGCTTCGCGCGTGCGCCGGCCCGCTTCGCGCGACCGTCGCGCGAGGCTAAGAGCAGGACACCGGTATGGACGAACACGGATCGTTCGAGCGCGCCACCGTTCGCGTGACCGTACACGTGAACCACTAGGCGATGGTGTCATAGCATGGGGCGAACGTATTCGCTCGCTATCGGGTCGCGGTGAGTCGGACTTCCTTGAATTGTCACGCGCCCGTGTGAATGTTCAATTGGTTGTAATTCGGCTAGTATGTATTAGTGTATGAAAGGTGCAATAAATGCCCTTTTGATTGTTTGCACTACTGTGTTGTCGTTCCTTTGTCCCAAGAGCATGTGTGAGATCCCACAACCATATACAAACATTAGAGTACATTGGTTTAAAATGAGGACAACACAGGAACAAACGAAGAAATAAACTTTATATTAAAAGGCTACAGATGGGCCTAAGTGGCTTAGTATAAGGAGCTTAGGAGCTCAGGGATGGTATTGACCCGTCAATTCAGTGCGTTTACGTGTGTTGTGTGGTTCCCGTTCGCTGGCGCTTTAGTTTGCGCGCCGCGGAGGATTCGATGAGGAGAGACGAAGACAACGACGAAGACGTGCTGCTCGATCGGAGCTGTTCTGCTGTGTTGCCGGCTGTTCCTTGTCCTGTTATTACGGTGACAAATTGGTGGATGTGCTGGGTAACGTCCTATGCACTAATTTGACCTCCCAACGCTTCGAGTCCCTACCACCATTTCCACGATTCCGGAGGAAAACCGGGCACCTCGGCAGGGATGAAAACAAACGAGGGATAGCCACACTAGTCAGTAAGAAATGCTCTTTCCGGGAGCATAGAATGCAACTAGGCAGATCCAGGGTTGAAGCACTTCTAGTAGAAATCATACCTAATAGCTGGCTTAAGCAGAGCGTCTACATACTCAATGTATACAGCCCACCATCACAGCAGAGACAGACTTTTCAGTCGATCTTAGCTAAAGCATCTTCTTTAGCTAGAGGTTCCCCGTTAATCGTGGCTGGAGATTTTAATGCACCGCACACTGTATGGGATTATACAAGGCAAACCACGAAAGGAATTGCTCTCGTTCGAGTGGCGGACAATTGCGCCCTGGAATTAATCACGGACCCACGGTTCCCCACAAGAATGGGGACGTCCGTAGCGCGGGATACGACACCGGACTTGACATTTGTTAAGAACATAACCGAGGTGGCGTGGCAAAATCTTCAGGAGAGCTTGGGTAGTGATCACTTCGTCATAACCATCTCTGTCAAGGTCAAAGCCGCGCCTCCCAGGGAGTTTCGAGTCACCGATTGGGATGTTTTCCGTAAAATCAGAAAAGAGGACACCGAAGAATACAGTAGCCTAAGTGATTTATTTGAAAGACTAAAGAAAGATTCCGAGCAGGCTACTAAGGTGGTCAGCACGGAGGTTGAGGTCCCCAGAATGGATTCGCATTTGGCGCATCTTCTGGAGGCCAAAAGCTCCATTCAGGCACGTTGGAAAACACAGAGACTCAACCGCAGACTCCGGAAGAAAATAGCGGAACTCAATAGAGAGATTGAAAAGTACTGCGCAGAACTAGCTAAGCAACAATGGAGTGAGATTTGCTCGGCGGTGGATGGGCGAATGCGCACGGGAGAAAAGTGGAACCTCCTTAAACATTTGCTTGACGACTCGCAAGCAAAAAGTAACCAAAGGCTTGCAATTGATAGGATAGTGCGGAAGCACAAAGAGAAGGGAGGTTCAGAGACGGCCCTCATCATGGAGCTGGCTAATCGATATCTCCCGATGGGTCCAGCTGGTCATCGGGACTATCCCAGCTACCGGGGGGAAGAGGTGGGGGAGCTGGACGTCCTCTTTACAGAGGCTGAGATCAGAGAGGTATTACATAACCTTAATGGCCGCTCGGCCCCCGGTCCGGATGGTATTTCCAACCGCCTCCTTCGCAACCTGGATGATAAGTCTATTACGAAGTTGACGGAAAAAATAAAAAAAAATCAACAGGTCCTGGAAGACTGCTTCGGTGGTCCTCATAGCTAAGCCAGGGAAACCTCTAGCTCTGGAAAACCTGCGCCCGATCTCGCTCACCTCTTGTGCGGGTAAGGTTGCAGAACACGCTATTCACAATAGGATTTCAAAGTATATCGAGTGCCGGGAAATATTTCCCTACAATATGGTAGGCTTCAGACCCGCACTCTCCACACAAGATGTGATGCTTCTCATCAAACGCCAAATTATCGACCGCAGAACTAGAGATATTAGGGGAATACTCGCCCTGGATCTGGCTAAAGCATTTGACAACATCTCACATAGATTCATACTTGAGGCGGTCTCGGAGCTAAATTTGGGACGGAGATTCCGCACATATGTGAGATCCTTTCTTAAGGATAGAGTTGCTACCATCAAAATTGGGCAAATTAAATCTGATGAGCTTGAGTTGGGGGCAAGAGGGACCCTGCAAGGGGCAGTAATCTCCCTTCTGTTATTTAATATTGCCATGACGGGACTCTCGGAGCGCCTATCCTCCGTGCAAAACATTGGCCATGCTTTATACGCAGACGACATTACGATTTGGTGTCCTGGTGGATCAGATGCGGACGTTGAACAGGCGCTACAAGAAGCACTAAATGTAACGGAAGAATTCTTAACTGAAACAGGGCTCAGCCTCTCACCTACCAAGTCTGAGTTATTGCTGTACAGGCCGGCGAGACAGGGCGTTAGGGGTTTGGTTCCGATGGAACTGATACCCATTGCCTTACACACGAAGGATGGTCAGGCTATTCCTCGAGTCAACTCGATCAGGATACTGGGGCTGTTACTGGACGCCAGAGGCTGTAATGCAAAGACAATTGCCCACATCACCTCCAAAACGGAGAGTATGCTCCGGCTCATCTCTAGAGTCTCGAATAGAAAAAGGGGACTCGGAGAGGACAATCTTCTCAGGATCTATCACGCGTTCTTGATGAGTCACATCATTTATGTGGCATTTGCACTAAATTGGACTAAGACAGAAAGGAACAAAATAGACACGCTCATGCGCAAGAGCATTAAAAGAGTACTGGGATTACCAGTCACAACTAGTACAGAGAAGTTTATGCAGCTGGGCATGCATAATGCCGTCTCGGAGGTGATAGAGGCCCAAAGAACAGCACAAATTGTCAGGCTATCTACATCCAAAGCCTGGAGACGTTTACTAGACTCAGTCAACTTAGCTCCAAGCTTAATCAACGACCATGAGGAATCACTCTCGGAAGCAATCCGGGCATCATTCGCTGTTAGTCTTTTTCCTAGGAATGTACACCCACAGTAAAACGTTGGGCGACGCAAGGCTCGCGCCCGAGCTATTTTAAAAACAGTCGCAGATAGCCCAAGCTTGGCAGCATTCGTAGATGCAGCCCAATATGGACAGACCAGCAACTTTGTTTCGGCAGTAGTTGATACGAATGGTACACTCATCAACGCGGCTTCTGTCCGTCATATCTCCATCGATGTAGCAGAACAGGTAGCCATAGCTTTAGCAATGAGGGACCCTGTGCGTCCCAATATATACACAGACTCTCGTGCGGCCATACGTGCCTTTGCATCGGATTCCATCTCCCGAGAGGCTGCGGCCATCCTCAGAAATAGGGTGGTTACTGGTTTTCATTCCATTACGTGGTTTCCAGCCCACATGGGTCCGAATATTTTTATAAATCTCCCAAACCCCAACGAGCTTGCTCATAACCGTGCGCGAGATCTTACCCACCGCGGCGGTATGGAAGCTTTTGGGGGGCCGGACGAAATTATGCAGAGCGACCCATTACTTACTTTCCACGAAATAGTTTCTCACTACCAGTTAGAGCGGAGGAGTTTTCCACTACCTCATCCTAAGCTTAGCAGGTCTCAATCGTCGACTTTTAGAATGCTCCAAACGGGGTCCTTTCCTGCGAGGGGCTTTCTAAGTCGCATCGCCTCAAATATAGAACTACACTGTCAAGATTGTGGTGTGCATTTCTGTACATTGGCTCACATGCTCTGGCAAGGCCCTGCGTTACGTAACGCACCGTTAAACAAAGAAGCGGACTGGGACAATGCCCTTAAAAGCATGGTGCTCTCAGTCCAACTCCAGGCTGTCCAGAGGGCCTGCGAAAGGGCGGAGGACCACGGTCTTCCTGCCCCTACGTGGACGCTGCCAGCGACTACTACGGACTTCCCACAGGGGGTCCACACGTAGTTCCTCAGGACCAAATAAAGTTCATGTCTGTCTGTCTGTCGCCAGAGCCGCCGCTGATTGAGCCAAGTAAGAATGTCCACCATAGGGGCAAGTGCAAGTCAGACTCAATAGAGCAACGCAGTCCAATCCACCGCTAGTCCGAGTGTCGTCTACGCAGCGTGCGTGCCAAAGTCATTTCATGGCGACGTGTTCGAGGACGTGTAGGATTGGCTTGAGCGCTTCGACCGAGTCGCTGCAGTCAATGAATGGGACGAATCTAAGAAACTGCGCTACGTGTACTTTGCCCTCGAAGACTAGGCTCGCACGTGGTTTGAGAATCATGAGGGCTCCATAACTCGCTGGCAAGTATTCTGACGCCAGCTTCGCGAGACATACAGGAGCCCCGAAAGGAAATAAAAGGCCGAACAGGCTCTGCAGAGTCGGTTTCAGAAGCCAAATGAAAGCGTGGCCATGTTTGTCGAGGACATGTCGCGCTTGTTCAGACGAGCTGATCCAGGTGTGGCCGAGAGAAAGAAAGTTCGTCTCTTAATGCGAGGGGTGAAAGAATAACTCTTCGCTGGACTCATGCGCAACCCTCCAGCTACCGTCGCTGAGTTCATAAGTGAAGCAATGACAATGAAACGAGCGCTACAGCAACGCTCCCAACAGTACGAGCGCCAAAGCACCGTCGCCGCCGTGTCATGTTTCACCTGCGGACATGATTTAGCAGCACTCCGAGAGCTTGCGCGAAGCGTTGTGCGCGAAGAGCTTGAGGAAGTTCGCAAAACTTCTTATCAGCCGACTGTTACTGCGCTTGGTGACATCATTCGTGACGAAATCAGGACCATGACCCAACCTTTGGCGCCAACGCGAGCGGAAGCCCCAGTCCTGGCTTATGCCGAAGCCTTACGGAGTCCTCAACCATTTACGGCACGACGCTTGCGTTCCCTTGTTTCAGCTCTACCACGTCAATTTCTCGCTACAAATGTAAACACGTATGAGGACGTAGGCCCGCGAGATATCATGCGGAAAGCAAACGTGTGGCGCACCTCGGACAATCGGCCACTTTGCTACCACTGCGTCGAAGCGGACCATCTGTATCGTCAGTGCCCTTATCGGAGGATGGGCCTTCAGGGATTTCATCCTAACGCGCGTCGATCAAGTAATGATGAGCGCCAACGCGAGATAGAGCAGTTCCTGGCAGCAGGTCATAATAAGCAGGTCATGATGAGAAATAAGTGCTTGAGAAGCATACAGGGACTTATCATTTAATGCTATCGCGTTTTACCCAAAAAGGTGAAGCTTAAGCATCTCCGAAGTTATCTTTTTTTTCTTTTTCTTTCCTTTATTAGGCACACAATGTCTAAACAAATACACAATAATTGTTTGGACCCATAGCCAGAAGGCTAGTGTCGGGTCCAACACAGACTAAGGTGCAAGGGCAAGCAGACAAAACAGCAGCGGTTGATAAGATTATACAAGAAAGCAAAGGCTATATGTGATAGCAACAAAATAGTAACTGTTCACACAGGTATGTGGCCAAGCAGGAATGCCTTAAAAACAATTTTGCACTTTCATTTAATTTTATCATTAGGAATCCCATTAGGCCCGCTGCGCGCTGAGTCACGTACGTCAGGACGTTCATTAAAGTTTTACATCCATCCATCCATTAGGAATCCCTTTCCAAATTTGGGCACCATTAAATTCGATCAGTCGTCGACCTTAAGTGTTACTACATGGTTGGAGGTTAAAGTTGTGGTGAGTTGCAGCTCTCGTGTTTCTGGTGGGTAATACAAAGAAATCTAAAGTACGTGGATAATTAGACACTACAATACTATGTAATATATTGGTGCATTTTTAACAGCCGAGCTGCTTAAGGCGACCGTTAGTCTGTGACGTGCGAACAGAAATTGTGGGCCGATCCTGGCGGTAGTGAAAAAGGGTCCAAGCGCAATGGAACATACCCCTGTGAACTAGCGAAGCTCAGCCTGGCTTCAAAACTCGTAGCCTTAGTTTCCAGAACCCAGCCCGGCTATCAACTTCCGTGAAATCACGCAACATTAACAAACTAACCATGGCCGATTCCCCTTAACCCCCCCCCCCCCTCCATGCCTAACCAAAGCAGAGGAGTGCTTGCTCTTCCGGTTATGCCCCAATACGGTGCTGTGCCCGGCACTGCTTCAATTCTTTAACCTGACGTTCACCGGGGAGTGCCCGCACTGTGAGTGCACGTTCTCGGATGTGTTCCACATGGTGTGGGCATGCCCCTATACCAAGCTTAGCCCCTCCCCCCCCCCCATCCCTCCTACCCGAGAGAGCTTGGCGGCTGCCCTGCTCGGCTGCTCTACCTTCGACGGCCAAAGAGCGCTCGTGGCTAGGGCCCGAGCTGCTGGCGAAGACACAGTGGCCCCGGACTAGGGACCCCTCCTACATTTTGTAAGGGACCGGCCCTTAAAGGGACACTAAAGAGTAACAGGAAGTTCAACTGGAATAAAAGAGGGACCTTCAGGAATGCATGCAGTTTTTGTTGGATGCAAAAATATGAGTTACTAGCGGAGAAATTCGTAAACAAAGACCGAATATCTCTTCCTGAATTTCTCTCACCCCAGACTTGGCCCTGAAGCAGTGTCGTCACAGATTTCATTGCTCTCAGCGAATCAGAGGGCGCCGTGATACGTCACCGCTTGCGTAAACGGCCGAGGCGCTGGCTTCACCATGGCTGCATGGCCGCTGTGTTTGCGTTCGCCGCGATGGATACCGTTGCTGCCGCTGAACCTTGCAACGAAGATCTCGCCAGGGAAGCAGGACTGCATTTCAGCGATAGTGAAACGGAGCGTGAAATTATCCTGCGTGCTCGAGCGGTAGGTGTTTCCGCGTGCGATGGCGGTCAGCCACCGGCCGCGCTGGCGGAAAGCAGAGCCTCGTTTTCTTCGACGGGGCGAGGCGTCCGGTCCGCCAGCCGACGATGTTCCCGACAGAGCAAGCGTAGAAAGTTGTGCGCGTACTAGGTATGGTTTTTTCGTGGCTTTATTTGATGACATTCAGCACTCACCGAGCCGCCAGTTTGCTGCTTGGGGTTTGATGAAGGCCGCATTGAGGGAACAGCTGCTCGAGAAAGGACTGGCCTCTGGGGCACGCCAAGATACTTTCCGAGGGCAGGATTATATACATAATCCGAGGACGAGAAATGCAGAGAGCACACCATCGATTTCTCTGGCTGTTTTGCCGTTTTATCATCGCAGAGCACTGAGTCATTGCGAACGCTGGGGCTCATCGCGTGGCACCACATGAAAGGACATAATCGGGTCAACACTGCCGCTGTCTCTGAGCAAGCGCCCTTGGGCCGTTTATACAGCCCGAAACATTATACACACGAGGCATTTTCTGGCTGTTTCCCGCGAAGTCAACGTTTTTCGAGATACGCAACACGCAACCAAACACTGCAACACTGTAGAGCGGAACAGGCGCGCCCGATGATGCGTGGAGCAAAAACGAAACTACGAAACTATCTCGACCGGATGTAGCGCCATTGCATTTTTTCATATTTATTTAATTTTTCACTAAACTTGTACTTCTTCACTTAAACCGTTTTAAAAAGTTGACAAACGCGGTTTATGTAGGTTTAAGGTGTATTTCATTTTGTGTTTTATTAACAGCGATATATCACTCTCGACCTATCGCGACCGGGCTGTGTTTGTGATTTGTGACGTCATGAACGTGTAGTGCGCGAAATGTGAAGGGGCGTCAGCACCTATCCTTCAGTTTTTCACTTTTTTCTCGCTTATTAAACCTCTGTTTGCCGTAAGAATGGTATTACTGTGATCGTGAAAGGATAATCTACCATTTAAGCTCAATTTCCGGTTTCTCTTTAGTGTCCCTTTAAGGCCGACCCCCAATTCTCTCTCTGTATATAATAAATTCCACCACCACCTGGCTAAGTCTAGCTAAGCATGGTTGGGACCACTTAAGCTTAGTCAGTCCTTGATAACCAATCGATAGTAAAACAATAGCTAATCGGTAGTCGATCAATAATCAACAACTTCCGGAAAATGTGGGGGATTACTTGGTAGTGCTTAGCCTAGCCCAAATACGTCGTCAATACCTTGTGATAGCCAATCGATAGCCAATCAATAACTAATCAATAATCGACGAATAATCAATCCCGCGAAATGCTGGGGATGACTTGGTAGTGCTTAACCTAGCCCAAATACGTGGTCAATACCTTGCGATAGCCAACCGATAGCCAATCAATAACTAATCGATAACCGATCAACAATCAATAAATTCCCGAAAATGGTAGTGATGACTTGGTAGTGCTTAGTGACTGGTAGTACTGACTTGGTAGTACTGCCTAAAGGCAGTACTAGCTAGGTGCACATAATCTTCGGTGTCTCTTTAATATCGGGCCTCCAGTGCAAGCTACGCTATTTTTTTAGTTTGTATACATAGTTTAAAGGTAGCAGTCTCAGCGATTTGAATACAGGTTCTGTTGAGTCTGTGCACTTCACGAATGTAACAATCCTAATTGCTCGTTTTTGCATGCGGACAACTGAATCCAGACTACTGGATCCATTACTACCCCAAGATTATATACAGTGCTAAGCTGGCTGTGTCGAAGAGCAAAATGAGGAATACGCAGAATAGGGAGACCAAAGCGCTCACGAGCCTTTCGCAGTAAGTGACAAGCATAGGCAAGTTTTGAGCATACGCTGCATGTTTGTTTATTCCAATTCATGTCTGCCTCAAATATGATGCCCAGATAATTGACACCTGTTCCAGTGTCGCACCGTGCAAATGTATGGCTAACTCGTCATAATTTTTTTTCGACTAGAATGAAACACGGTATACTTTGTTTTCATAATGTTTAGGGTAAGCTGATTCATGGTAAATCGTGTCGATTAATTTGATAGCTCCTCTGGTATTTTCAGTTTCAATTCTTCAATTGTATCACCAGTAAAGATAAGGACAGTTTCATCCGCATATATTAAAGGCTCGGAATGATCAGGATTTCACGAATGTCGTTTACATACAGAGAAAAAAAAAGATTGGTTCAAGTACCGGTCCCTGTCGAACACCAATAAGTATCTCTTTAAATGCAAAAATATGATCGGGGATAAGTACGTGTTGCGTTCGGCTGGTTAGGTAACTCTTAAAAAACTGTTGTACATCTCCTCTAAATCCATCATTAGAGATGTACAACAGTTTTTTAAGAGTTACCTTTCAAAGTCCCCCACCATGGCGTGCCTCATAATCAGAGCGTGGTTTTGGCACGTAAAACCCCATAATTAAATTAAATCCATCATTCTCTAATTCATTGAGTGGAAGTTGATCATTAACTGTGCCGAAAGCTTTACGTACGTTGAGATAAACTAGAACGGCGACCTTGTTATTATGGAGTGTTCTATTAAGAAGCTGAAGTAAGATTAAAAGTCGCAGTAGATGTAGACCATTGTGGTCGAAAGCCGTGCTGTTAAAAATTGAGGATGTATTTCGAAATGAAGCTTTTAATGTGATTGCCGATTATTTAAAAAAAAATGGTAATAACGCTTAAAACTGATTTGGGACGGTAGCTGCATGGTTCGGACTGACCACCTTCCTTGTAGATAGGAACCACTTTCGCAATCTTAAGATCACTAGGATAAACTGCTGTATCTAGAGAATTGTTAAAAAGGTGTAGTAAGCGGTTGCCTTATATACCTATATATGTTTTTATCAATTTTACAGTTATTGTATCAGGCGCAGCTGTGTTGCTTAATTCCAGTTTTTGCACTACTGAGATGATTTCGGATAAATCAATGTTGTTCATTACAAAACTGTTCGCCACCGCGTTTCGGGTACTGTTGATACCCAAAGCCTGTGGTAGCTGCATCGCGAGGCGCGGATTAATATTTTAGAAATAATTATTGAAATTATTCACTGTGTCCTGATCCACCACTTCAGGCAATATCTTCACTTTTGAGCGAAGCTCGATTGTGAAATGCACAATATCAGATCCCCTTGGCGTTGCCTTCCGCTTATACAAGTGAGGAAAAATATTCTCTTCTTCTCTGTCTCATTAGTCCAACTGATACGTTCCTCATTCGCTTAAATTGACTGGTAATAATCATCAATTTTATTATGAAGCCATTGACGACACCATTCAACTTTTACAGCTTATGCTGTTATGGGGTCATTCTAATAGCCGTTTCGGTTCGCTACGGTGTCCGCCGCCGATTCCTCCACGGCCGCCTTTGACCGTAACCGCTATCGCCGGAAATGCGAAAAAGGGGGCCCGGTTTCTTCCAGGATCAAACTCTGACCCGCTGCGTGCGAGTCAGATACTCTACCACTAAGCCACGCAAGCGCTTGCTATCGGGCAGCGGAAAAATGCCCTATAAACGCTCCCTAGGCAGACGCGCAGGCGCTGACGATGAGACTCGGTTCAGACGAGGCGCACAATCAAAGCGAACTCCAGTCTCCAGCAGTATGGTAGCGTCATCTAGTTAAGGCGCCTGCAAACGCATCGTGCCCGACATGTAAGTTGCATATAGCAGTTGCATGCTGCATGTAACTGTACTTGGTAGTCTGGATACCTCTTCGGTACACGTTATGGCGTTTTCTCGCAAGGTACGAACCGCTGCTGAAGAAGCGGATCGTACAGCTACGTGCGCGGCTACGTTCAAGCATCATCGGGCTCAGCTGACTGCTGTGTAGAGAGCATTATAAGCCACAGTTCGCCGCCGACGCCGGGCGAACAGTTCAGATCGTTCTCGTCTAAACGAGGCGAAGAGCCTTTGCCGCGAACACCCTGCTGTGCGTGGTTCTGAAATTGGAGTTACTCTTGAGCCGCTCCACCAGCTTACGCTGTGACTGTGCTGCGTGTGCCGCGCAGGCCGGTGACTTTTTTCTTTAGGAACTTCAAAAATTTTACTTGTCATCCATGGACAAACTGGATTTTCATATTTTTTGTTTCCTGCTGTTAATGAACTTCCCTTCACTGCGGATTTAAGATTTCTGCGGATTCACTGCGGATGTTTTGTATTCTATGTTGACGTCATCGTCACAGGTAGCATAAAGGTCAGTTTGGCAGAATAGGTCGCGCAACAGGGCATAATCTATTCGCGTGTGCAATGCAGAAGAAGGAGGCTTGACTTTTCCACACTTTTGATCTTTGCTTACCAGAAATATTGGCATATGGTCAGCTATAGGGTCGCTATAGGGTCGCTGTAGCACACACTGCGGTATCAATGTTCGTTAGAGCATGGTCAATTAACGAACTAGTTGTGCCAGTAACTCGAGTAGGTTCAGTTGTACAATTGTGGAGGTTTATTGACTGTAGAAGCAAACTAAAGTTATGATTTGAATCAATTGTTAAATTTATAGTCTGCTCAACGTGCCAACCTGCAGTGCCTTCTACACAAGGAACGGGCTACCACGAGTGATCAACAGATCGTGACACGCCTGCTAGACAAGTAATTCCCTCAACGACCCGATGTTCAACACGGAGATTACACCGGCAAGCCAAACGCGACGCTCGATGAAGAATTTCACGAGTCAGAGATCCGCGCATCTCTACACGACCTTAATGGCAAATCAGCACCTGGTCCTGACAAGGTTACGAACAAGACTCTACGAAACCTAGATGATGTCTCGATCACCGCTCTTACGACATACGTCAACAAATGCTGGCGAGTGGGTCGCATCCTAGATGCGTGGAAACGCTCTAAGGCAGTCCTGATACCGAAGCCAGGCAAGCCGTCCAGCCTAGATCACTTGCGGCCCATTTCCCTCGCATCCTGCGTTGGCAAGGTTATGGAGCATGCGTTCCTCACCCGTATCAACCACCACCTCGAGGACACTGGAGCCTACCCATCCACTATGGTGGGCTTCCGGTCACACCTCTCCACTCAAGACGTTATGCTCCAGCTCTACCACCAGATCATCAACGACCCAACTAGCGGCACCCGCGCCGTCCTTGGCCTCGATCTGGAAAAGGCATTCGACAATGTATCATATGCAGCAATCCTGAACCGAATTAACAAGCTCAACATGGGCGAGCGCAGCAATAACTACATCAGAGACTTCCTGTCGTGCCGCACAGTCACCCTCGCAGTCCACAGCATGACATTCCACGAACATGCACTAGGAAGCGCCGGCACTCCTCAAGGGTCGGTCATATCCCCGCTCCTTTTCAACCTCGTGATGCTGGGTCTCCCGGCCTGCCTTGACGAGATTGACGGCCTCCATCACTCCTTGTATGCAGACGACATCACCCTGTGGGTCGACAAGGGTAGTGACGGTCAGATAGAAGGCACCTTACAAGCAGCGGTCTCTGCAATAGAAACCTACCTCCAAGAAACGGGTCTCCGACTTTCTCCACTCAAATCGGAGCTGCTCCTCTACCACCCGCGCCGCCGGCCCAAGCCTACCGGCGAATCACGCCAATGTGAGGAAATACTCCTGTATACGCAAGACGGCTCCTGTATTCCCCGAGTCCCGAAGATACGCATCCTTGGCATGCATATATCAGCCAACGCGTCAAACGCAGAACCTATCCGCATGATTGAAGGCAAGGTTACAGCGGCTACCCGCCTGATCAAAAGCATTACAAAGAAGCACACGGGCGTGAAGGAGGACAGCGTCATGCGCCTCATACACTCCTTCGCATCAGTCACATTACTTATGTGGCTCCCTTCCACAACTGGAATGTCACCGAAAGGGAGAAACTGAACACCCTTATACGCAAGACTTACAAGATCGCCTTTGGCCTACCGGAGTCCACGAGCACTTCTCGTCTGCTACAGCTGGGGGTATACAAAACGCTTGAGGAAATCGTGGATGCGCAAGGAGCCTCGCAACTCGAACGCATGTCCCTGACAGCCACGGGTCGGTACATCCTGCAGAAACTCTGCTTCAGTTACCATGTCCAACACGGTCAGAAACAGGCCTTTCCACCCGACATCAGCGACACGCTGATCGTCGCCCCTATCCCTCGAAACATGCACCCCGAACATAACGGGGGTCGACGCCAGGCCCGTGCCAAGGCACTGCTGGGCTCCTTTGGTGGGAAGACGACTACGCGCTTCGTAGACGCGGCAGAGTACACACAAGAACACCGGTTCACGGCGGTAGTCATAGACGTTAACTCCCGGCTTACTCACGCGTGTTGTGTCAGCACGGAATACCCAGATACAGCGGAAGAGGTTGCGATTGCGCTTGCGCTTACCGACCCCTTCTGCGAGGTAGTTCTTAGCGACTCACAATCCGCAGTTCGTAACTACGCGCGGGGGCGCATTGCCTCCGAAGCTCTTCAGCTCCTAAGGAAAGCTGGTCGACAGCACTTCGATAGCACCGCGATCGTGTGGTTCCCAGCGCACGTCGCCACCCCCACCGACGAGGGCCCCCCTAACTTGAATAAGGTAGCACACCGCTCTGCGCGAGAACTGACTTGCCGCACAGAGTCTGAGAAACCCTCTTCGAGTTCGGACCTCCTGGTGCGAAATACGCGAGAACGCTTTCTAAGCTATAATGATATCACCAAGCACTACCAGTTAGGCAGGAGGATATTGCCCCCACCTCACCCCAAACTGAAACGTTGCCAGGCAGTCGTCTGGCGACAACTGCAGACACACACCTTCCCCAGTCCGGTGCAATTGCAGCACATTTTCCCCACGCAATACCCGAGTGCTATTTGCAAGTTATGTCAGGCAACTAGAGCGACACTATCACACATGTGGGAGCGTCCTGTTATAGCAGCGAAAATGGCAGCAGCTCCGGAGGCTCTTGCGTCGAAGTGGGCCGCCGCTCTGCGCAGCTCCAACCTCAAGACACAAGAGTGGGCAGTCCAGCGGGCCCGGGAGGCGGCGATGAGGCAAGGCCTTGAAGTCACTTCATGGGAGACCTGAGCCCGGGTCATTAAACTTCGCCGGATTTGAATAAAGTTGTTTCCATCCATTGTTAAATTTATATTAAAGTCGCCAACACTGACAATATGACCGTGATTTCCTTGAGATACTATAGCCAAGACAGATTCGAACTGCCCTAAAAACGATGTCATTGCCGAGTTGGGGGGCGGTATATAGACACCAATAACAAGACCACAACTAAGCTTAATGAACAGTGCTTCAGTATCTTCGCCGCTAACAGATGCAGTGGACAGAAACTTGAAGGTAATGCTGTGTTTCAGAAAGAGTGCAACGCGACTTCCGCGTGCGAAAATTTCTTGGAAGCCATGATATCTTATAACAAAGTATAGAAACTCATTCATTATACCTCTGCCAAGCTTCACTTAATGCGATGACATCCAAAGCAATTGTATGTCGGGAGAGTTGAGCTAGTAGAGAATTTAGGTTCTTTCAAACGCTACGGATGTGGCATTGGTATATGGAAAACTGATCTTTTTTTTTTAGCTTGTCTATCTCACTAAAAGAATAGTTGGAATAGATGGAAAGTCTACTCCTAGATGCGATACACGCTTACATAATTTGCATCAGGTCCCTTTCGCACGTCACGTGAAGGAGTGAGGAATTCTCCGTCCTTCTGGCTAGAATTTTTCCCTGAGAAGTCCAAACGAACTTCAAGTTATTCTCTTTCTTCAGCTTGCAAGCTTTACTTAACAATTATTTGTTTCAAGACAGAGATGCTCGTTAGCAAATAGTGGGTCATCACCCTCATACCCGAGAAGACTGACGTTCAGTCTTGTTTTTCTGGCAGCAGAAAGTACCTTGTCACAAGCTGAGCGAGGGAGACCTTCGCGACCACATTTGGTTTCGACTTGTCCTTGGACGGACCCTTGTGCGTTACATCAATGTCACCTTCGGAAAGCGTCGTTCGGAGGCTCGTAGCCACCTTCTGCATAGTGTTTCCTAGGTCTTCTTTAGTAACAAAAGGGAAGCCTTATATTTAAGTGTTCATGTTCCCGACTCTACTGTTTGAGTTCTATAATTTTTCGTTTTCCTTTAGCAAAGTCGTCTTTTAACTGTTGTTTTCCGTAGCAACTTGGTGGGCTTGAGGTCTGCCTCGGAGAGTTCTCTGCGAAAGTTCTGTACATTTTTCTTCATCGCCTCAAGCGCCTCGTTCATGGAGGTAACTGAATCCGTTATACCTGTGACCTCAGAATGAATTTCTCCGTTTGAACTTTTCCCTCTTCACGCGTCGCTCTTCATTTCCTCAGAGAACGTGTGTAGCCTCAGAACCAGATCGGTGAGAACTCTACCAACCCCCTTTATGGAATTAGGTTATTTATCGCCAATGGCTTTAGCTACATCACCAAAATCTTCCGAGTTTGTTTCTGGCATACTTCTGTGTATTTTGCCACAGAGAAGAGTGATGTCACAGGCACTAGGTAACTACGAATGGCTAGAACACACATCAAGAAAAACACAGCAAAGCTTTCGAAAGAAGAAGTCACCTATGGCAGCACCAGAAGCAGTGTTGAGGCAAGAAAAAAACAACGCCAACAATTTCAAGTTCACCACATACCTGCAAAATGCAGAAACACCTTATTAGACAACGTTCCCGCACTGCCACTGCCGCTGCCAAAAGGGACTAGGAAAACACACGTTTATCCACCTACTCGATACTGGCGATAAAGTCCGACGATTCCGATAAGCTCAGACAGATGGCGTTGCTCGTAAAAGCAGCATGATAAAAACCGCTCAATGGCGTATCCCGGGTTCCCTGACGCCGAGCAGTCTGATAATTGCAAAGGAGATGGTTATGCGCAAAAAAAAAAAAAAAAAAACACGGACACAGAAGTAGACGGGGACGAGCGCAAACTTTCAACTGACTTTATTTTTTCCTGTGTTGTCAATATATACTCTGAGCGACGTAGGTACAACAACGGTGATCACATGACACGCTTACAACGTGCCGCGCAAGAACATCATCTCAGTTTCTTTTAAAGAAATTGAAGTATCACTTATACAGCAGTACAGTATCACTTATACAGATGGCTGTATAAGTGATACTTCAATTTCTTTAAAAGAAACTGAGATGATGTTCTTGCGCGGCACGTTGTAAGCGTGTCATGTGATCACCGTTGTTGTACCTACGTCGCTCAGAGTATATATTGACAACACAGGAAAAAATAAAGTCAGTTGAAAGTTTGCGCTCGTCCCCGTCTACTTCTGTGTCCGTGTTTTTTTTTTTTTGCGCATAACCATCTCCTTTGCAAGTATGAACCAACTCGCCCCGCAGAAAGTTTTACTAAGTCTGATAATCCAGAGAAGTGTCGGTACCGGTGCCAGTATTCCAGAAAGTTGCACCAAACCGCAGGCTAGGATCAGTCAGGGAAATGCAGAAGCGCCCTATTAGCCAACGCCCGCGCACTGTCGTTACCACTGCCAAATACCGCTGTTTATGTGAAGTAGAAGATCACATACTCCCGTTTGCTCTCCAATCCACACCTCTATCTTGCTGTCCCTCAATGTTACACCGAAAAGTTTTCGTGCAAACGCCCATCGCGTGGTCCTTTACTTCTTCTCGAGGATCCTTGTTAGCCTCCAAGTTTACCTACTCAGACTTGTAAATGATATGAAGATATATTCATGAAAATAGAATGCCCAGCAACCACTTTGTCCAGTAGGGTCTTTAAAGGAAGGGAAACAGCTCAGCGCATGCTTGTTTGTTGTCGCAGGAGAGGCGGGGCCACAGAGGTACGTCCAGAATTCCACGACTGCACAAAAGTAGAGCAAAGCATTCGCGTTCAGTCATCGAGTGGAGGACGGCGGTAAGCTTCTCACGGAACGGTCGAATACTTTCTTGGCTGTTTCAAGTGGCCCATAACCTTGAAAAGCCTTGGTCTCGTAGCTGTTTTTTATTATTGAGCTGTAGTCCAGCCTAGCCAAGGCTGGCGAGGACTTTGTCAAGGTGCTGCAGATGTTGTGAGAACGCGTGAGAAAAAGTTGGAGGACGCTTAAGCTTCGCCTTTAAGAGTACAATGCGATAGTATTCAAAGATCCCTGACAGCTTTTCACGCTTCCACGAAACTGCAGCTTATGTAAGCGTAATGTTTTCTTGGAAACGCTAGCGGCGAACGCTATACGCAAAGGCGAGCTTCCTGGTCTTTTAATAGCGGAGCTGGGCTTAAATAAGTCGACCCTTCGGCGTCTGTCCGGCGTCACGCAAGTCACGTGGCTAACAGAAGAGGAGATGCGTACTGCGGGAGGAGGCGACAAATGATAGGGCACGCGCGGGAGGGTGCGACCAGTGAGTAACCACGCTGGGCCCGAGACGGAGAGGCGATAATAGAAGGTGTTTCTGTCCTACATGCCCTTTCTGATAACTCGCAACGCGAAGAGCTGCTGACGACGCCGTCCGCGTTTCCCTGCGTATGCGCCGAACACTTGCGGTTTCCGTGACTGCAGCCGATGCTCTGGCGGCGGCTCGGAAGGTTTCGACCAGAGAGGGAGAGAGAGAGAGAGACAACTTTAGGTGAAAATAAATTTGACAGAGGGATGGTGGGCAGGCGGTGCCTGGCCGCCACCTCCTCGGCTCGTTGAATGGTCCGGAGTTGCACGTCGAGGCTAGAGTTCCGGAGCACGTTATCCCACGCTTCGGGTGAGGGAGTGGTCAGGAGATCAGGCGGGGGTGGGTCCTCGCTGCAGTCCCAGATTATGTGGGCAAGGGTGGCGGTCGTGCCGCACTGCGAACAGTGTGGGCTAAAGAGGTCGGGGTATATGTGACTGTATATTTGCGGGCTAGGGAAAGAATGGGTCTGGAGGCGCCGCCAAACGATTTGCTGGGGTTTCGTGAGTTTGGGGTGCGGCGGCGGTTTCGTTTGGCGGGCGATGCGGTAGTGCTGCGTGATGTCGTGGTACGAGGTGAGAGGCTCGCCGGGGCTCCCCTCGGGATCTGTGGCACTGCCCGCTGCTTGATTGACGAATCCTCGAGCTTGCCGGTGGGCGGCCTCGTTTCCCGAGTTGCCCGCGTGTGCAGGGACCCAAACTAGCGAAATGAGTGGGGGGTCCTAGTCGTCAGGCTGACGAGCGAGGAGTTGAAGAAGGCGTAGGGTGCCAGGGGTGACGGTTCCGTGAGCAAAGTGAAATATGGTGGTTTTCGAATCGCTAAGTATCGCAGATGCCGCAAGCGCGATAGCCGCTTTTTCGGCTTCAGCAGGGTTTAGGGCGCGGATGGAGCCGGTGATGCGTAAGTCAGTGGTCGTGTCCGAGGGAGTGCGGATAGCCATAACGCTGAGTGCTTACGCTTTCGACTGCGAGGTGTAACGGGCCGCTCCTACGTATGCTGCCTCTGTGCTTAAGGCGTAGGTCTCGTGCAGGGCCTGTGCCCTCGCCTGTCGACGCCCGTCGTGGTAGCCGGCCAGCATGTTTTTCGGTAGTGGTTTGACTACGAAGCGTTGTCGTATCGGAGGAGGTAGGCAGATGGGGTCTTGGCCCGAGGGCGATGCAGTTAGGCCGATGCGATCGAGGATCCACCGGCCGATCTTGCTTCCGCGAAGACGTTGTATTTGGGCAGTGCGATGTGCCTCAATCAATTCGTCGAGGGTGTTGCGAAGACCGAGGCTCAGGAGATGTGTCGTGGAGGTGGTGGGGGCAAAGCCTAGAGCTAGCTTGAAGACCTTGCGAATGAGTCGTTCGACTCTGTCCGTTTCGGTGCGTGAAAGGCGTAGGTGATGCGCGATATCACGAAGGCGTAAATGAGTTGGAGAAGTTCCTGTTCGCACATGTCTTGCCGGCGGGCAGACACGCGTGCGATGAGACGGACCGTCTGTGTGACCGCAACGGTCAGCCGGTTGAGCATAGTGGTGTTGTACTGGCCTGTTTGGACGTGAAGACCGAGGATTCACATGGGGTTCACTTGCGGTAAAGTCGTGTCATTTACGTAGACTTGGATGATCGGTAAAGGGGGGTGTTTGATCTTGCGGTGGTCGGGAGGTCGAAGCAGCAAGAGTTCAGATTTACTCTCCGAACATTTGAGGTCTGCCTGCGTTGCGTGGTGAACGACGGCGTCGGCGGCACGTTGAAGGGTCTCTTCAATCTGGCTGTCCAAATGTGGTCGGCATTGATGGTGTGGCGTAAGCCGGGGATCTCGTTGAGCAAGGCAGGAAGTGTACTCATGACCAAATTGGAAAGAAACGGGGAGAGCACTGCCCCTTGAGGGGTGTCTCTGTCCACGAGGGTCATTCAAGCGGACGTGAGGCCGCCGGCCAGTGAGAGCTCTATCGTTCGGTTTGAAAGGAAGTCACATACGTAATTCTACGTGCGCTCGCCCGGATGTATGGCGGCAAGGTTCGAGGCAAGCGCCGCGTGTTGCATCGTATCGAAGGCCTTGTGGAGGTCGATGCCGAGCAGGGCGCGGGTTCCCGCGTGAGGTGGTGTCCGAAGTAGAAGGTGATGTATTTGGACGAGTGCGTCTTGCGTGGAAAGATGGGCACGGAACCCCAGCATCGTCGGTGGAAACAGGTCGTTCTCTTCCGCGTAAGTTTGCAGTCTGGCGAGGACTACATGTTCGATCAATTTGCCGAGGGACGAGGTGAGCGAGATGGGACGTAGGTTGGCGATATCCATCTTTTTGCCCGGTTCGGGATGAACGCGAGTTTCGCGTGTTCCCATTCTTGCGGTATTTTGCCGGAATACCAGCAGTCGTTCGCATATTGCGTTAGTGCGGCAACCGATTTGTTGTCGAGGTTTCTTAGTAATTTGTTTGTAACGCCGTCGGGACCGGGCGCCGAGGTCGTGCGAAGTTTGAGGATAGCCGCATACATTTTGCCCTCCTTAAAATCGCCGTCAAGCGTGGAGTTTGGATCGCCATTGTAAGGGGGCAATGGTGGAGGCGGTGTATTCGGTGGGGCAAGGCCCACGTATAGCGGTCGGCTAGCTCATCGAGTAAGCCGGCGTCCGTTCCCGGGCAGTTGTGCAGGACCTCTTGCCGCTGTTTCTGGGTTGACGACATTGAAGTGCCGGGATCGAGCAAGTGACGCAGAAGATGCCACGTTTTCTTGCTGCTCATCTGCCCGTTCAGGCCGTCGCACAACTGGCGCCACTTTTGCCGCGCGATGCCGTGGCTGTGGCTTTCCATCTCGCGTGCGAGCGCCTCGATGTGGCGGCGCAGCTTCCTGTTGTGTCGTTGCCATCGCCACCTGCGGAGGAGGCTCGCATGCGCATCTCACATGTGCAGAAGACGAGAGTCAGTCGTAAGCGAATCGGTAGCGGTCGCTTCTATCTCGCGCGTCGTGATGTTCACGGGCTCGTGCAAAGAGGAGATCCAGTCGCGGAGATCAGTAACGGCATCTGGGGCTTGCTCTTCGTGCAGCTTGCGTAACTTGGGCTATTCCGTGATGCGTGCCGTGGGCTCGGGCTTCTTGCAGAGGAACTTCTGCACTGTGGTCGCAAGGATGTAGTGATCGCTGCCCGAAAGTAGGCCCGTGTTCTCCCAGGACGCTTGCGTCACGTTCTTGCAAAACGTGAGGTCTGGCGAGGTGTCGCGGCATACGCTGTTGCTTATGCTGGTGGGCGGCTGTTGCGGGTCGTTTTAGCAAGGTAAGGCGCAGATCCTGTACGAGTGACCATAGCTTTTTGCCTCGGGGGTTTGTGTGCATGTAGCCCCAGTCAGGGTGGCGTGCGTTGAAATTGCCGAGCACGAGCAGTTGCGCGTCGCCGGCGAGTGCTAGTGTTTTGCGGAAAAGACGAGAAAATTTTTCTGCTTTTGTTTGCGGGGAACAATAAACGTTCAGAACGAATAGCGACCGGTCCGCGCGATTTCGTGGTAGGATTTCTACGACTGTGTGTGGGATGTCTGTGTATTCTATATCGTGGTGTGTGGCCATGAGGTTGTTGTGTACAAGCGAGGAAGTGCAAGGGGAGCCGTGCGGGTCGAGCTGCTGGTAGGCCGCGTAGCTAGGAAGGGTGGCTGGGGCGGACGTTTTTTGCAACGCGATGACGTCCGGAGTCGATTCAGTGTTTGCCTGCGGGTCGTTTTTTAGTTTCTGTACGAGTTGCTTTAGAAGGTTCTGTTTTTTGCGGTACCCCCTGCAGTTCCACTGCCATACGATCAGATTGGTACGAACCATGATTAATTCATGCGAGTGGCCCCTTGTGGCGTTGAGGGGCGACTGTGCGATGAGGAGCGGTGGCGTCCAAGATGCTTCTGAGCGCTAGCGAATGCATTTTCTGTCTATTGTTTCATCAGAGTTTTGTGCGAAGCGTGCGTGT
Organism: Dermacentor silvarum; assembly: GCF_013339745.2. NCBI lineage: Eukaryota > Metazoa > Arthropoda > Arachnida > Ixodida > Ixodidae > Dermacentor > Dermacentor silvarum. Next base: position 118,353,031 of record NC_051160.1, on the reverse strand, counting down.
TGTAGATTGCCTGCTCTAGCTTTGCGAAGCGGGCATATCTATGGCCTCTTGCATGGTATTGAGACGGTTCTCGAATTTCGCATCCAAGGCGTTAAAGCGGGCTTCGCGCTTTGAGTGGCTGGCTTTAAATGCCTCGGCTACGGCTTTCGTGACTGCCCCTGTATTGGATGCGTCTATTTGAAGCGACTCAGTTGAAGTGGTGGCTTCCCGCTTTCCCGCAGCGGCGGCTTGCGGCTGCTGCTGCTGCTGCTGCTGTGGAACGGTGGTTGTTACGGGCGGTTGGGTGAGGGCCCTATCCAATTTGGAGCCGAGCGACTGTATGTACTAAGTGAGGTTTTCTATTCGGGATAGGAGTGTTGAGATTTGGGATTGCTGCGAGGGCAATCGGGCCTTCAGAGAGGTATTCTCTCTGACCAGTTCCCTCACTTGCGTGTCCGGCGACGGGTCCTATGACGACGACTTCAGCGTGGACGGGGGTCCTTGGGCCCAGGCCTCTTTCGTTGGGCCGGCCGACTTGGTCGAATCCACGGAACAGTCGACCGACGTTAAATGGCCCCGGGAGGATGAGGCCAAGAAGAAGCAGCTGGTTAACGGGGTCCTCGAGTGGGACCTCGAGCGGGACGGTGATCTGTTGCCAGTGTGGGATCTCGAGCGACATGGTCCGTTCTTTTGCGGCGGTTGGCTGAGAGGCGGGAAAGACCGGTCGCGGGACGGCGAGCGGGCGGTTCGTAGGATCGACGGTCGTCGAGGCGATTTAGCCCGTTTCGAGTTTGGGCCTGATGGCGTTGGCTTCTTCACGAAGCGATATTTACAGTTCCAACTGTTTGTGGTGTGTCCGCCGTTGCAAACAATGCAGCGGGCCTGGCATGTCGGCTAGGCGTCTTGCGGGGCCGGCGGGTGGTCTTCACCGCAACGGGAACATCGGTTGCGTCTGGGATGAGGGCACACGTCGGTTCGGTGGCCCACCTTGCGACAATTGAAGCAGGCTTCCACCTTCCGATAGAAAGGATAAAGGCGTACGTCCACGCCGTGGTAAAATATCCAGCGGGGTAGATGATCCCCGAGCATCGTGACGAGTATGTGGCTGGTCCGTCCCATACGGCCGCCGCCCACCACGGGCATATTCGGGTTGCTCTCCTGTAGGTCTTTCAGGATTTCTTCATCTGAAAATTTACCGAATGCGTGGAACATGATCCCACGAAACGCATCGTCTGGCGGCGGGGCGTAAATGTGAATTTCGATGGCCCGGTCCCAGAATTTTAGGGACGTAAGTTGGAGATACGTCTTTGCTCGAGCTGAGTCTTACACGCTTAGAGTGAATGTATTGTTGGTAGGGTGGACCCTTACTTGGTCGCGGGATGCCGGCGGCTGGTCCGGTAGCGATGCTGCCTTGAGTAGGGCTTCGTATAGTTGTCAGGGCGGTAGCTTCGTGAGGTCGATTGGGGCTTTGGGCAGTCGCACGATGTGGATGGCGTCGGCCGGCATCCCACGTAAGGGGAACTTTTGGGGCACCGTGCCGAAGGACGACGTTTTCGATGAAAAAATGAGCCGCTTTGGCTGCTGTGCCCCACTGCGTAGCTTTAGTCTCCGCGTAGCGCGTCAGGTAATCGGTTGCGACAATGATCCATTTGTTGCCGGCTGTAGACGTTGGAAATGGGCCCAAGAAATCCATTCCAACTTGGGTGAAAGGATGTCCTGGTACCTCAACTGGATGTAAGAGACCTGCAGGCTTGCCGGGAGGTGATTTGCGTCTTTGGCAGTCGGAACATATTTGTACATGATGTTTCACAGCAGCGGGTAGCTTTGGCCAATAGTACTTGAGTCGGAGCCGGGACAGTGTTCTCGTGTAGCCTAGATGGCCTGAGGTGGCTTCATTGTGGCATGCTGTTAGTATTTCTTTGCGAAGTGATGCCGGTACGACGTGCTGCCGCTGGCAGAAAAGTTCTTCTTATAGAGAACATCATTCCGTAGACAAAACGACGGCAGTCCCCTGGCATAGAGTCGCGGGACGTGTTTACTTGGGCCTTCCAAGAAACTAATGAGTGGGTGTACCTCTGGGTCGTGGTGCTGCTCCTGTGAAACGGTTACGGCGTCGACGACTCCCAAAAATGTAGCGTCCACGTCCACGTCATCGGTACCTGTGGGCTCGACGGGTGACCGCGAAAGGCAGTCGGCGTCAGTGTGCTTTTTCCCAGATTTGTAAATTATGGTTATGTCGAACTCCTGAAGCCTAAGACTCCAGCACGCCAGACGGCCAGATGGATGTTTCAAGTTAGTCAGCCAACAAATAGAATGATGATCGCTGACAACCTTGAATGAATGGTCGTACAAATACGGGCGAAATTTGTTCACCACCCACACCACGGCGAGGCATTCCTTCTCGGTAGTCGAGTAGTTTTCCTCCGTACGAGAGAGAGTTCGGCTGGCGTAAGCGATTACTTTTTCGAAGCCGTCTTGCCACTGCACCAGTATGGCCCCCAGACCATCATTGCTTGCATCGGTGTGAAGTTCTGTAGGGGCTTCCAGGTCAAAGTGTGCAAGAATTGGAGGCGTTTGCAGGCGCTGGCGTAGTTCGTCAAATGCTACTTGCTCATTTTCACCTCACAGAAATTGAACATCGTCGTGTGTAAGGCGTGTTAACGGGGCAGCAATACGTGAGAAGTTCGCAATGAACCGCCGGTAATATGCGCACAGCCCCAAGAAGCGCCTCACTGCCTTCTTGTCAGGCGGTGTGGGGAACTTTGCCAGAGCGTCTATTTTATCTGGGTCAGGTCGTACACCCTCGTAACTGACGTCGTGGCCGAGGAAGCACAGTTCACTGAAACCAAAATGACATTTCTCGGGCTTAAACGTCAGGCCAGCTGAGCGTATGGCTTGAAGAACAATGAGTAACCGGCTTAGGTGCTCCTCAAATGTAGCTGAGAACACTATGACAGTCGTCTAAATAGACCAAGCAAGTTGGCCACTTCAGGCCTGATAGTACGGTGTCCATTAAACGCTGGAATGTGGCTGGCGTTGAGCGCATGCAGACCAAAAGGAGGTACCTTAAATTCGTAAAGACCGTCGGGGGTCACGAAGGCCGTTTTCTCACGATCTCTCTCATCAACCTCTATCTGCCAATACCCGCTTCGCAGGTCCATTGATGAAAAATAACGTGCATGCCGAAGCCTGTCCAGCGAATCGTCTATGCTTGGCAGCGGGTAGACGTCTTTCTTCGTGACTTGGTTTAATTTGCGGTAATCGATGCAGAAGCGCAAGTAGGGATGGCAATATCGATGAACGATTAATCCATTAATCGACTAAATGTACACCACAAAACGAATAATTGTCAGCGATGTCTACCTTTAATTTAATCAATCGGTTTAATCAATTAAAGCAGTTCGATTAATCATTTTCCAGACAGTGACTAAAGTGGCGTGAAAATTTTGAAATCACACTATAGAACGCGGAGTACGAGCAACGAAGACCGAGAGCGACTGTTTTCCCGAGTCCTGCCAACCTGGCCAAGCGCTTCCCCGCTTTACGCACACGTTGCACAGGATGCCTGGGGCCGGAGAGAGGCCACCCCCGTGGAGGAAGAAATAAACTAGGAGAGAGCATTACGTGAGGCAGCAAGTCTTGGCAAGCGAACTCACCGTCGCTTTTTACCTCGCAGTATAGGGTCAGCACGTGACCCTGAGAGACAGCGTATTGGCCGATAATGTTTGGTTCGCAGTAGTTTCAAATCGGTGCGCACCTGTTCAGCTGCGCTGCTGCCTTGCACCCGGCAGCATTAAACCCACGTACCGCGCGCTCTGATGTGGCGATCGCGTGTTGTGCCGTTAGTTCTCCATGTCAGTCGTGCTGTGATGATCTCTTCTAATTTGTCCTTCCTCCATGCCCAGCCTCCTCAGTAAGTGCCATTTCTAACATACAGTTTAAGTTTTTAAGTTTTAAGTTTTTTTTTTCAGTTTTAGGTTTTACAGAAGTTTTAGAAGTAGCCTGTGGCAGGTAGCATAATTCTTATCATTGAGCTGGGTTATTCAATGATGCGGACATTAGCACGAGAAACCGAAACACATATTCAACTAATTAACAAAAAATCACTCATTAACTTCTTAGTAATTTACTTTGCGATACATATAGCAATTTACGAAATGTAGCCGGTGAGCTTGTCAGGCGTATCCACTTGGAATGAATTTCCAGAATGACACCAGTTTAGAGATATGCGCCATCATATACTCGACGTAAAAATGCACTGTTGTTCCACTTGGTTTTTTACAAGATGTATTGAAGCACAAAAGTAACTGGAATGCCCATGTGTTTTGTCCTACCCTTTGAGAAATATCTCGAAACTGGTGTCATCCTGGAAATTAATTTCAAGTGAATGCGTCTTGCAAACTCCCCGGCTACAATTCGTAAATTGCAATATATGTCGTAAAGTAATCAACTAAGAAGTTCATTAGTTAATTTTTGTTAATTGGTTGAATTTGTCTGTCGATTTCTCCTGCTACTGATGTCCGCCTATTCGAATAACCCAGCTCAACGATAAGAATTATGCTACCTGCCGCAGGCGATTTTTATAAATTCCGTAAAACTTAAATATTGTCACGTAGTAGTGTTGGTGAAGAAAACAGTCGCAAAACTGTGAATGACGAAACGAACTTTTTATTGGGCGAACCTGTGCCCACAAAAGCAAGTTGCACTCGAAGCAAAAGGAAAGCGGCGAACACAGTCGGCAATCGTCGAAATCTGATCAGCGGCGAAACGCGTCGGCTTTTCTACATGAGTCATCGAAGGTGCCAGAGAACGCGTCTCTTCCAAAAAGTACTAGACAATTCGCGTTGCTCATGCAATCAGATTACATAAGCGTCCGTGACAATAGACAACGGATAGAAGCACCGATAACGTTCGAGAAACTTGCGATATATGCAGGCTCGTCCTGCGTCGAGCGATAACTTTTAACATTTGTTAGCCGGTGAAAAGCGGTCACCGGGGAATTATAAACAAGTACACGTGCCAATATGAACACCCTGTATATTGCTTATTCCTTCACTAGTCACTAGTGACAATTATAGTTGACCATTAACATATTAAATATTATTTATCAAAGTTTATACGCTTGTATTTCTTATCCTGGTTCCACCTTTCAAACGTTAAAATAGCTCCTTACGTGAGTAGATATCTGTGTTTCAGCCTTTCTAAAGCGCCCGAAAAAGAAAGTCGATTAATCGATTAATCGACGAAAAACCCCGCATCGAAAGCGATTAATCGATTATCTACTAAACCAACGAACGATTAATCGTTAATCGATTAAAAAATTTTATCGACCATCCCTAAGCGCAAGCTGCCGTCTTTCTTTTTGACCAAGACCACGGGTGACGCCCAGGGGCTATTCGAAGGCCGTATCACGTCATGCTCGAGCATCTTGGTCACTTGCTTTTGAATCTCTTCACGTTCCTTTGCAGCTACACGGTAGGGGTTTTGTCGAATCGGCCTCGTGGTCTCATCCGTGATTATACGGTGCTTGGTCAGTGGTGTTTGTTTCACCTTTGACGTAGTCGAAAAGCAATCTTCATACTGGTGTATCAGCTCCAAGAGGCGCTGTCTCTCAGAAGGCGACAGGGTGGAGCTGACGTCGAAAGACAAATGTGTCGAGGCCGGAACGGTTGTTTCTTGGCGATGTACAGCCAAACAATCTTTTACTTGGGTGACTTCATCGCAGTAGGCAACTGCGGTGCCCTTCTGGATGTGGCGGCGTTCGTCGCTGAAGTTCGTGAGAAGGACTTCCGCATGCCCATGAGTCATGTCGAGTAGGCTTCTAGCAATCGAAATGCCTTGCGGAGAGGTACGGGGATCGATACCCAGCACCTCCACCAGTGTCGCAACGGCAAAAACAGAGGTCGAACAGCCCTGATCAAGGCGGATAACAGCACGTCACCTTTTTAATACAGCGCGCTACTGCGACTTCTTCGCCGCGCCTCGATAGAAATGCGCATGCCTGCTCGCATAGTCCTCCTCTTCATCGGAGTACAGGCACGGCATTATATATATATATATATATATATATATATATATGTATGTATCATACCATAAGAAGTCAACAAACATGGACACCAACCACAACACAGGGTAAATGGCTTGTACTTACTAACTGAATTAAAAAAATGATAAATTAACGCAAATGAAAACGGATGAACTAACACCTGGCGCAGGTGGTGAACTTGTCTTCGCATCACGTGTGTGATGCTCTCACCATTGAGCTACCGCGGCGCCTTATTCCTATCCACTTTCTGGGGTATTTATGTCTTACATCTGGAAATAAACCTCGGAGTGTTAGCCAGCGCCACCGCTCATGAACCATATATATATATATATATATATATATATATATGGTTTCTGTGTGTGTTTAGCTATCTGTCCCCCTTACCTGTTCCCTAGTGCCGCGTAGCAAACTGCATAATTATGTTCCACTCAACCTCCCGGCCCTACACGTCACGTTTATCTCTTTCTCTCCCGTTTGAATTCTGTTCTTCGTACTTATTGCATGAAGGAAACCGGCGTGCGTCGCTCCGTAATGAACTTCCCTCCCATTATTTAACACATACAATGCCGAAGTACTGTTCCTTGACCTTCTTTGCTGTCGCATTGACCGCTTTGTTTTACTTACTCGGGATTATCTTCCAGGACATAATTAACAACTGTTTCATTTATGAATGTGTAGAACTGTCTCGTTAACGCGAGTACCTCGGCAGGACTGTGTATGCAGACATCCTGAAAAATAGAGGAAATGTAAGACTGTCCTATCCAGGAAAGCATCTATTTAGCTGCACTCCAAGTTTATTTATTTATTCGCACCTTAGTGAGCGGTCGCCTCTATTTAGGCAGCTCTCCACGTGAGCGCTGCAACGATCACTTAGCGGATGGCTGTAAAGCGTCCTGTCGACGCTGTCGTGAAAAACGTGCTACTGCGGACTGCCTCAGGCATCGGTCATACGTAGTGGCGGCCATGGCCACAGAACGGTCATCGGTGGTTGCGAAATCAGAATCTGAGGAAATAGATGCGGCCTGTGCTGAAACTGCATTCGCCAAATTCCGTTCGAATGAAGTAGACTACACGTCAACATCGGATTAACCATTCACGTCAGGTAAAAAAAAATTATCGGGTTTTACGTGCCAAAACCGCGATCTGATATGAGGCACGCCGTATTGGGGGACTCCGGAATAGTTTGGACCACCTGGGGTTCTTTACCGTGCACCTAAATCTAAGTACACGGGTGTTTTCGCATTTCGCCCCCCCTCGAAATGCGGCCGCCTTGGCCTCGATTAAAGGAAACCCCATCATAGACTCGGGAGGTCACGGAAGGGTCGTTGCGCGACGACTTTCCAGCACTTCTGAGCTCGCCGAACAATCCATGCTGCTCAAGCGCTAGCAATTGTACATGACAAAGGCTATTGCTCAGAAGCATTCGGTTTTAAGTCCCAACACTTGAAACAAGACGGCTGTGTTAGTGCTTGTACAACCCGGTCACCGAAAATAATTCCCCTCTCCCGCAATAACATATCTGGTCTGTTTGAGAACAAGTACGGATAGCATTTAGAGAGCTTTCCTGAAGCAGCAGCTTCTGTGATCACTGTCGATTCCACTGTCGGAACAACCTTCGATGACCACTGTCGCGATTGGAAAGCACACGCTCTGTTCTTCCACCACCTGGCGGATCCATGCACATTGGTCTGCGTCGTCGGATGGGGGCACATGCGATAGATGGACAGTATATATTGTTGCCGCTGAGTAATACAGTGCTCTGCACGGCTTCCCATTTACTACCAGGTCATGCATGTAAGGCTCCAACAATTTGATGTTTCCTTCGCAGTCACTGACATACGAAAACGCAACCATTTCTTTTACATATGCCAAGCTTGTATTGCCTCACAAGTGTCGGTGTCGTATTAGGTGCGACCGCAAAAAAATCGTCTTGCGCAAGTGAAGGAAAACAGTGGGAAAGGCTAAGAATAGACGAGGCAAGCTAAAGTTTGCCCGCGCGGCACCAGCGCCGATTGCTCCCCTGGCGGAAGGATGGAAGTGTCGAAGGTCGCCGCTGGGCCAGCGCGCGCCCGTGTTCTCTACGGCGCGAGCGATCGTGCGCGCTCTTTTCGCAACGGCGAGCGCGTCCTCATCAACCAGGAAAGCTGGCACCCAATACTGCTGTGTTGTTGATTGCCACAAGAGCCTCGAAAGGTCGAAAGCCGGCCCTGAAGTCCTACAGAATTTCAGGGAGGTGGTACGAGAACGACAGACGACAAGCGTGGATAACTGCGGTGAGCCGAGTCAACTAAGTGACGTGCTTTCGCATTCGCATGCAATGTCACGGCCGCTCGATAAAAACGCAATGTGACCGTATTTAGCGCATGGCTGCTTGTTTAGACGTGTCGCGTAGTTGAATCCTACAGTGACATCCGCCGTGTTAGCTTAGCGGTAAATGCATACGTGTAGCGCCGCTAAGCTCAACGACGCGAGCTCGATTCCCGGCCACGGCGTCCGCATTTCGATGGGGGCGAAAAGCAAGAATACAGTTCTTACCATGTTCTTTGATTTTTGTACAGGTTAAAGAACCCCCGGTGGTCAAATTTATTCCTGAGACTCTCCATTACAGCGTGCCTCATAATGATATCGTGCTTTTGGCACGTAAAACCCATGAATTTAATTGATTGTACTGTTCGTTCACTCGCGATTTCTCATGACCAGCAAAAAGATACCTTGTTCCATAATGCAATGAGTTGCTAACATCTGCACTGATTAGGGCATGATATACATTAAATATTTATACAGCATGATATAAGGCATTATGAGCATATGTAGTACTTACATCGTTAATTAATTTTATTGGCTTATTGGTGCCTAATGCATGTGTGCTTTCTGTGCTGACAGTGCTGATGCCACTCCCTGGGAGCCAAAATGAGAGCAACCGTGCGTGCGGGCCCAGCTGCCAACGAAACAACGGCCGTCGTCACCATCTCTGCACATCTCCGCAAGCATGCATGACCGTATTGTGACTGCATTATAGAGAAATAAAAGTGACTAAATTACTGAACTCGGTGTGTACCTCTAACTCGGTGTGTACCTCTAACTCGGTGTCGTATACAATCTTGTTGGACACCTCCGACACGCACTTGGCTTTCACTGTCACATCACCGCCCACAATTTGTTCAACACCACACACGTGTGAAAGCAGACGCTCCCCTTTCTTTAGGTTGCCGCCACGAAAAAAGCTGTTGGCGTCGGCAACCGTCTTGAAATCGCACTGCAGTCTTTGCATCGCTGTTCAGCAAGCAGGCCATCTGCCGCCGTCGAAAACGGAGCGCCGTGAGCACGAGCAGCGAAGGAAAGCGCGGGCGAAACAATGCAAACAAAGCGGAGACTGCACCACGGCGCGACCGCGCTGCTTGAAATTTCCACATTGGGGGCGCTGTCAGGAGGCGCAGCAGCGCCTTCTGGCGATCGTTTGCTCGTCTATACACCGCTGGGCAAACACGTGAGGCGCACGCCGTAACACGCGACGGGAGCACCCAAACAGGAGCGGGCGCGCGCCGGAAGAAGGGCGAGGGAATGAAAGGGCCACGCGCACGTTTCGTCGGGTCTCCTCTTTAAGGGACACTAAAGGCAAATATTATTTCAACGTGGATTGTTAAAATATGATACCAGAAACCTCGAAACCCTTGTTTCGTGCCAAGAAAAGACTTACTTTAAGAGAAAATTGGTCTGAAGCGTCCGCGTACATCTAACGCAATTCAAATCGCGTGCCCTAGCGAGGAGTGGTGACGTCATGGCCATATCGTGACGTTGTGGCGCCGGCGAGTAAAACTGCTCCCGCAGACGGCGCTACGGCTTTTTTTTTTCTTTTTTTTTGCGGAAAGCGCAAACGACGGCCAGAAACAGAGCCAAGACGGAGCCGACGGCAGTGCGAAAGGGGAATTATGGTGGCTAGCCACAATAGCGGAAGGTAAAGCGCGCGCCGCATTGTGAACACGGTGATCGTCGACGTTCGTCGCAATGGACCAACTAGTTGACGACCGTGACAACGACGCATTGGCTTGCGATGCTGGGTTCGATTTTAGTGATTTATATCCGGTGCCCTCCACTACGGCGTGCCTCATAATCAGAACTGGTTTTGGCACGTAAAACCCCAGAAAGAAGAAGAAGAAGCTCCGATGAGCGTGACATGCTGCTGAGGGCTCGCGCTGCCGGCGTCGTTGCCTACTACGACGGCGGCCTCGACACCGGCTCTTCCGAGGGCGAAGGCAGCGAGGACTCCTGCAATGCGACGTCGGGCGACGAGGCCGGTCACCGTCTGTACGTGTCGTCGCGACTCTCAAGCTGCTAGCAAATTCAAGTGCGAGTTTAGCGAGCCAGCAACACCAGCGCAGTCATGGAGGAAGGAAAAGATTTTCATCCATGAGCGCAATACTACGCGATAACGAAACTTCTGAAACTCGAAAGCGAGCGCGGCGCAGAGTCGAGCGAAAACGAAACCTTTTGACCGCCCGCGTCGTTATCAAATGTAACGCCAAAAAGGTGTTTTTTTTTTCTAAGAATCTAATAGAAGTACCCAAGTAGCATTTTCTTGCGTCTTATAATCCAACGAAACAATGTGTTTAATGCGAGTGGTTGAGTACTAAATATATATATATATATATATATATATATATATATATATTTTTTTTTTTTTGAGGAGTGCCTTCGTCATCGGGTAAGTACCGGAATGTCCCTGGGGCGTCTCTTATCGTGTGCTACATTTACCTCAATTTCTCGATTACTAAAGCTCTGTTCGCGATCATATTGATGCCTTAGACGTTCTAGAGCATTGCTCTATTAAAAGTCTGTCTTACCGAAGCCCAGCGTCCACAAATGGCAGCGAACCCCGAGGCCAAGGAACGCGACAGCCAATTTCTAGGGTACGACAAGCTTCAAGTGCCCCCCTGTTCTTGGTATAGGGAAGGGCCGACGAATGTTTGCAGTTTAGCGGTGTACGACTCGGCTCATTGCATTTGTAGAAAATGAGCGGCTTCCTAGTCTCAAAAGCGTTCCTTGATTTTCGTGCGTTGGTCACTTTTTCACTCAGTTCACTGTAGTCCTTTCTTTCATTTTTACCTGAACGGACCTTGTTTTTCTTCTCTGTCAACTCGGGACCGCGAAGGGTGCTTCGCATAACGGTTATTCGCACTTGCTGTTGCAGTTGCATGTAAACTGTTGGCGCGATGCGTACTCCTCGACGAGTACGGCCGCTTTCGTCGCAGAAGGTACGTCGCCCCGGTCCTGTAGCCAATTCCTTTCCTACTGTGGGAGAGAGTTGTAAAACTGCTGTAGCCGGAATCTTCTCCATTGCAGTGTCCCTGTTGACGCAGTGCTTTTTAACCACACGGTTAAGTTTACTCTTAAATTGTACAAAAACTCGAGATAGCTCTCGTCCCTCTACTTGTTGGCGCCCTGAAATCTTTGTCTAAACGCTTTTGCGCTAACTCTCTACTTTCTCAGAACGCAATTAAGCCTTGAGCTTCTCGTAGTTGTCTGCGTCCTCCTTGCTGAGCCGCGCAATAACCTCTGCTGCGTCACAGGGCAGAACTCTCAGTAGCCTCTGATACAATGTGTCTCGCTCAAACGACAGTTTCTCGCACGTTGATTCAAAATTTGCAAGATACCGACTGATATCCCCTGGCGCCACATATGGCTCTTTCACATTCAACAGCACATTCCAACGTAGCTGCATGTACCTAGGACATCTTGAACTCTGCCTCCTTCTTGAGAAGTGGTACCACTTGCTGGGGACAATCCGCTTTTTGCATGTCCCGAGTGCGCATGCGCTGTACCCTAGCGGCGAGCGCCGAAAACGTTTTGTACGGCGTTGGTGGTTCCTGCAGCGGACGAGGTACGCGTATGCAGCATAGTTGTCGAGGACGCGAACTCTTTTTTGTCGGCGCTGTGCCGGTATACGACGTGGTATTTGCGCTGTGTTTCAGTAGAAACTTCAGCTGTTCACAGCGATATTCGGCTAACGTCCGGTACATCACAATATATGCCGACACGACAGCGATGTCGGTCAGAAGTCGACCTCACGCCGGCGCCAACGCTCGGCCGGCTGTGTGATACTGTGCCAGTGGGAGACTTATATTGTCATACAAGTATGTCGAAGAAGCTACCGACGACAGCGAGTGATCGTAGTGTGATAAGCTTTCGTGCCGACGACACCGACAAAACCGGCGTGCTGATCGCCGTGCGAGAGGCCGCCGAGTGAGAACATTGCTCCGACTACGTGAATATCGCCGCAAATGCGCTCGTGTACGTATTTATTGACGCTCAAATTGAGTCGAAACGTGCTTCCGACGCTGATATGCATGAGTTCCAGCCTTTTACAGCCCTCCACAGCAAGTTTGAGGCGGTGTCGATCACGTTCAGGCAGCTTCATTGGGCATAACACAGCCTACGAGTTTGTCCGCTACCGGCGGACCTGAATTATAGGATAAGCAAGTACGACGAAGGAAACTGCTCATATAGTTCGGTACTGACCTTACCGGCTTGAAGTGTACCACTCTTAGCATAGCACGATGCACACACAGAGAGTGGGAAACGGCGACACGGCGCAGTGCTAATACCGCGGTACAGGCATCGTTCTTGTACGAAGGCTGTCGGTCGCAGTCGCCGGCGCTTCCATGAACGAAGTGCAACTACGGAGAGTGTATTTTTATGCTGCCAGATTTAGAGTTACCGAAAACACAGTTTGCCTCTTATGCTAAACAGGCAACAAGTGATGGCCCTTTCGATACTGCATCGTAAGCAAATCAACCGCTCGTTTCTACGCGAGTACGGCGGGCATCGGCATTTTCGCGTACCAGTGCGGCGTTGTCGCCGTTTTCGATGTGCCCGGGACGTTCATGCCTCCTTGTCTCAGTGTGATCGCTTCTGATATGTGCATGAGAAGTGTTCATATATGCTTAATTTGAACATTTCCTCATTATTTCGTGTGAGCGCTGCACAGTTTCTACTGTACTTCAAGCGAACAGCGAACGGTGGCCGTACGCGTGCCGATGTAAACAAATGCGCCGTTCTTGCGTTGCAAAGATACCCTGGGCGCAGTGTCACCCATTCAAAGAGCTATGGCCACTGTGGTCAAGACTCAGCTATAAAATCAGTTTTTATCATCCTATTAGCGTACGTTCAGTGCAGGTCTCAGTGGCAAATGCATGAACTCTGCTGCTATGTACGATACGGCTAATCTCCGCTGAGCGGAATCGACCCCAGCTTAAACTTGACGTGGGCGGCTGGCGAGTGCTCACCTTCGTGCATTTCAACTTCCGTAGCATGTTTGGACTCATATTCGGTACGAATAAACGTGAATACCAGGAATACAGCGTAGGCGCTGTGTCAATCGCTTTGCGGTGCGATGCATTCGTTCAGACGCACATCGCACGGTGACTGGTTTTGTCGGCGTAGCTGCACGAAATCCCGTCATCATATTTCGACGACTTGCGGTTGTAAGTCGCACCAGAGTCATTGCCGGCCTAGGCATCCTGTCCAACAAGCGGCCACTCACACAAAACGAAAATTACAACGACTGACAAATGCAGAAACCCATTTCAGCTCGCTTCTTGCAGCGTGCCTCAGCGTCCCGCGGGGCCCCGACGCCGTAAATATTGTTTCTCGCGGAGCTCGCTAAGGTGACGCCACAGCGCAATGCAAAAGGCGGATTGTCCGACCTATTGCTCAACTCAAGTTCTAACTTCGGAAGCTCAATCTCGCGCTCCAGTCTTTTTGCTCCTGTCTCTTTCTCCCTTTCCCATTCTGGCTGTTGTAGTTCTCCCTTTCCCGCCCTTGCTGCTCTCTGAGCTGCTCTTCCTTTTTTTGTTCGATGAGGCACCATGCTTCACTGAGCTCACCATTGACCCCCAAATCAATGATTTCCTTGTCTCATCATTAGTTTTCGTGCTAAACCCTTTATGTCAATCCCCAATTCCTCACAACAGCAACAGGACAGGCTTGTGCAGCATCTGCAAGTCCCTGATATTTTCTAGTGCTGGCTACTTCAAAACAACAATACGAAATTACCTAACCTCTAGGCTTTCAGCAAAGTTATCAAGCAGTTCTAAAATATAACCCCAATTTAGAACCTGGATCACATCAAAGGAAAAGCCAAGCACACACCTACACGTGATCGATGTCTCCAGACAGCTGCTCTCTCGCTAACCGACCGTTGTTGGCGCTTGGTGATTCAGATGTCACCGCTGATCACCAGTTGTTGCGGCGTTATGTTATGATGCACCCAGCTCTATTTGGTAGCGTGGTGGAGGCTTCGGGGGGAAGAAATCAGAAGCTCGGAAGTTGTGAAAATGAAAACAGGTTTGCTGGAACTTGTACAAAACTTCTTTACATAGTTGAATAGGCAAAACAGAAAATGGTCGAGGGGTTAGCATAGAGCGTCTTGATGAGCCTCGTTTTCATGGCCGAGAGCAGCTTTTTCTTCACTCTGCACCGTCTTTATAACACCTCTAGCTGTTCAGGACCTCCCTCCTGGCGGCAGCCAATAACCCAGGTCGCAACCCCCAGGACGACAGCCAATAAAGAAGCACGAACACTGTCACAGACAGAATATCGGACCGGTGACACCACAATGTTCCAGCGGGGGCAAATGCGGCGGGAGGATCTGGCCGTGGCAATGGAAGAGGAGATCTTTTTCTCCCAACTTATTTACTCCTCTGCTTCCCAGTATAGGGCAGACGCCAGTTTGCCTCTTCCGGGAAACCTCTATGAGCTCTTCACGTCATATCTGCCTCACCCGGAGCGGCAACTCTTCCTGCCCTTTGCGGCCCTTCTTCCCTCACGAGGGTAGCTCGTTTCGGGAAATTTGGCAGAGCTCAGCATCGCGTAGGAACTGACCTCCGACTATCTTCCCAGCGCGGTTCTCGCATTCCACTTGGGCGATTGACAAACAGCATGTTATCTATGGCAGTCATAGCAATACACATTGAGTACTGGCATCTAAAGGAGCACGTGCTGCGGGTAATCACGAAGAATCAGCAGCAGTCGTTTTGGAATGCGCAGGGAGACTCAGCTAATGGTTTATTTCATGTAAGTCCACCCCATTTTAGAGCTTGGTTACTTGTTATTAAATGTATAATCATTTCCATGCCTACCCAAGGAGAAAACTGTCCATCAGTCCATCCGTCCGATCCGTAATACGATCGCTTTCAAGATAGAGCCCGCAGCGGCGAGCGACTTTACCTTCGCGCAGCCTGTCGCATCAACGCAAACGAGGCGGTGAAAACAATACGCGCGAGCTATCAGCAGTCGCCACTCTCTGTGCGCTTCGCAGATCGCTTTCAAGACACGGTCCGTGCCGCCGTGCCAGAGTTTGTTTGATCGGTCCATGCCGCCACCGGAGTCCTTCGATCACGGCTCATAACGTTTCGGCACGGATGGACAAGGCGCTAAAGAGCGATAACGGCTTATAATCGGAACGTAATCAGCGCACCTGTAGTACTTTGCTTGCGGTATCAATGCACCTTGCAATCTGTCTCGTGAGGCACATTCCAAACGGAGTGAAGTGTGGCGCGAATGCCTCGCTAAACGGAAGATCGCTGGAAGCAGCGCGTGGCTGACGCCTGGGTGCGATTCACAGCATCCGCCGCAGACAGACCACTGATCATGCAGCGCTTTGGCGAACAGAGGACGCGTAGAGTGCATCTATGAGTGCGCTCCCGCAAACGGAGTGGAGGCGAGAGAGGATAGAGGCACCCTAACGATGCGCCCTACTCTGGCGCCATCTCGTAGCCATCGTCGCTATGGTCTTTCTTCCGTGGCACTACGCTTTTCTTTTCACGCTTTCTCCATGCCCTACTCCTCAACTTTCCACCTCGTGGTACCGTTGCACCCTCCTCCACTTTCCTCCTCGCGCTCTCTTTGCTCTCGCCGTCTTTCATCGCCCGCTAAGCTCCGCGTTCGCTCTCATCTTTCACTGTGCTCGTTCGCTCGGTTACGAGGTACGACGATGATGTTCGCCGCAGCAACGGGCGAATAAGAGCTGCGCTCTAAAACTCTAAGTATCAGCCTATTAGATATCTAAATGTTTGTTGGATGTCACAGATGCTTCTGTCACTGAAGAGAAGGCAGGAGTGGTCATTTTTTCGTCATCACTAAATACGTCTTTCGCCAAATGGAACACCGTTGCAGTTATGCACGCCATCGGCCGAGCGAGTGGACTATCGCAGCAAGACTTCAATGACAAAGTACGCGTGCAAGTACAGAGCATCGAAAATTTAATCACAGCAAGCATGGCCGACAAGCAAGACACCAAGATGCTGGTCAGCATCAACAAAATACAGCTCGGAGGCACTTATCACAACGTCAAAGGCAACATACGAACCCCTGAAGACTTCTCCAGAGGCGTCATCAATGGCCTCATACCAGAACGAGCACTGCAGAACTAACTTATGTTCTTCAAGCCCGAATGATGGGTCAGTCGACAGCGGCAGTCGTATTCTTCGAGGGACCGCACGTTCCCTGCTACATCATCTTCTGGAGCATTGACTTTCGCTGCAGACCATATCGAAAGTGAGTGCAGTACTGCCGCACCTATGGCACCACGGGACACTGTCAAGACATCTGTCCGAGACCGGTCCCGGGTTTCTGCTACAAATGTGGCAAGACCGGACAACCACAAAACTACGATTGCAAACCGACCTGCAAGCTCTGCGGAGAAGGGCACGAAACTGCAAGTACAGGGCGCAAGAAGAAACTGAAGCCAAACCCACCACCCTACAATATACGGCAACAGCGCCTCAACAGGCTCCAAGAAAGAGACAACCGCTTGAGCTCCATCTGTGAAGAGTTCCCGGAGCTGGGCACCTCAGCCACCAGCTCGAGCAGTATCAGTGCGGGCAGCTCTCCAAGGCGCAGCAAGTCCAAGTCCATACTGCGAAATGCCTCGCGCTCCCGCTCTCGCTCGCGCTCGCTCAAGCGCGCGAGCTACGCCGAAGTGGCAAGTGACTCGACTGCTACGAGTAGCTTGGACTCCTCGTCGACCAACGCGGCAGCCATACGGGTCCTCGAAAACCGCAGAAGCAACAGAGCAGACTGCAGAATCAGCACAGCCAATTGCAAAGCCAGCAAAACCTCATAGACAAACTACTCCGCAGTCAACAGAGACAGCAAGAGCTCACCGACAAACTGCTACAAAATGCAAGGCACAAGAAGAACTCACAGACAAGCTGCATCAAAAATGCTAGGAGCTCGAAAACATAAACAGACAGTCGAGAACGACGCTGACCAAGGCGGCCGTTGAAGCCATAGTAGATGCATGGTGCCTGATATTTCAAGAAGCCTTTAATGAAGAATATTCACGCCACGATGAAAAAAATCTTGCAATCAGCAGTCGAAAAAACAGCTGCAAACTACGAAAACAAGAGCGCCACGTTAAACGCCAATATCGATGGGATCGCGCCACAGCTGAATAATTTTATCGCGCATGTACAGCACAACTATGTCACTTGACAATTCGCGCCACACGACTCAGAAGAAAGCGTGGGCGAACAGCCACAGCGACTCTCGTTCCACCTCACCAACTCGCGATCGCCGACGCGAATTCGAATCCATCAACGATGGTGATCCCTAACCACAAGGCTAAGAACCAGCATTCAACTATAAGCATATGGCAATGAAACTGTCGATCATACCGCCCTCGACACGCCAGCCTGCAAGAATTAATCAACCTGAATCAATCCGACGTCATAGCACTACAGGAAACCAACACGCAGAATGTCCGACTGCAAGGATACACCACTTATGCACAAACTCAACGCACTGCCATACTGGTCAAGAAAACTCTCACAGCGCAAGAACACGACATAGAGAACACCAAGACAGAGCACACCCTAATCGAGGTTTTACCGGAACAAAACACGCAGAAAAGCCTATTCGTGGCCAGCGTGTACAGCCCCTTGGGACCGGTTACCGGACGTGGATCACTCTGTACGAAAAATCAAGAAGTCCACGAATGGCCACCAAGTCGTAATAGTAGGGGAGTAACGCCTCGCTCACGGCATGAAGCTATCATACCACCACGAGAAAGGGTGCTAGGGTGCACGATGCCGCCCAACAACACAGACTCGCCCTCTGGAATGATCCTCTCCAGACCACGACAATTGGAAACAGCGTCTCCAGGGACACATACCCTGATCATACCTTTACGGCGGACTTCCCCTGGGCAGAGTGGAGTCGACTTCCGGAAACCCTAGGTAGCAATCACCATATCCTCGAATTAGATGTCGCACACACCGGTAGACAGACCAAGACCGGAATTGCACGACTAAGTGAACGGAAATCCTTTAGGGACAATCTAGATTCCGGAACAACTATAACCGACATTGACGAGTGGCTCAAAAATGTGCTAAATATAGCAGAATGCCACACCAAGGTCCTACAACTCGATGCCGATACGCCCATGGTCAACGCGCATCTCCTCTACCTCTGGGAAGCAAGAAGTGCCCTCCTTAAGAGATGGAAGTGACAAAAGCTCAACAGAAAGCTAAAGAACGCGTCGCTCTCCTTACCAAGCAGGCTCAAGAATATGCAGAACAACTAAGCAGGCTCAAGAATATGCAGACCAACTCGCTAGGCAGAACTAGCACGCTTTCTGTGACAAGCTACCGGGGACTCTGAGCACCAAAAGGATCTGGCACCTCCTACGCGCACTCCTAGCCACGGAACCTACCAAAGCGGAACAGAAACAACATCTCAACAGACTTATCCACAACCACGACGAATGAGAAGAACACCTCCTCCGAGAAATACAAAAGAAACTCTGCGGAGATGCACCTTCTCGCGCGTCAACGCGCAGCAAAGTATACGCTGGAAAACCTAATCTAGAACGCGACCGACCCTTCACGCAGGCCGAACTCCACGTAGCCCTATCCAATCTGACTAGAAATACCAGCCCCGGCAAAGACCGGATTACCAATAAAGATCTACGCAACCTACCGCAACAGGCCACTGCGGCTCTATTCCGGTACTACAACGAGTGCTGGGAGAAAGGAGAACTGCCTGCTGTATGGAAGCACTCGGAGATCACCATGATACACAAGCCCAACAAACCCCTCAGCTTGGGGGACCTACGCCCGATCTCCCTCACCTCGTGTGTGGAAAAGCTCTTCGAGCATATCGTACACGACCGCATTACACAGTACCTCGAAGATAACGGCCACCTACCGGACACCATGTTCGGCTTCAGGCAGCACCTTTCAACGCAGGACGCACTCTTACAATTGAAAGAAGGCCTCCTCGATCACCTTAACGATCGAAGCAAGTACTGCGTACTGGCAGTAGACGTCAAGGGAGCTTTTGATAACGTCAGCCACGACGCGATCCTCAACAACCTCGAAGGCACCGGCTGCGGCACTAGGACCTACGCGTACGTCAGAAACTTTCTGACCGACCGCACGGCAACCGTCGGGTTCTGCAACAACCACCGCGAAAGCTTCCAACTTCCAAACAGAGGCACCCTGCAAGGATCGGTCATCTCACGGCTACTCTTCAACGTGGCTATGATCAAGTTACCCATACTCCTCGAAATCATACCATATCTGCGCCACGTGATGTACGCTGATGGTATTACGCTCTGGACCAGAGCTGCGACTATTGGAAGACAAGAAAGCGCCCTACAAGAAGCCGTAAACACCATCGAAAGCTGTGGCCTCCGCTGCGCCCCTGAGAAGTCTGAGCATCTCGTCCTGAAAGCAAGAACACGAGGCAGGCCACCCAGATACGAAGAGCCCGACTCCTGCGTCACCCTCAATGGGACGCCAGTCCCGAAAGGCGATATGCTACGAATACTGGAACTCCGTATTCACAAGGACGCATCCGGAGCGGCCAGCCTACCAAGACTACAACGCACCCTTTCGTAACTCACGCACCTCGTCAAGAGGATCTCAAGCCAAAGAAGCGGGCTCAAGGAGCAAGACGTGCTAAAAATAATACAAGCAGTGCTCGGCAGCCGCATCACATACGGCATGCCGTACCTGGCTTTATAGAACGCAGAAATAGAAAAGGTCAACATCATGATAAGGAAGGCCATCAAAGTCGCCCTGGGACTCCCCCTCATGGCCTATACTGCACGTCTCCTTAAGATGGGCGTCCACAACATGTGGCAAGAGCTCGCCGAAGCGCACAAGAACAGCCAACTGGAACGACTCAAGCTCACCCTCACCGGGAGATCAGTACTCTGACACCTGAACAAAAGCGAGACGTACGTCGCAGACACGGACAAGAAAGAACGAATCCCATCGGGCGTTCGAGAGTCCCTCTGCATTGCAACCGTCCCGCGCAACATGCATCCCATATACCACAAGAGTAGAAGGCAAGCTAGAGCTAACGCCATCAAACGAAGATTCAAGCAAGACCCGGACCCGCTACACCGACGCGGCCAAGTATCCGCATCGAAACGCGTACGCTCTCAGCGTCGTAGACTCCCGAGGCCGCGAGTTAGCATCGGCAATCGTCAAGGCACGCAACCCGGAAACGGCGGAAGAAGCGGCAGTCGCTCTCGCCACCACCACATGCACAGAGGCAGCAGTCATTTTCACCCATTCTCAGGCTGCCTGCAGAAACTTCTCGAGGGGCCGTATCTCGGCTGAGGCACTCAAGATACTAAGACGACGAAGCACTCCGATCCCGTACACCTGCGTAACGTGGGTACCCGGACACGAGGGAGTAGAGGGGAACGAAGCGGCCCACGCCGCTGCCCGCGAGCACGTCAGCCGGGCTCCCCTCGCACACGCTCTCCGACTCGCGGCAGAAGAGGCGGATGCCGTACCTAACTATTCGGCGATATTGCAACACTACACGCTCGAGCGCCGGGTGTACGCTCCACCGCACCCAAACGTCGGCAAAGAAAAAAGCGTGGTCCTCAGACGCCCGCAAAGCCATACGTACAGTCACAGGACTATAATGCACCGTCTCTACACGACGCTCCACGGCTACCTCTGCCCACTCTGCAACGTTCCCGACACCCTGGCACACTTGCTCCTGGAATACCCGTGGCATGAAGACAGCGAAATGCAGCCAGAAATGGACGCGAACCGAGCACCACGAGCAAACGAAAACCACCTAGTCGAAACGTGGGAGGCCAAGCTCGCCCTCTGGGACCTGGAAGACCAATGACAACTCGTCGCCAGGGCCAAGAGGTCAGACGAAGCCAGAGGGTTCCTGGACCTTCCCACCTTCCGGTGATACCGGGCCTCGCTCGTGACACTGTTGTAACAATAAACGTTTCTTTATCGCTCTCTATTTTTGACTGGCAGAATTTACACATGAATTCCATGCAGAGTTGTTATCTATAACTCAAGCTCTAAGACAACTTTCGACATCTATTTCTTCAGCCGTAATTAAAGGAATTCCTTGTCCGTTTCTCCCGCTTTATCAGTTCCAAATTCATCTACTATGCTCCATGAATTTTATTCATATATCTTCCAACCTTTACACCTCATCCATTTGGTATAGGTACCCGGGCACATGTGACTGACTTTAAATGAGTCGGCAGACACACTAGCGGCGGCATCTCTGAAAGGCTCAGTACTGAGGATCACGGCTTTCGGCATACATTACTGCTACAAGATTTAAAAAGATTTCTGTCCTAGAGGAATATGCCAAATCATGTGTAATGAATAACACCGACTTTCAGCATTCCAGATTCCCTTGACACTACAGATGGTGTTTAACAGAACAAGAAAACAAGAAAGTATAATTTACGAGAATAACGGCCGAATACCAATGCTTATATTTATTACCACAGGTCTGGTTTGGCTCCCTCCCCTCAAGTTACTATTGCGAGGAATCTCAAACCATGGAACATTTATTTATAGAATATCATAATTTCAACGGGAAAAGAAAGCGTCTTCTAGAGGGTTCACTACGCCAACTTGGATTGGTCATTATGCTTCCTTAGATACTATCGGGACGTCGGCACTTTACTGCAATAGTAACGTATGTGATCCCGGCCCCGGCGGCCGCATTTCGATGGAGGCGAAATGCAAAAACGCTCGTGTGCTTGCGTTGTAGTGCACGTTAAAGAACCCCAGGTGGTCAAAATTAATCCGGAGCCCTCCACTACGGCGTGCTTCATAATCAGAACTGGTTTTGGCAAGTAAAACCCCAGAAAGAAGAAAAAGAAGATCTCATATTCAATTTTGTAAGTGGACAACGACCGCCTTATTAATATTGTCGTTTTTTCGTCATTATGAAAACTAAAATATTAAGTTCAAATAATGAAATAATATAGCCTGAATAGTCAGAATAACAATTTGTATTCATTTAATATCTAATACCTAATTTACGAAATTCCACTTAGGTTGTCGTACCAACTGCCGCGCGATTCATGGCGGATGCCCCCTAGTGGGTTCAGCCAACACCACCTAGAACCACGAGAAGGCCCGTGCAGCCCGCCGTGACGTCACGCAAGAGTGATTACCGTGTTGGTTAGGCTTCAGCTCGGCCCGGCAGCGTAATTCAGTTTACAGGGCATCAGGACCCTCGACTCTGACGCCACCGCTCGGGAGAACGTGAGCCACAGCGGCGCCGCGGATCTCACCAGTTTTCCTCCCTAAGAATCGCCTTTGCCTAATTACTACGCAGAAAACGCCCCTAGGTCTATTCGTCCCTAGCTAAGCTGGCTGCGCAACTTGAAACACAGGCCGCAACGAAGTTGCGCCTGCTGCGTTTGTTGCTCTGCCGTGCTCTGCGGTCATAAATCGTGTTTTCTCTGCCGTGCTCTGCGGTCATATGAAAACCCAGTAATCGCAAAGTGGTGAGTAAACTGTTTCAAATTAACGACGCGATATCAGTATTTCTGGATGACTTTGGTGCCAAAGCATCGCTTGTGTTCCTCAGCCGGAAATGTGCACCATGAGATTATATCGTAAATTTAGCTCAAACCATTTCGCATACCGCAAAGCAACATCATGCTCGCGATTAATGTGTTACCACTTTGATGTATTATAAGTGGGTGTTACGTGCTTCGCGGCTCAACTCACGCCCGGGTGCTGTGCAGTGCCCTCAGATGCCACACGGTACGTAGCCCTTTATCATTGCCCTCACCGTGCATGAACTCTCGTGACGATGCACTAAGAAACGTTTGAACCCTTTAGGCCTTATGTTGTCCCATAACAATAATCGTCATTTTGCGTGCCTTTATTTTCTTCACAAGCTGTGCACCCGGTACTTCCACGTCACGAACGGCATGCGCGCGTTATCAACGTGACTACCAACGAATTCTCGGGATGACACCAGTTTCGAGATAAAAATTCCCAAACTTTGCGGAGAAATTCATTGGCGTTCCAGTTACGTTTGTGCTTGAATGCATAAAACGACGTTTTGTTAGGCAAGTAACTGGAACGTCAGGACCTGCCACAACTGTCAGGACCTGCAAGAGTCACGTGCAGGTTGTCATAGTACAGTAAGCACACTATACAGCATGCTCGAGGTATTTGAAAATTTAGATTCAAATCTTCATAGTCATAAACATTCTCATTCCATCTGTCTAGGCAGCTAACTTCATCACTCACACCTCTGTCACCTATCTAGCACAGTTCAAAATATCAGCTTCCAGTTCGACACCGGAGATGGACCAATATGCTGTCCTAGTTACCTTACATGCATGCAAGCCACAGTGACTTGAAGATTGACACTTTATTTAATATGTACAAAGCCGTTCTTTGTTGTCATGAGACAATAGGAAATGACCAATTAATCATCGCAGTCAGAGAAAAGCGCACTGACAGATGTCAAGACGCCATTCAGCCAGTCGAGTTTCTCCAGCAGGTGGAGGCCATGGTGAGTGAGAACCCTAAAAGGACATTTATGGCCATTGCCGAGCAGCTTCAAGACGGCTGACCAACAGCCAAGATTTCTATGCACAATGTCATTATGCGCCACTCCTAAGTAATTAATTTGCTTGCTCCAATAAGGCCTCCACAATCCAAGAGTGGCTTGCTCTCAACATCTGTGGCTGTCAAACTCAATGTGGTCATACCTAGTTCCTAATAAAAACCTGCTACGCTGCTATGTACGCGCAATGCCATTAAAAGGTAGACTAACTAGCAGCCACAGATAGTTAAAAACTTGCTAGAAGTTGTTATTGTGGAGGCACTGCCAAACATCAACACACACTATCTGATACGATCATGCTGCCGTTATCAAACTTAAGACCAGTCAATAATTGATGCAGGAGATTGCCTTATTCAACAGCCTTTGAAAGCGGTGTTAAAATAATCTAAAAGATTTGCAACGATTATTTTTATTCTTGACTGAAGTATCACTGCTAACACTGGAGCTGACATTTTGTTCTGAGACATATTATGCACCTGGTATATAGCCTTTATTCCTTTCAAAAAGTATGCTTGGTCAATAACTATTTTAGCCTGTCAGGACATCTGCTAAAGTGCACGAGCGCGCTGTGCTTTAGCAGACAACAGACGGCACAAACACTGCTCGCTCGCGCGCTTTACCAGACGACACGAAGCCCCACCTCCAAGCCCGTGTGCGCCTGCGTCGCTTAGCTTCGATACGCGGCCGCGTCGTGTGCGCTGGCGCTCCGCGGAGCGCGGACACGCTGCGCCGTGTTCGTACTAAGAGTGGACAACCCAGTACATGTCATTGTCGAGCCTTTCTACGAAGGGAAACCGCCCTCGGCAGCAGGCAGCGCAGGTGCCGTAGTGCCCAGGGCGAGGAATACATGCTGCAACGGATGCTACGACAACACGTCGCGCTCCATATGCAGGCATGAACGGTGCGGACACGGTTAAATTTCCAGTCTTTACAGTGATAGCGCCCGGAGACGGCAGACTAGCCAGCAACCATATTCTAGTACCAGCTCGCCGTGACGTCTAGTAGTAATAGTAGTAGTAGTAGTAGTAGTAGTAGTAGTAGTAGCAGTAGTAGTAGTAGTAGTAGTAGTAGGAGTAGTAGTAGTAGTAGTAGTAGTAGTAGTGGTAGTAGTAGTAGTAGTGGTAGTAGTAGTAGTAGTAGTAGTAGTAGTAGAAGTAGTAGAAGTAGTAGTAGTAGTAGTAGTAAACATTATTTAGAAAAGGCATTGTGTGAAGAACTGGGCGCCTCAGTCCAAGAACCCGCTGGTCGCCTGCACCAATGCAAAGCCGATGTAGTGCAAGATCACTTGGTCATCTTGTGTGGTGGCTGCAGTCAGCCACGCGACTGAATGTAGGGGGCGGGGAGACGGTGGAGCCGTTGGAAAGTGTTGGGAATGGAGGCCTGCAGTGCCATAGAATTTGTGGAGTGTCCGGATTACTGCCGCGGCCCCGCACTGTGGCGGAGGCTCTGTTGATTGGCCCCATATAAGGTGTTGTCCAGTTGGCGTATGTAGGGTGTTTTTGTTTGGCGAATGAGCGTGCCCTGTTGTCTTGTGAGATGTGGGCTGAGGCTTGGGAATAGTCTTCTGTCTTTTCTGTATGGTGCTAATGTGGGAATTTGCGGCAGCCTTGCGAGAGGACGCACCTGAGCAGGGGCCCGATGGAAGGGGCCCAGCGCGGTGCTTCTCGGTACATGCGACAGCATGGAGAGAGAGAAATTTATTTACAGAAAGGCAGAGAGGTCGGCCTGAGCAGTAATTTGCTCTGGCCTGCTACTCTACACTGGGGAGAAGGGACGGGGAGGAAAAGGGCTGATGGATGATAATGACAGCATGGAGCGGCAACCAAACCTACCCAAAACGTGGAGTATCCTTCGTTGCCTCCTCGATCTGGCCAACAGCAAGAACACACAACAGCACAACTTGCAAAAGATTGTTCACACCCATCCGGGCACGGACGCACAAATTCTTCAAGATCTGATAGACCGCTACGTAGGACCTCAACCTACTACACCCGCTCCAGCATACACTGGCACCGCTAATGACCATCTAGACGCGCCCATACATTCAGCAGAAGTACGTGCAGCCATCCTCGCACTCCGCCCTAACTCGGCCCCGGGACCTGATGGCGTTACTTATAAAATGCTTCGCAACCTAGATGAGGATTCTCTAACAGCCCTCACGGCTTATTTTAACGAGTACTGTCAGACTGGACAACTCCCTCCACAATGGAAAGAAGCCAAAATCATTATGATTCCCAAACCCGGGAAGCGCCTCCTACTCGAAAACCTCCGCCCCATCTCACTTACTTCATGCGTCGGAAAGGTCCTGGAACATGTCATTCTCACACGCTTACACAAACATATGGACGACAACGATCTCTTCCCCAATACTATGGTTGGCTTCCGCGCTAAACTTTCTACTCAGGACATCATGATTCAGCTCAAACACCAAATTATCGATGGCGATAAAAGCTCGAGGCTGGACACCAGATCCATCTTGGGGTTAGACTTAACTAAGGCTTTCGATAACGTCACGCATGAGGCCATACTGACCCAACTGGCACAACTCCAGGTTGGACACCGAATTTATAACTACGTCGAGGATTTCCTGACAGGTCGGACTACCACCATCACCATCGGAGGGCTGCAGTCGCCAATTATTCACCTTGGCAGCAAAGGTACGCCGCAAGGATCGGTTCTGTCCCCTTTTCTGTTTAACGTGGCCTTGCTCGGATTACCACCTGCATTAGCTAGCATCCCCAACCTCAAGCATAGCCTCTACTCGGACGACATCACCCTGTGGGTCACCGGGGGCAGCGACGGGGACATCCAAGACACGCTGCAGCAAGCCATCAACGAGGTTTTTGCATACGTAGAACCACGCGGCCTTGGTTGCTCCCCACAGAAATCGGAGCTCCTTCTATACAGGCCTACGTCGGGAGGTCGACGCCCAGACTCTCATACCCCCGAGATACAACTCCACGTGCATCAGCAACTCATACCTACAGTGCCTAGCATCCGTATCCTTGGCTTACGCATCCAACAAAACGGCAGAAACACGGAGATGCTCAAGCAATTAGATAGTCATGTACACCAAACCACTCGCCTCATAGCACGCATCGCAAATCGACATCACGGCATGAAAGAAAACAACCTCATTCGTCTGGTAACCACCTACGCCCTTAGCAGGATCACCTACGTCGCCCCGTACCTTCGCCTCAATGCGACTGACAAGCTCAAACTCAACACCATGATTAAGAGGGCCTATAAGCAAGCCCTACAACTTCCAATTTCCACATCTAACGAGAAACTGGATGCCTTCGGCCTTCACAGTACCATAGACGATCTTATTGAAGCTCAGCGTATAACCCAATATGAACGACTCGCCAACTCCACCATGGGCAGACACATTCTGCGCACCCTAGGCATAACCTACACCACCCAATTCGGACCAAAAGTACCCGTCCCTCCAAACATTCGCGCTCAGTTAGTTATATCGCCCATACCTCGTAATATGCACCCAGAACACAATCAGGAGCGACGTGCAGACAGAGCTAAACATCTACAAAAGCGCTACGACCACGCCGCAAATGTAGCCTACGTGGACACCGCGGAATACCCCCACCAGAACGCCATGGCGGTCGCCGTAGTCGCGGGCTCGCAGTACGCCTCGCCACGGCCGTATCAATACTCACCATTCAACCCGAAGAAGGAGAGGAAACGGCCATCGCCTTGGCTTATGCCTCTACCAATGCACACTACATCATCAGCGATTCAAAAACGGCCATTCGCAACTACACAAGAGGACTCACAGCACCTCAAGCACAGAAAATACTCTCCGACACTCCCGCCTCAAGGCAACGCCGCGTACAGATAATCTGGGCCCCTGGTCATTCGGGTCTGGCTGGAAACGAAGCCGCCCACGATGCCGCCCGAGCTCTCGCACACCAGGCGCATCATCCGTCTCCTGCGTCTTCCGGTCCTGATGAGCCCTTAGTTCTGCACCACGGACACGCGCGCGACCGCATGGTCACAATCAGAGAAATCCTCCTCCACTACTGCAGAGAGCGATTACGCTACCCACCAGCACACAAAACACTGAATAAATCACAATCCACCACTTGGCGACTACTTCAGACGCGAACTTTCCCAAACCCCGTGCTATACCACCGAATTTACCCCGATGCATTCTCCCCACTCTGCAAAGCCTGCGAGGCCCGCGCTGACCTCGATCACATCATCTGGGCGTGCCCGAAAGCTACACCCGCCAACACTCACCACACTAACACTACACACATCATAACTACGGCCGAGCAGTGGGAGATTTTGCTGCTCAGCTTGGACCCAGAAGAGCAGCTCTAGGCCGTCCGGATGGCCGAAGAGGCCACCAGAAAACAAGGGCTGGCCGCCGTCTGAGGAAGGGGAGGCCTGGGGGTTAGTCTACCAACCCCCGCCGCCCCCAGACCCCATCATGGACAAAATAAAGTTTTATCTCTCTCTCTCTCGGGCGAGCAGGTTTATTGCCCTCCATTCCAATGTGCCCCGGAATCCAGATCATCACAGTGGGCAGCTGCAGGTGTTTGCGAATTGCCTCAAAGTAATTTTGGGGAATTTGTCGGCTCTGAAGTATCCGGCAGCTTTCGTCGAACCTATACATCAGGGGCGTAGCCAGGGGGGTGGGGGGCTGATGGGGCTTCAGCGCCTCCCGAAATTTCTTCGTGCAGGCATGCACCGCCGACCCAAACAACCACCGGCACCAGGAATCATTCTGGATTTTGTCTGCAATGTCTTTTTCATGCTAGAAAAGACATTTCGGCATGAAAATTGCGAACTAGGGCTGGATTTCGTGGCAACGCCCTTGTACCTGGAGTCACATAACGCAAGGAGCCCCATCCGAGCACATACTTTCAAGGGCTTTTCGATAGCGAGCGGGCGCGATGCGACATCTCGCAGCGACCGCAGAATCGACGGAGCGCATGGATTTCAATTCCGAAACTTTATGGGTAAAAAGTTCTCATAATCTTTTGACGCGAAAGGTGCCCGACATTTGCAAAGGCGGGCTTTAGATTTTCAATTCTGGAACTTTATGGGTTTAATGTTCTTATAAACTTGGGGCAACGTGCGCGCAATGGAGCCCTCGTGTCCAAGCCGTTCCAGAAATGGAAGCAGGCGCTCGCAATCTTCCACACACACGAAAATACTAAATATCACCGTGAGTGTTAGCTGGAAGCTGATAATTTTCTCCAAACATTTTCAGTAAGCGTGCCCAATGTGATTGATCAGCTGGACCAGGGCAGGGAAAGTAAAATAAGAGAAAACAGGAGAAAGTTACCCTCCTATTATTGAGGCAGTTCTTTTTTGCGGGTGACAAGGTCTGGCTCTCCGTGGCCATAGGGACAGTGGTCCTATGGATTTAAGCAAAGCCCCCGCTGAAAATCCTGCTATTTTCAGAGCGCTTCTTCGCATGCGAGCTTATTGTGGAGATACACATCTGGAGAACCAGTTGGAAAGTTGCCCCAGTAATGCTTCATATTTAAGCCTGCAGATGTACAAAACCAAATTATAGAAATTTGTAGTGAAGTTATCAAAGAAAGCCTAGATGCAAAAGTAAACACTGCAGTCTGCTTCTCCATACTTGCTGATGAAACGACGGATATTGCTGGAATCGAACAGCTTACTGTTACCTAAACAAGGATGCCAACGTCATCGAAGGAGTGTTTTTAGGTTTTAGCACCGTAATAGATGTCCTCTCTCATTCGGACTGCAGGTTCTATGTAATTGTGTACAAACTGCTCAAGATTCTAGTCACCCTTCCAATGGCCACTGCCAGCGCAGAGAGAATATTGTTTAACATGAGATAACTAAAAAAACTACTGGCGCTCTACAATGTCTGAGGAACGCATGGTTAGGCTGGCGCTTCTATACGCCCACAGAGCCGTCGGCATCAACGTGTCATAAGTCATTGACCGCATCGCTAAACTTCCCCGCCGAGTGAAGTTTGTCCTTTAGATAGCGAAGCAGCAAATATCAATGCAAGCAAAAAACTCAGGTCCATAAACTTGTAATCATGAAAACGTATGACTGTTCATTAGCTTTTCAAACCACAGAAATTTTCGCCGTTTACTTTAACAGTTAGCGCATCATGATAAAAATTATCATGTGAATACGAAAATTACGAGGACATCAATAACCAATTTTGACCGGCCTTGCTCATTGAAAGCCCGACCCAGGCGGCGTTTCCCAACAAACACACTCAGATATTGGGTAGTTCAACTTTCCGCATTATCTGTGGCTTTCGTTTGGCCTTTTCTTTCCTGTTTAGCTACCTGCTTTAACTTGTTTTTTAAACCGAAGCAATACCCTTCTTAAATTTTGGGTGCAGAATATTTGTTGCTGCTCTGCAGGCAGTTAAATTACACATTTTCGTACTGATTTCTGCGTTATTCCTCTATTATTTTACCTATATCGTGTTGTCGCGACCGTCGCATAGCCCAAGTACATACCACGATTTCTGCGATCATAGTTTGGTTCTTGCCTGGATCGTCTGTCTTTCTATGCATAAAGTTGAGTATCTGTGAGTGCGCGACATGTTTATTTGTCTTGTTTGACGCATTATATACAGTGACGTCTGCTTAAATACGTAGATTGATTGGTGACTTAAAGGTATATTTAAATATCTTATTGCGCGGTTTTGTGTATACAAGCAGTG
This sequence comes from Dermacentor silvarum, assembly GCF_013339745.2. Lineage (NCBI taxonomy): Eukaryota > Metazoa > Arthropoda > Arachnida > Ixodida > Ixodidae > Dermacentor > Dermacentor silvarum. The sequence goes on along the minus strand of NC_051160.1, from coordinate 118,322,441 downwards.
AACTTTGTTTCCAGTGCCACTTTTTATCCTCTATCAAGTTGTGTGTTCGCATTTGTATATTCCATTCTATCTTCGCATTTCTAATGCATATTTTGCAGAACACCTGCTTTTTATGTGTACTCACTGTTGCGACTATAATTTCGGTTCAATTACTCACAATACACGACCGGTAACAGCTGCTCCTGCGCAATCTATTGCAACGAGGGACAGCCTCATTGAGATTTCTCTCTAGCCGTTGCATATGTACAAAAATTTAAACAAGGTTCTTGAATGACAAATATTCATCAAAATATTTCTCCTCAATTTGTTCATTTCATGGCCTTTATGTTTTTTTCATATCAGCTGCATGCACTGCTTTGCTGGTTTCGAACTGATATAGTTCTAAAGTTCGTGTGATATTTTCTTTACTCATTAAATAGACAAAAGAAAAACGCGGAAGCACTGACACCAGCTATTTCTGCCACAAATGTTTGGTCATACGAGTATATGCTTTTACGAAAAAATACAAATTTTACTTGACAGTTTTTCGTTTGCAGCCTCTAATATACAATGGCAATGGCAATGCAGGTATTATTTATGTATTTGATCCCTCGACAAATTCTAGAAGGAGGAGGCCTTGCCGGAATAAAGTGCCCGAAGTGGTAGAACAGCTCTAATGGCAAATGTGGCCACAGAAAGCAACGGATAACGACAACACTGCGCAGGCTGGCGAAGGGTTTGAATGGTGCACTTCATCTCGCGGGTGTAGTACGGCTTCATTCGTACTACGTGCACAACTTTTGGACGGGGACGTCGTCGGCTCAAGCGAGGATCCACACTTTGGGGCATGTCCTCGTAATTGTGCCACTGCAATCCTGTGGGTCGTCGTCGTATAATCCGATCAACTGACCAGCGGAATATAAACTCGGACACTAATGTTCTTCGTGCTACCTTCTCTGGAAACAAGAGGCCGAGTACCGCTGCGCGGCTGGCCTCAAATACAGCGTTTTCTGCTTTATTTTGTAGGTAGACAACTGGCACAAAGTACGTTGTTAGCGAAGTGATGACCGCTTCTCAGTGCTGCTGCAAGACCCTACCTGCGTTTGTCACACCTTCTGTTGCGTAATGCATTCTTTGAAACTCTTTGTCGTACTGGCGGGCAATGCCGAGCTCAACCCTGGTCCTAAATCTTAACATATGCTGTTAGATCTGTGGGCTGATCAAGCCTGTGTAAGTCAGGACATGAAAGCACACATCGAAAAAAGACTGCTTTGATGAGCCTCTGATCAAATAGGAATCTTGTGCCCCAACAGCTAGCAAACTTGCTTCGCGCATACGAGAAGTAGAGAGAGAGAGAATAAACATCTTTAATGTCTAAATGCAGCTTTGGAGAGGCGTCCTCATTCCAGAATGCCTTGAGCTCGGGCCGCGTCCTGGGCCCTCGCAATCAGCCGTTGCTGATCTTCGAGGTCGGAGCTGGCCAAGGCTCTCTCCCAAAGCTCGTTGGTGTGGTAGGGGTTCGGAGGATTGAGTGGTGCCTCTCTGCAGCCCCCTACTATGTGCCCGAGGGACCCGGGCTCTGCGCAGAAGCGGCATTGCGGAGAGAATTGTGTAGGGGCTATGAGGTGGTTTCTGGTTGGGTGGGGGAATGTGTTAACCTGTAGAGCTCGGAGGAATCGCTCCTGCTCTCTAGGTAGTGACTTTTGTGGGGGTGCGTATGTTCTGCGGGTTAGCTTGTAGTGTTGTGTGATGTCTTGGTATGAGACTAGAGGGTGCATACGCTCCGGTTCAGATTCCTCGGCGTCGGCTCGGTGGGTCAAATCTCGAGCCACGTGGTTGGCGACCTCGTTGCCAGGAATGCCGTGATGAGCTGGCGCCCAGATGATTATGACTGATCTGGTTGGCGGCTTTTGATTAATTAAAGAAGAAGAAGAATTAGCAGTAGCTAAGCTAGAAAAAAATATGAGCGATATTGATTGAAAAACGAACGACAAATTAGAAAACCGTTCAAAAAGGAACAGCGGTGAAATCTATGGTTTATGATGGTTTAACAGCTGCTTTCATCCGTGTTGGAGATACTGACTGCAAATATGGTCGCTACCTGCGGTAATATCGAGCGATGTCACAGGCTTGAATCGGAGATGGAAGAAAAGCAAAGGCCGGTTACGTTATATTTTGTCGACTTCATAACAAAAGTAAAAGTCCTATAAAACGCGAGAAAAGTGAGAGGAGCAAGCATTCACTTTAATGAGAATTTCTTTACGTGCATACGTCGAGTACGCAGAGAGCTCTGGCAACAAGGCAGTGGCACTGGCCTGCATCAAGCTGTGTGCTTACATCTTTTTTGCCAGGGGGCATTCAACACAACTTTGCATGTGTGTTGTGAATTGAATTGAATTGAACTTCGCAAGGATGCGGAAAAGTTAGTTTGCAGCTTTACAATCTGACAATTGATATTGTCACGCATGTGGGAGACTTACGTGATCAATTCCGTTGTTAAGGCTCCTCTAAAAAATTGATGTTTTTTTTCTGCAGAAAACTAACCGACACCTTTAAACTAAAACTCAGACGATTGCTAAACAAAAGTGCTAATTTTATTTAGTTTGTAGAATCAAAACATCTATCGATCATTTCTGCAAATGAAAATTGGTTTAACAACTCGATTTCCGTTATTAAAATTGTAGCCTTTAAGGTACTCCGTTTAATAAAGGATAGGACTGCTGGTCTAGGGGGAGGGTTAGCATTGTTTGTTGGAAATTACATTAAATTGGGACCTCCAGCACGACCCTCACGGTGTCCCTTTATTGTAATGTCAACATTATTGGTCGTGATTAGCGTCATATATCGCCCCCAGAACACTGACAACGGTTTGTTTTTCCCGAATAGTGAATACTCTCCAAAACACCAGTTTCCTTGTTCAAAATGGTAATCTGTCGACATCTTAATCTACTATGTATTGATCTGTCTTCGCAGGCTTGGACTGGTAGCGAGAAGCCTTTGTGTAACTCTCTCATTGATCTGGCTAATTCGTTTAACTTAAAGCAGGTAGTTCTAAATTCAGTGTGCGTTACTTCTTTCTACGACCTGGTGTTTTTATTGATGAAATTTAAGAACGTAACGAATGTGAAGTTACTGATTGTCTATTTCACCGCAAAACAGAGGTTATTAATGTGAAGATTGCAAGTGAACCAAACGAACCGGAATACAGTGTAGTCAAAAATTTCACCCTCACGTTTACTCACGTCTATTGTGGACCGAATAAAGTTCGCTCACTCACTCACGGTGGCTTAATAATGGCCCCTCCTGGGTCCTTTTTTTATTATTTTGTATCTTGCATCGAACGGTGTGATGTTGATGGGTTACTCAGGAAATATTATTTTCTTTTACAAAAATGTATTAAGAGGTATCTTCCTTAAGACTTGCATTAGAGAAATTATGCAGCATAAGGAATATACTCGTATAGAACGCAACTTAAGTTTACACAGTTCATACTCACCGTTCTCGTTGATTAAAATAAAATAAAACTTAAAATTCATTATGTTGGGAATTACAATCGTAATACCTCGCTATAAGCTTTTATTGAGACAAACTCATTTAAAATTTGGAGGATGTTGACTACATGTGAACCTGCGCCCGCACCTGTGCAGTCGACACCATTTATAAATGACGAGCTTTGTTCGAATCCATAAATATCTTGTAATGCGTTTACCAACACTTTAAATATGTGCACACTCCCGATTATAGAACTATCCTATACTTTCAACATTAACAAGCAGCTGACGACGTTCTCCTGTGTAGGCATAAGTTCGAATGAGTTCATAACATCATTCTAAAAACTGATTCCACTAGAAGTCCCCAATCGGATGACGTCCAAAACAAGTTTATTAAGATATATTCCAAATGGAACGCCACGCATTCAATCAACTTTTCGCAAATATCTGGACTGATGAACGGTTTCCTGGAATTGGAAAGTGCGAACGCAGTTCGGCACTTTCTATAGACCAATCACACTGATGTCTACTGCTTGGAAGCTTCTTGAGCACCTTATTCATAAGCACATCATTTAGGACCTAACTCATAATAACATTCTCAATAAACATCGGCGCGTATTTCGCTCAGGCTGACGCAGAACACTGACGGCCATAACCTTGCGCAAGTCGATGAATTCAGGTGCCTCGAAGTCTCGTTTGGCTTCCGGTCTTAGATGGCACACACACAAAGATATGAAATGCTTCAAGTCAAAGCATAAACTGCGGTATCTACAACGATTTTTTGTAACACGTAACAAAGAGCTACAAACTGACAGCTTATAACTCTTCGCTTGGCCTATACTTGAATTTGTCGTGATTGTTGGTTCTCCTCATTTTAAATATCACAAAGGTAAGCTTGAAGTTGTGCAGAAAAGGTTTCATTGGCAGTCGTAATGACAGGCTGTTCTCATCCTCATCGCATGCAGAACGCGTGTCACTTCCCTTCTTGCTGCAAAGGCACACGTAGAAACACATTTGTAATTTGCGTAGGATTGTGAATGGGAGCGTACGCATTGAAGCACCTATTTCATTTATCGTGTCGCATACCCGTGCAACCACTCGTTCAAATCCGCCTAATACTGCTCCACTTGCGTCAACCTTAAATTGCTTTAAATATTTTTTACATAGCGTTTGAAATGAAGAGCAGCTTAGAGGGATCATTAGACAAATTCTTGTGTGAATAATTTTTGAAGAAAGGGACTATCAATGTTTTGCGCTAACATTTAGTAATTACTTTTTTAGCTTCTGTACGCACTCCTGCAATGTCCCTGCTTATAGACAGCAGTATTGATAAATGAATACATAAAAAAATAAAAAGAATTCCAGTTTGGTATCCCCAGCTCAGGTTTTGTCTATATGTAATGGAATGTTTAGTTACTTGTGCTATCCCACCGAAATGCAATGTGCTATTATTCGTAAAACCTTCGTTTAATGTGCCGTATTGTGCCCTTGTTTACTGTCTTCTGGGCCCATGTGTTCTTCAAACTTCATTCTGAACAGGGCATCGTGTGGGCTTCTTTCGGACTTTGAAGTGGGGTAACTATAGGTTTCAAATAAATTTCCTTGTGCACAAGCCCGTTTTCTAGAATTCTACATTAACACCATTCTAATTACTAAAAAAAGTTCGTTATTCTCACTTTTCATGAAAAGCGTGAGCGTTGAGAATAAGCAGCTTGCCTTAATATAGTTGTGGATCCCTGGAGCCTTTCTTACTTCAGAAACCAGTGCGACCAACTTCGGGTCCTTCATCGGTTCTAACATAAACGGAATGGGTTCAAGAGAACACATGTTTGCTGATTGCAAATACTAAAATAGTGCACTCTGCTTCTTATAAATAGGAACTGAGGTCGGCCGACTGCTACTGCACCGAATGAGTATTGCTGGTGGTCATCTATACCTTCTAATGCTGAGTGACTGCAATCGCCTACGAAATATGCACTGAGAGCAGCTGGTTCATGACAGGAAGCAGGCGGAATTGTCTGTGGGAGTAGGCCACAAATCTTTTATCTAGGATAACCTAGCGCACGCCCTTCAGCTGTGTCACTTGTCGCCATTTCTCAACAGATCTTTGGTTGGGAAAATGTGCAGTAGCTAACGGTGTTGTGTTGACAGCTGAATAGAAATTACGTCCGCACGCTTTTGCGAACCTCGCAAGAACTTACATAATGTAAAGCTCTGAGGCTCAATGCATCCTTTCTATATATGTTTGTTCATATAACGAAGCAATAAAGCTGCTTATTGAAACCGAGAAATAACCCTATGTCGCTTTCTGTTGACGCGCATGGGGTCAGAAGGGCTGACACGTGAGATTGAAAACTCATTGCAGCATATTGCATAATAGAATAGTCACAGATACAGAATAGGAGGCATAATTGTTTTAAGGAGAAAGAACCTGAACATAAGTGCTCTATCAGCATTTGATCTTGACATGTGCAGCGTTGCGCGTGATATTCGCTATGGTTATAGCGCGGCATACAGCTCAAGTAGCGCAACTTTCGTATGAGGAAGTGGCATTTTCAGACACTGCTTTATTAACAGAGGAACAGTACTTGAACGCTGCTTTTGAGAATCAGCTGAATGTTTAGCCCGAGAATGTTTAATCCTTCATCATCATCAGCCTATATTTATGTATATTGCAGGACGAAGGCCTCTCCCTGTGATCTCCAGTTACCCCTGTCTTGCACTAGCTGATTCCAACTTGCGCCTGCCAATTTAATACCTTCATCACCCAACCTAATTTTCTAATGTCCTCGACTTCTCTTTGTATCCCCTCTGTAACTCTTATGATCCACCGGTTATCCATCCTACGCATTACATGGCCAGCCCAGCTCCATTTTTTCTTCTTAATGTCAACTAGAATATCGGCTGTCCGCGTTTGTTCTCCGATCCACACCACTCTCTTCCCGTCTCTTAACGTTATGCCTAACATTTTATTGTTATGGCAATTATATTGTTACGCGCAATATGGACAATTCAACCGGATTTCTGCCGTCGCCGTCGCCGTGAGGTTCCGTATAAAGTCCAAGGGCGATAACATCATCCCCGCGCGCCGTATGCGCGAGCGAAAGCGCGCAGGGGACGCGCGCTATCACGGAGAGCGAACGCACGGCGGAAAGCAAACGCGACCGTCGCGCGAAAGGCCGTGGGGGTATGGGAGGGAGGGAAGCGGGGCGACGCTGTGCTCCGGCACCAAAGGCGTATCTTGCAACCGGGCGTAAGGGGAACTTGCCACTCAATCTCCCACGCGAAAGCAAGAAAGCGGGAAGGCAGCGCGGGAGGGAGGGGGTGTCGCAGCTTCTACTCTGCCAACAACTGCGCTCGTACTTTGCCCGTGGCTGTGGCGGTCGCCCGCACCGTCTGTTATCTCCACACGGCTCTGACCTTTGTATGCGTTGTGCATTCGCCGCTCAGTTTCCGTTGAAGCGATAGACAGCACGAACCTTCACCCGCTGCGGCGGCTGCGCTTGCTGCCAGCGTTTTGACAGTCGTTGTCTGTGGTCATTCAGTGTGATCTATTACCGTTTGCTTGTCCGTTTGCTTGTCCTGTTTGCTTATCCATGTCAGGGAGATCATGCTTTCTTTAGAGTGTGGTGCCTGGCGGAGGATATGAAAAGCTTGAGGGGAAATACGGCCTTTGCTGAAGTTAGTGACGGCTGAGCGAGAGTCACACACGATGATGTGACAAGTGGGATCTAGAGTGGCCTGGAAGATGGCCACTTCTTCATCCATTTCGGCAGTTAGGGTAATGACGCTGGAGGCGTGGTGTAGGACTCCATCGCGTGTGGCGACGGCCAGAAATCGTGTGCCATGGGAATATTGGTCTGCATCAACAAATGTAACGCCAGGTACACGAACAAAGGCTTTTATGATTGCTCCGGCCCGAGCTTGGCGCCGGGCCCTGTTATATTTAGGGTGCCTATTTCTAGGAATAGGGTCTGTGTGGATCCAGCTACGGATGTCAGTCGGGATCGATTGTTTGGGGCCCTGCTGCTGATGGTAAGTAAAGCCAAGCGTAGATAGAATAAAGCGTCCTGTTTCAGTAAGGGTGAGCCGTTCAAGCTGAGAGCATTGTTGTGCTTCAATGAGTTCGGCAAGGGTGTTGTGAACTCCTAGTTGGTTGAAGAGTTCAGTACTGGTGTAATGCGGGAGGCCAAGTGCTTGCTTGTAGACCCCTCGTATGAGGGTGTCGAGCTTGTTTTGTTCAGCCCGGTACCAGTTGAGGTATGCAGCAACGTAGGTGATGTGGCATATGACAAAGGACGGCACCAGGCGGAGAAGGCTTTCTTCTTTGAGTCCCCCTCGTCGGTTGGAGATGCGTTTAAGAAGCCGTAGGGCGTTTTGAGATTGGGCGCAGATCTTGTCGAGCGCCAAGGCATTGGAGCCGTTGGTAGACATGGTGAGACCGAGGACCCGGATACTAGGGACGTGTGGTATAGGACTGCCATCTTGAAGGCGTAAGGTGATAGAGTCACAGGGTCGGTGCTCAGATTGGTGTTTTGGAGGGCGTCCCCGCTGAATGGGCTTGTAGAGAAGAAGCGCCGATTTAGCCGGCGAACAGCGCAGTCCGGTCCCTTGGAGATAGGCGTCAACCGTGTCAATCGCCGTTTGTAGGGCTGACTCCACTTGACCATCGCTGCCTCGGTACGCCCAGATGGTGATGTCATCAGCGTAGATGGTATGGTTGATATTGTCGACTCGTTGTAGTTGCTGGGCAAGGCCAATCATTACTAAGTTAAAAAGCATGGGAGAGATAACTGAACCTTGCGGGGTGCCTTTGCTGCCAAGGGGAAGCTGGTCTGATCGTAAATCCCCGGCCAAGAGGGTGGCTGTGCGATTGCAGAGGAAGTCACGGATGTAATTGTAGGATCGCTCTCCCAGGTGGAGGTGGGAGACCTGGTCAAGGATAGCTTCATGGGAAATGCTGTCAAAGGTTTGAGTGAGGTCGTGTCCGAGGATGGCTTTCGTGTTACGGGAACGGTCGTTTAGTACTTGATGTTTGAGCTGCAACATAGCGTCTTGAGTAGAAAGGTGAGGGCGAAATCCAATGATGGTGTGGGGATAGATAGAGTTGTCTTCGAGGTGTGTGTTGAGGCGTGCTAAGAAGGCGTGTTCCATCACTTTGCCTACGCATGAAGTGAGGGAGATAGGCCTTAGGTTGTTGAGGCTAGATGGTTTGCCAGGCTTTGGGATTAGGATAACGTTGGCAGTCTTCCAGGCAGCTGGGATGGCGCCATTGCGCCAGGAATCGTTGATGTATTCAGTTAGATGGGACACGGACTCTTCATCGAGATTGCGAAGGATTTTGTTAGTGACCCCGTCTGGGCCTGGAGCAGAACGACCGTTAAGCTTGCGAAGTGCAGCATGTATTTCAGATGCGCTGAAATCGGCGTCTAGTGTAGGGTTGGGATTACCGATGTAATTTCTGTGTGGACTGACTTGTCCCCTGGAGATATATCTGGTGCAGAGGTAGTCAAGCACTCATTGTGGACCTTGCTTAAGGGTCTCCGTATAAATGAGTTTCTGCAGCCGATCCTGTTGGGCAGGGCGGGTGGTAGTATTGTCAAGCAGGTGTCTGAGGAGTTTTCACGTAGATGGGCGATGAAGTTGTCCATCCATCGTGTTACACAGCTCAGTCCACTGTTTCCGGCTGAGGGTTTGACAATGCTCCTCGATGGCTGTATTGACTTTAGAGATCTTACTTCTGAGGCGACGGTTTAGGCGCTGCCCCTTCCATCGAGCTAGGAGGGAGGCCTTAGCCTCCAGAAGATGGGCAAGGCGGCTATCCATGCGTTCAACTGGGGCATCTATAGTTATCACCCGTGTAGCCGTTTGAACGTCAGTGCGTAGCGCTTGCATCCAGGTGTTGATGTCGGCAATGCCTTCTGCTGAGGCAGCACCAATGCGTATCTTACGAAAAGCATCCCAGTCGGTAATGGCGAATTCTTTAGTGGGGGCAGGGATGGCAGCAAGTTGGGGTAAAGATATAGCAAGGATATAATGGTCGCTGCCCAGGTCTTGCTGTATATTGGTCCATTGTGCATTGTTGATATTGTTACGCGAACGAAGGATTGAGTACTGGAGACTATTTACAAAATATATTTACACAGGATAGCTGCAGCGCTGGCCAGTTCAGCCGACAGCTCGAGAGCCAAACGCAATTCGTCTTCTTCGTCTGGGCGCCCGCGCGCATCGTCCATAAGAAACACGCAATATGCATGTATCATTATCCCCGGCGGCAGAAGCACCGTCCCGGTGCATCTAAATGTCAGAGGGTACAGGAGGGTAATATGGTTTTAGGCGTGCGACATGCACAACGTCAGTGGAAGTCGGGGCAGATGGGGCACTGGTACTGACTGGGGCGATTTCATACGTAACTGGAGTCACGGCACGCAGCACTCGATATGGGCCTGTGTACCGAGACAGGAGTTTTTCAGACAGGCCAACGTGACGAGTCGGTGACCACAGGAGTACCAGAGATCCAGGCGAAAAGTGAACGTCTCTGTGATGTCGATCGTACAAACGCCGCTGGTTCGCTTGGGAGGTCAGGAGGCGAGCGCGGGCAATTTCGCGAGCTTGGGCAGCCCTGGTGATGGCGTCAAGTGCATATTCGCTGGTCTCTGCTGCGGCGGTTGGAAGGGATGTGTCCAGTGGCAATGTGGGTTCTCGGCCAAACAACAGAAAGAACGGGGAATAGCCGGCAGTGTCGTGGCGCGAAGAGTTATATGCAAATGTGACATACGGTAGGACGAGGTCCCAATCAGTATGGTCAGACGAGACATACTTTGCAAGCATGTCTGTCAGGGTTCGATTGAGACGCTCCGTGAGACCATTGGTCTGCGGATGGTAAGACGTAGTCAGCTTGTGCCTGGTTGAGCAGGACTGCAGTATGTCGGCGATGACTTTTGAAAGAAATGTCCGACCACGGTCAGTGAGCAGTTGGTGTGGAGCTCCATGCTGCAGAATCACGTCGCGTAAAAGAAAATCGGCGACATCTGTGGCACAGCTTGTTGGAAGCGCTCTGGTGATGGCGTAGCGCGTGGCGTAATCTGTCGCCACAGCGACCCACTTGTTGCCAGACGTTGATAGAGGGAAAGGGCCAAGTAAGTCCAAGCCAACGCGAAAGAACGGCTCCAAAGGAATGTCGAGCGGTTGAAGGCACCCGGCAGGGAGCGTCGATGGTGTTTTCCGCCGCTGGCATTTATCACACGCCGCAACGTATTTCCGTACGGAGCGGGCGAGGCCTGGCCAAAAGAAGCGTCGGCGAATCCGGTCGTAGGTGCGGGAGACGCCGAGGTGACCTGCCGTTGGAAAGTCATGAAGTTCTTGGAGAACAGCTGACCGGAGGTGCCGAGGAATGACGAGGAGTAGGGCAGGACCGTCGGGGCGGACGTTGTGGCGGTATAATACACCATCCCGGAGAACAAACAAATGAAGGGACGAATCAGAAGGCGAAGATTCCAAACGATCAATGATGGCGCGCAAGGAGGCATCACGGCGTTGCTCGTCGGCGACTTGTGGCAGCCGAGAAACCGAGAAAACGCAAGCGTCGGCATCGGTGTCAGGGTCGGCGGGTGGTTCGTCCACTGGATAGCGTGATAAGCAGTCGGCGTCTTGATGTAGGCGGCCCGACTTGTAGACTACCGCATAGGAAAATTCTTGTAGCCGCAGAGCCCAGCGACCAAGCCGGCCGGTAGGATCCTTGAGTGAGGAAAGCCAGCAGAGCGCGTGGTGGTCCGTGATTACAGAGAAATGCGTGCCATACAAGTACGGGCGGAATTTAGAAACCGCCCAGACGAGGGCCAGGCATTCACGCTCTGTAATCGAATAGTTGCGCTCCGCTGCTGTGAGGAGGCGGCTAGCGTAGGCGATAACACGATCGCGTCCCTGTTGGCGTTGGGCTAAGACGGCTCCGATACCGTGACCACTGGCATCGGTACGGACCTCTGTAGGGCAGGACGGGTCAAAGTGGGCCAGAATAGGCGGCGTGGTGAGAATGTTGGTCAGGTGGGAAAACGCGGCAGTTTGAGCGGGACCCCAGGTAAACGGCACGTCCTTCTTCAGAAGATCCGTAAGTGGTCGGGCAATCGCTGCGAAGTCTTTAATGAACCGTCGGAAGTAGGAGCAGAGTCCTACAAAACTTCGGACGTCTTTGACAGACTGAGGTACAGGAAAAGACGTGACAGCACGAATTTTCTCCGGGTCTGGTTGAATACCGGAAGCGTCGACGAGGTGGCCCAGCACTGTAATCTGCCGACGACCAAAGTGACACTTCGAGGAATTTAGTTGGAGCCCAGCGTCGCGAAAGACTTGAAGAACAGCTGATAAGCGCTCGAGGTGTGTCTCAAACGTAGGTGAAAATACGAGAACGTCGTCGAGGTAGCAAAGGCATGTTGTCCATTTGAACCCTTGAAGCAAAGAGTCCATCATACGCTCGAATGTGGCTGGGGCGTTGCACAGACCGAATGGCATAACTTTGAATTGATAAAGACCATCAGGGGTGACAAATGCGGTCTTCTCTCGGTCCCTTTCATCCACAGAAATTTGCCAATAACCAGACCGAAGGTCTATTGATGAGAAGTAGTTGGCACCGTGGAGACAATCGAGGGCGTCGTCAATGCGAGGCAAGGGATAGACGTCTTTTTTAGTAATTCGGTTTAGATGACGATAATCTACGCAGAAGCGCCACGTGCCATCTTTCTTTTTAACAAGCACAACGGGCGACGCCCAAGGGCTCGACGAGGGTTCAACAATGCCTTTGGCAAGCATCTTGTGCACTTCATCTTGAATAACCTGACGCTCTGAAAGAGAAACGCGATATGGCCGGCGATGAATAGGACTGGCATCACCAGTATTTATGTGGAGCTTAACATTTGAAGTCTGGCCCAACTGTCGATTGTTGAGGTCGAAGATGTCGTGGTACGAAACCAAAAGGCGACACAGAGCTGCTGCTTGTTCAGGCAATAGGTCCGCAGCAATCATGGGACTAAAGGTTTCGTCACGGCAAATAGCATCCTGTGGACATGGTGAAGACTCGGAGCAGCCGTCGACGGAAAACGCCGTGATGGTCTAGTTTTCCGTCCGGGAAGACCCATAATTGGTCGGCGACGAATAGCGGCGTGGCTGGGGCGACGGGGACCGACGGCGCAGAGGTGACGGAGAGCGAGTGGGACGACTGTCATCGATGGATACGTCAGAGGTAGAAGGCATACGGCGAGGCGAGTAGCGGCGAGGGTCGGCATAAGGGCGCGGAGACGGGGAGAAGTAGCTCGAATACGGCGAGATCCAGGAGGTGCGGCAGTGGCGAGCGACGTGGCCAATGCGGTGACAACGGAAGCAAATGGGCTTGTCATCCGGAGTTCTCCACTCTGTAGGGTTGCGGTATCTGGGAGGGGAATACAGATTGGTGCTAGGCGCAGCTGTCGGCACCAGTCGGGCGTCAGGTCGCGAGACGGAGCAGGCAGCAGGAAAACCGAGGTTGGCAAATTCTTGCCGCACAACTTCCTGAATGAGGGAGATCGCCGGGGCTGGTTGGTCAAAGGTGGGGTCAACTGGGCGTGGATGGAACGGGGCAGGACTTACAGCCTCGAGCTCGCGGCGAACAATACGTGTGACGGTCTCATTGGACGGGGGTGAAGCGGTAATGGCGACGCAGGAGGACGTCGCAGCCGTGTTAGGGAGCCGGGAGAACTGCGGAATGACGCGGCGGCTTTTGGCGAGCTCAAAGCGGCGGCATTCCTTGATAATGACGTCGATGGTGGACACATTGTTGAATATCAACAAGTTGAACGCATCGTCCGCGATCCCTTTGAGAACGTGGCCTACCTTGTCAACTTCGACCATGTTCGCGTCGACTTTTCGGCAAAGAGCGAGCACGTCCTGTATGTACGAGACATACGATTCAGTAGAAGACTGCACTCGAGTAGCAAGCTCTTTCTTTGCAGCCAGCTGCCGACCGGTCGGATTTCCAAAAAGGTCGCGGAGCTTCTCCTTGAAAGCATCCCAGCTAGAGATCTCCTCCTCGTGTGTCCGGAACCAGACACGAGGTGTTCCGTCCAAGTAGAAGAGGACGTTCGCGAGCATTATGGTAGGGTCCCAGTGGTTGTTGCGGCAAACAAGCTCATACATGCCGAGCCAGTCATCAACGTCGACATTATCTTGACCGGAGAATATGCCAGGATCGCGGGGAGTGGCAACCGTGACGTACGTTGTGGTTGGAGTCGGAGTAGTAGGAGCAGACGAGGCCTCGTCAGCGGGAGCCATGGTGGAAAGCTGGACGGTGCGGCCGCTGCGGAGCTCCGTGGCGAGGAGGGGGAACGGCACGCTCCACCAAAATGTTACGCGAACGAAGGATTGAGTACTGGAGACTATTTACAAAATATATTTACACAGGATAGCTGCAGCGCTGGCCAGTTCAGCCGACAGCTCGAGAGCCAAACGCAATTCGTCTTCTTCGTCTGGGCGCCCGCGCGCATCGTCCATAAGAAACACGCAATATGCATGTATCAATATGTTTGATGGAGGTGAGGTCGGGGGTAGAGTCCCGGGTAGTGGAGGTACCGAGGCGTGTGGGAAAGGAGGGATCCGTGATAAGGGTGAGGCCTAAGTCGTGGTAATCTTGCCAGAGATTGCGAGCTGCAGCTTCCGTGCGAACGTAACCCCAGCCTGCGTGGGCGAGGTTGAAATCACCGCCGATGAGGAGGGGGTGCGTTCCAGCTACATGAAGAGCCTTAAAGAGGTTGAGGAAGCGACACTTTGCTTTGTCCTTGGGGCTATTGTAAATGTTCAGAAGGAAGGTGCATTCTTTCCGTTTACGATTGAGAATTAATTCGAGGAATAGGTGTTAGATGTGATGACTATGCAGATCATGTTGAATAACAGGGATACGACGCCGTACTAAGGTGGAGACCCGGTGAAGATGGTGGGTGGTATGAAAGGTTTGATAACCAGGGAGCGTGGTGGGGGCGTTATTGGTTTCTTGAAGTAGGATAGCATCCGGGCGGCGGGTATGTTGGCGTAGGTATTGAATAAGTACCGGTTGTTTCTGGTGAAATCCGCGGCAGTTCTACTGCCAAATGAGGGCGTCTTGATTAGTAATGGTGAGAGATGGTGGATGTCGCCATCAGCGTCCCGGAAGGTTCGCAGACGGGGGCGGATTGGCTAGGAGGCGCGAGAATATGATTTTCCAAGTTTGTAACTCGTTGGACAATACCAATGAGTGCGTGCTGGATGGAGTCCAGTGCATGTTGGAAAGTGCTCACAGTTGTTTGAAGTGAGGTGAGCATGTCTTTAACTTCAGAGCGGACCTGGCCCGTGGCTCCATCTTGCAGGGCTCTCTTCTTGGGGGCGGGAGTTGTAGGGGCCTCTTGACTAGGTGCAGGAACGTTCTGAGCGATAGGTGTAGGGGCTGGTGTTTGGGATTGTTTGAGGTCTCTAACCTCCTGCGTGAGTTTAGTTAGGAGATCACGTAGGATGGCGTTCTCGCGCTTAAGGTGAGCTATTTCTGGGTTATCTGGTGAGGGAGGAGGGGATGGGGCATGTGTGTTGGTGATTTTACGACCCTCTCGTGAGGTGTCCTTGAGGGCCTCTGCGAAGCTCACCTTGTTCTTGTTGGTAGATGCGATGCGTGATGCCGATGCAGACCGGGATCTTGAGCGATGTTGCCTGGATCGAGATGGAGTTCTCGAGCGGGAACGGCTCCCCCTTGACGGTGTTCGGGAGCGTGACCTGGTTCTGGTGTTGAGGGTGGAGGGGCCGGCTTGTTGATAGGAGGCTTGGCTGGTTGCTCGTCGTTCCCCGATACGCTTGCGAATGACATACGGGGTTTTATAACGAGCGGCACAGCTTTTGTCCGCGGTGAGATGTGGACCACCACAGAGGGAGCACCTAGGGTTACAGTTGTGGTCGGCGGGGGGGTTGCGGGTACCGCAGCCCCGGCATGTCTTGTTATTTGGGTAGGGACAAACGTCCGTACGGTGTCCGAGGCGGCCACACTGACAGCAAATGTCAATTTGCTTCCGATATAGCGAACATGGGAGTAACGTGGAGCCGTAGCGCACCTGGAAAGGCACATTTCGTCCGTCAAAAGCGATGATCACCGTTGTAGTAGAGGCGATGCGCTTGGCTGCCAAGGCTGTCGGGTGTCGGGCAGTGACAATTTTGTTGTGGATGAGCGGGGGGTCTCCGTGAGTGGGATCCCACGGATGACCCCGTTCGTTGTGCGCTCAGCTGCAGTTTCGTAGGCATTCACCTCGTGGGTGACGCCATTCACTTGGATAGAGCTGATGCGAGCGTACCGGTCTGCATGGTCCGAGTGAGGTGTGCTGACGACAACAATGTTTTGTTGCGTATTCGGGCAGACAGTGTCTTCTAAGCTTTCAATTTCAATTCAATTCAATTTATTTTGCGAGATATGCATACAAAAACGTCCGTGAGTTTGGCTGCTTGGAGAATGGCTGCGGTCACCACAGGACTGCCGATCTTGGCTATATGAAGGGCGCCCTTGGGGCGGATGACAATCTTGATATCCTCCGTCGGAAGGGGTGGCATGCGGGCCGCCTTCAAAACTTGAGCTTTAACAGGCTGGGTTATGGGTTATGGTTTATGGGTATTGTATTTTTAATTTTTGCTTTAAATTATCCTTTATCACTTTGCAAATTACGCATTTTATTGCGATAGCAAATATATGAACACTCCAAGCGCATTCCTGCCGTAGCCGTTGCCGTCGTCGTCGCTGTGAGGTTACATATAAAGTCCAACGGCGATAAGCTCGTCGTCGCGCGCCGTATGCTGTTATGTGGGAGTGAAAGTGCAGGAGGTACGCGCGCTTTCACGGACAGCAACCGCATGGCGGGGAGCAAACACGACGTCTCCGGTCGTCCGAAAGGCCGTGGGGGGATGAGAGGGAGTGGAGACGACGTTTATCTGTGGCACTAAATGCGTATCTTGCGACCGGGCCCAAGGTGAACTGGCGACTCAATCTACCATGCGAAAGGAGGAAAGCGGGATGGCAGCGCGGGAGAGAGGGTGCACGGCTTCTACTCTGCCAGCAACTGCGCACTTGTACTTTGCGCGGCTGAGGGCTGTCGCGCGCACCGTATCTTGAAAGCGATCTCCCCACGGCTCTGACCTTTGTATGCACTGCGCTTTCGCCGCTCAGTTTCTATTGAAGCGATAGACCACACGAACCTTCGGTCACTGTTCCTGCCGCGTTTGCTCACGCCAGCATTTGACAGTGCTTGTCGGTGGTCATCGAGTGTGATATATTCATGTTTGCTTGAGTGCGCTGACACCATCCTTGTTAATTTCATTCATTCTTTTCGTTGTTTTATTTGTTTCTTTCTGTACAAAGGACAGAAAATGGAGCAAAAGCAAAAGGCTTGAAGCCTCACAAAGGGCCTTTGCTCCAATACAGTGCGGCACGCAGGCCATAATATATACTAGAAAAAGAAGGAAGAAAAGAAAGTTACGTATACTGAGTAATGTAACGTATATAATACAGAAGCGTCATTAGATATATACACATATATACATAATACCGCACTTGTCATATTGAAACAATTCAGTTAGTAAGCAAGTGCGTCCAAGTTTATGCAGCCCATACGACTACTACGCTTACTCAGTATACTCTAGTAGTAAATTTCCTATTGCAACTGATGCTTCGTCTTTCAGATGAAACTGCGACTTTCAGTGCAGATACAAGGCATTACAAGTTTCGCGTGACCGGGCTGGGGAGCTCGACAAAGAAAGCTTACGCTTTAAAGGCTCCTCGTGCGCCTAGGCTACCCGACACAGGGCCGAGGTCACAAACAAGCAAAGTATCTGGCCCCAAACATCCGGGAACATATCAAGGTAGCCGCCATCCCCAAAAGCATGAGCCGGGAACATCATGCTTGTCGTCTCCAAGCTTGCGCAAAGACGCTCCAGACAAGATACGGTAGCCTGCCAATTATACTATACACAGATGCCGCGCGATACCACCAAAAAGCCGCCATGAGAGCCAGAGTTGTCGGCCATAACCTTCAAGATGTGGTCTCGATGACGGTCCCCATTGCCAACGCCATCGAAGTAGAGGAGACAGCAATCGCCTTAGCCATCACCTCTAGTCAAACCAACAAGGACGTAACAATTATTACCGCCTCCCAAGCAGCTTGCCGCAGCTACGCGAGGGCCAGACTATTTTCCATCGCCCACCGACTCCTCAAACAAAGCTCCCAATTCCTTGATGTTGAAATAGTATGGACTCCAGGACGCGAGTCCTTCTGTGGAAATCAGCATGTGCAAGCTGTGGTCTGAGCTCATGCCACCCGGGTGCCACAAGAGAGAAATACGGCCGCAGCTATGGCGCTCGTACCTTTCCAATGCAACGCCATATTACAACACATATTAAACAGACGGCAATATCCACCCCGGCACCAGACTCACGCGAAGACGCTGTAGCATGGCGACAATTACAATTAGACCAACACGTACCCCATTTAAGCAGATTACACGGAATACACCCTACACTATGATTCAGTTATGATTCAAATATGTCTTTGTTTATTGACTAGATGATCACTGTTGGTGTATTTATATAATCGCAATCTTTTATATAGTCATTACGCAATATGTTGCTCCACCCTGCCGCTCGGATGTTTCTGGGTTCTTGGGACCAGTCAAGCTGCCATGAGCAGCTTTTTTCCCACTTTCCCACCACAACACTGTATTGTACACGTTTTTTGGGAAAATAAGCATTCAAACATTCAGACTACACTCCAGTGGTGTAGCCAGAAATTTTTTTCGGGGGGGGGGGGGGGGGCTCACCTTGCAGCGCGGCCTCCTCCTTATAGAATTTGTCGAGGGATAAAATACAAGAATAATAACTGCATTGTCATTGCCAATAATAGATGCTGGAAACGAATTATTAAACGCTGCGCACTCTCAAGTAACATATGTATTTTTTCATAAAAGAATATATTCGTATGTCCCCAAAATTGTGGCAGACATAATTGACATGAATGCTTCCGCGTTATATTTTTTTGTCTATTTAATAAGTAAAGAAAATATCACACGTACTTTAGCACTATATCAGTTCGAAACCAGCAAAGCAGGGCATGCAGCTGATAATAAAAACGTAAAGGCCATGAAATGAACAAGTTGAGGACAAATATTTTGATGAATATTTGTCATTCAAGAACCTTGTTTACATTTTTGTACACGTGCAACGGCCAGGGAAAAAACTGAATGACTCTGTCCTTCGTTGCAATAGATTGCGCAGGAGCAGCTGTTGCCGGTCGTGTATTGTAATTACACTGAGATTATAGTCGCAACAGTGAATACATATAAAAAGCAGGAGTTTTGCAAAATATACATTACAATTGCAAAGACAGAATGGAATATACAAATGCGAAGTGAAAACTTGATAAAGGTAAAAAAGTGCCGCTGGAAAGCAGCTGATCTCTGCTCTCTGGATCAGCTTGAGCTGGTCGTCGAGGGCCGAGCTGGACAGCAGTGCCTCCCAATGCTCCCTCGTGGTGTTAGCGTCATGGTGTTCTATGTTGTGTAGCGTGCACTCCCACGTAATGTGGTATGGGGTTGGTGTGGCCCCACACCACGGGCATTGGTACCTGTAGGCTGTGGGGTGCAGGCGATGTAATATGTGTAGGTTCGTGTAAGTGCCTGTCTGGCGCCTACGCCAGGCAGCGGCATCCTCCGTCTGTAGTATTCGATGGGGTGGGGGATATCGCAAGCGACTCCGTCTGTGGTAGTTCAGGATTGCTGAATAATCGGGGTCAACTGGGTCAGGGTCATCTGCAGTCGGCGTGATGAGTGCTCGGTTATGTGCAAATTCTCGAGCTGCTCTGTCGGCATACAGGTTACCCGTGATGGCAGCGTGACCCGGTATCCAAATGATGGTTTTGATGGTGTTGTCGTCAGTGTCCGCCTTGGGTATTTGGACTAGGACTTGTGCCGCAGGTCTTGCGATTCTTCCCTGTAGGAAGTTGCGGCAGGCCTGCTGGGAGTCCGTGAGGATCGTCAGTGGTTTGCTTGCGTGTTGGCCTTCGCGGATGGCTAACGCGATGGCCAGCTCTTCCGCTTCCGTGATCGTGCAGGGGCGGGTCGATGCACTGGAGGTGACGTGGCCTCGGCGGTCGCAGACCACTGCCACTGCGCCGTTTTTCTTCGTTCCGTACATAGCGGCGTCCGTAAAACGGGCCGTGGTATCGAACCTGAATGTTTTCTCTATGTACTGGGCCCTCGCTTTCCTCCTTCCGGAGTGTAGGTTAGGGTCCATGTGGCGTGGTATAGGGGCAATGTGATACCTGTCCTGGACGTGACGAGGTATCGTGCAGGTTTCTTGGGTTCGTATTGTTGTGGCTTTGAAGCTCAAGGTTTGTAGGACCTGCCGGCCCGTGTGAGTCCGCGCAAGTCTCTGTTGTTGTGAGACGTGAAGGGCTTCTGTGAGTTCGCTGAGGGTGTTGTGTAACCGCAGCGCCAATAATTTCTCCGTCGATGTACTCATCGGCAGGCAGAGAGCGGTCTTGAAAGCCATCCTCAAGAGCGTGTCGGCCTGTTTTGTCTCGGATTGTGTGAGATGGTGTAGTAGGGCAGGCTGTATGTGATTCTGCTCACCACCAGGCTTTTGACCAGTCGGAGTGTGTCCCCTTCCTTCATGCCTCTATTCTTCGATGTTACACGGGATATCATGCATGATATCGCCTTGACACTGGTTTTGAGGAGCGTAAGGGTGTGTGTAGCACGATGGTTAGACTGCAGCCACATGCCCAGCACCCTAAGCAATGACGTTTCTGGTATGAGGCTCCCGTTGAGGTGTACCTCGATTTTTCGTGTTGGGTCTGTGGGGACTGCGTGGTTACCCCGACCTCGCCAGACTCGTATGAGTTCAGATTTCTCGGGCGAGCACTGTAGTCCCCCGTTGGCTGACGTATTCTTGAATGAGGTCAGCTGCAGTTTGCAGCCGTTCTTATTTTTCAATAAGGGACCCTGTTGTGGTCCAGAGTGTTATGTCGTCTGCGTAGACGGCGTGGCGGAGGCCTTCTACGTCCTGCAGTTTTCTTGCGAAGGCGATCATGGCGACATTGAAGAGCGTGGGTGAGATGACTGCTCCTTGTGGTGTGCCCTTGTTGGGAGGGTGGTATACTGCAGTCTGGATCTCCCCAATCTTCAGCTCTGCCGTGCGGTGGCTTAGGAAGCTCTGAACGTACTTGTACGTTCGCTCACCGCAGTTGATGTTGGCGAGCCCTTCTAGGATTCCTTGGTGGCTGACGTTGTCGAAAGCTCCTTTGATGTCGATTGCTAGGAGGGCATGTTCGCCGCTGCGGGGAACGTTGCTGAGGACTTCTTCCTTGATTTGGAGTAAAACGCCTTGTGTGGACAAGCCTGCGCGGAAACCAAACATGGTGTCTGGCAGGTGCTTGTTGTCTTCTAAGTGTCTCTGTAGTCTCTTCTGTATGATTTTATCGTACACCTTGCCGAGGCAGGATGTGAGCGAGATTGGTCTCAGATTTTCAATTGCCAATTTCTTCCCCGGTTTGGGCATCATGATTATGCGTGCGTGTTTCACATCGCTGGCACCGTACCTTGTTCCCAGTGTTGGTTGAGAAAGGCCGTGAGCGCGGAGATGGCCTTGTCGCTAAGTTTTCTGATCATGGGGTTCGTGATACGGTCCGTGCCCACCGCTGTGTTACGGGTGGTGGCTGCGATGGCCGCTCTCAGCTCGTTTTCTGTGATGGGTTCGTCCAAAAGTGGGCTGGGTTCTCCCATGTATGGTGTTGTACATGGTTGCGTGGGAGCTGGACCTCCATAGCACTTGTTCTTGATGGCGCCGATGAGGTCGTGTTGGCTGCCTGGGTAGGTGTGTAGTAGCCGCTCCAGGGCCTTGTAACCCTCTCCTTTTGTTTTGGTGGGGTCCAGGATGGCTTTGAGTATGTGCCACGTCTTGGCGGTACCCAGGGTGCCACCGATGGAGTCGCAGAATCTATACCAGTTCGCCGAGGCGAGTTCCATGGCATATTCTTCTGCTTCCGCTGTTATTTGTGCGATGCGTGTCTTCAGTCTCCTGTTGTACTTCTGTGTTTTCCAACGGCGGGTGAGGCCTCGTTTGGCGTCCCACAGGTGTAGTAGGTGGGGATCCACCTCTGGGGTCTCTTCCGTTCTGGCAATTTCCTTTGTATGGTGTTGTTTCTGTCGACGGAGGTTGTCGCACCAGTCTTCCAGGTTCGTGATTGTGTCTGTGTCCTGTTCTTGGGCTTCCCTGATTTTTCGACAGTCAGTGATTTTGGCTGTGCCGATCTGCCTGCGTAGGCGTCCGGTTTGTAGCATTATGTTCAGTATGTAGTGATCGCTGCCTAAGGTTTCGAGTCTGTTGAGCCATTCGGCTCGCGTGGTTTGTGTGATGAAGGTGAGGTCGGGAGTGGTGTCGCGTGTTACGCTGTTCCCTTCCCTCGTCAGAGTGTTCGGGTCTGTGATCAGTGTGAGGTGACTCTGTTCCATTAGTGTTTCTAGCTGGAGACCCTTCCAGTCCTGCCTCTGATACCCCCACAGCGTGTTCTGAGCGTTGAAATCGCCCATGATTACCAGAGGGCGGTCTTTGGCGAGGCGGAGAGTGTCCCTCAAGAGTTTGCCAATGTTTGCCCGCCTTTGGCTGGGGGGGGGGGGGCAGTAGCCGTTTAGAACAAAGGCACTCTTTCTCGGATTGCCTTTGTAGACGAATTCTAGGAGTACATGTTGTACGTCTACGTCGTGTATAGATTTGTGTTGTATAGTTGTTATGTTTTTGTCTACGAGTGTGGCTACCTTACATTTCGTCTTATACATAAAGACGAGGAAGAGATGGTGTTCTTGCAATAGCATCAGCAATTCCATCTTCACGTGTTGACATTAAAACTGATTTTCAAATTGTTCGGGCTCCCCTGAGTTTTAGTTATCGTAAAATAATTATTGATGTATATTATCGCCCACCATCCTAACCTGATACTTTTTCTGTGAGGAATTACAAGAGGCAATAAATAATGTAGTTTGCACGTGGTTTCCCTCTACAACCCACTGTTTTCTTGGCGACGTTAGCCTTCCAACATATCGTGGGTTATTCATGCACGTCGTTTATCGTCATTTTGACTGCTACCCGATGAATTCTTGGATTTGTGCTTTGTCTTTTCACTTGACCAGCTCGTAACAAAAGCAGCTGGAATTCCTTCTAATTATTCGAGCGTGCTTGATTTATTCTTAACAAATAAACCTGAATTAGCTTCCCTGGTTACGTATTTATTCTATCCTAACGTTCAGCCCCCATGCATCGATCTCGAGGTTTGCCAAAAAATTATTTACTGCTACCAAAAGGCTAATTTCGAAGCTATAATAGAGAACTGACTCAATTTTTGACATTCAGTTTCATAATTTTGATATTTGATCCGCTAAATGAAATTGGAACGTATTCAGAGCAGAAGTAGACCGGGTGACAACATTATACATTCGAGCCCGCACAGTCATTTCCCATCCGTACGCACTTTGGTAAACTGCATATAGTAACTGATTTTCAAATCAAAAGGAACGGCTTCATCCTTTCCCTAAACACTCACCTAGTATTTCACAATGGGTAGCATATAAATATGTTCTGCATGCAGATATACTCGCTATGAAAAGCACCAAAAAGCATTTTGATCTAACACCTTGCATACCATTTAAAAATTAACAATGATAACTTTTGGCGCATCTCAAATCTGCAATCTGACAACCTCATTGCCCCTTAGTGACTCATACTAGTAACCCCCTTCCATTTGAACGCTGGTCAAACGTTTTGAATTATATTTTCAAGTCGAATTTTTCTTCGATTTAGAACATCCTATTACCCGTTACACGTTATCATAACTCATAGTCTTGCCTCCTGTACTCGTGGACCAACCTGGTGTAGCCCGTCTGATTGACTAGCTATATAAAGAATCGCTCCTTTCCTGGTCATGATTCAATTATTGCAAAGTTCTTTAAGAGCATCTGCGCTATCAGCTCGATTATTTTATCCATGTTTCGCACTTTATTGACACATATACTGTGCCTAAAGAATGGAAAGTTGGGAAGGTGGTTCCACTTCATAATTCCGGCTACAAAAATCTCCTGCTAACTACCGGCCAATTTCGCTCACTAGCACCTGCTGTAAACTAATTAAATACAACGTAACTCAACCTAGTTAACTTCCATCAGTTTAGATAATTTTTTTTCGGCACAGCACGGTTTTCTAAAGTCATTTTCTTGCCAGACACAACTAACCTCTTTTACTCATAAACCAGACAGCACTTTAGACAAATCTTCTGTTACTGATTGCATATTCTAGATTTTTCGAAAGCATTCATAAACTTTTTCAAAAGCCTCAGCACCTAAACTTTGACTGTAATATTTTAAGTTGAATAGAATATTTTCTAAATAATCAATCCCAGTTTGTTTCTGCTACCGACCCTAACTCTTCTTCGAAGTGGTAGAGCCTAGGCGTGTCGCCAGGTCCTACCCTTGGCGTCCTTTATATCTCACATATATGGATGACCTCCCTTTCATAATTAGCTCTAACATTCATCGGTTCGCAGATGATTGCGTTATTTATAGAGAAATTAAAAATGCCCGAAATGTCTTTAGTCTCCAGTCCGAGCTTAACGTAGTTATTAGTCGGTGTAATAAATGGGTTGTGGAACTAAATACCAACAAATGTGAATTTATGCGTATGTCCAGGAATATTACTCCGATGTACTTACTCAACAACACTGCGTTAGATCTTGTATCTTCATACAAGTACTTAAGGGCTGATACCGCTCCGGAACAGTATTTGCCTTGGCGAAGAGGCGAGCAGGGTGAAGACGACGACGAAGATTAGAGTCAACTGCGGGCTGTGGCTTCTTGGCCAAGTGCGGCGCATTTATTTGTAAATATACTTGTATATAGCTTTTAGTCTGCGTCTTCCTACGTAACCTATCTGGTGGAGGTGGACGTTCCCTGTACCTCGTCACGGAGCTTCGCAGTGGACGGTACGTCAAGCCTTCCGTCATGGCTCCCGGCGACGACAGCTCGACTCAGCCGACTCCGACACCTGCTGCCACTTCGATGACCTACATCGCTCTCCCCGCTTCCCACGATCCTGGCGTATTCTCAGGAAAAGATGGGGAAGACGTCGACGACTGGATCAGCCTGTACGAACACATCAGCCGCAATAATCGGTGGGACCCTACTATCATGCTCGCCAACGCACTCTTTTACCTCGGTGGCACACCTCGAGTTTGGTTTCTGACACACGAAGATGAGATCACCAGTTGGGATTCGCTTAAACAAAAGCTCCGAGACTTGTTCGGCAACCCCTACGGTCACCAACTTGCCGTGCAGAGGGCGTTATCCGGCCGTGTGCAGGCGTCCACAGAGCCCTACGTCACGTACATTCAGGACGTCTTGGCTCTGTGCCGCAAAGTTGACGCACACATGACTGAGCCAGACAAGGTTTCCCACATCCTCAAAGGCATTGCCGATGACGCCTTCAACTTGCTCGTATTCGACAACGTGGTGACGGTGGATGCAGTTATAAAAGAGTGTCGCCGCCTGGAACTCGCTAAAAGCTGACGTATCGACCAGCAGTTTGCCCATCTGCCCAACACCCCAGCGACATTTTCCTGTGCCGACGCTCCTCGTCCCAACAACACTGGCGATGTTACCAGGATCGTCCAGCGTGAGATTGAGGCCGCCTATCCGGCTGCCTTCGACTCCAGCTCCTCCAACGCACCTGCAGTCACGGTTTCCCTGATCCAGGCAGTTGTCCGCCAGGAGTTCGCGAACATGGGTCTTTACACCGTCTGCTCGGCCCATGCCCTGATACCCACTCGGCTTCTTTGACTCCGCCCCGTCCCACATCTTCTTACCCACCACGTTTCCGCAACCCATCTGAATGGCGCACTGCTGACGACCAGCCCATTTGTTTTCACTGACGTCGAATCGGGCACATTTCTCGCCACTGTCGCAGTCGCTGGAGTTCCCCGACCCGGTCTACTTATACTGCCTACTCTCGCCTAGGTGACCCGTCTCGACCCTATGCCGCACGCTCCGATAAAGCCGCCACTGACTCTCCTTCGCCGACCCGCCCCTATTCTCGTTCGCCTTCGCCCCAACGACGACAATCTCGCTCTCCTCAGCCCCGTCGCGCCTATTCGCCGACTCCCTTCGGACGCCGCTCCCAGCCGAAAAACTAGACAATGCAGCGCCTCGAGGTGACGCTGCATTGCTCCCTACGCCGCCAAATCCTTATTGACGTTGCCCACTCTTATGAACCTTCTTGACGTGCAAGTCGACGGTGATTCTGTATCTGCTCTTATAGAGACTTGGGCGCATGTATCCGTAATGAGCGCTGACCTTCGTAACCGGCTGAAGAAAATACACCCGCCACGACGCCTGTTGTCCGTGTCGCCGATGGCGGAACAGCCCCCGTCATTGGTATGTGTGCCGCCCGGGTCTCCTTCGCCGATCGCTCCACTATTGTGCTATTCACAGTCATCGCCCACTGTCCCCACGACATCATCCTCGGCTTGGACTTCCTCTCCGCGCATTCTGCTCACATCGACTGTTCCGCCAGTACTCTCCGCCTTGACCTGCCTATTCTGGATCCCTCTGAACCACACCCTAGTCGCCTCAGTTCCGTCGACTTCGTTCGCTTGCCACCTTCGGCACTGACTTACGTTGACTTAGTGTCAGCCCCACCAGTGCCCGACGGTCACTACATCGCGGCTCCCATGCAAGACATCCTGCTTACACAAGGGATCACAGTGCCTCATACAGTTTTATCTGTTACGGCGAATTGCGTCTGCCTGCCAGTGGTCAATTTTGGCTTGACGACAAAAGTGCTGCCACGCGGGATGTCTCTGGCCCAGCTTTGCTCATTCGAGGATCACTCAGTAGCATCTATTGCAGTAGACAACAATTCAGCCGATCCTCCTCTACCATCGCAGTCGGCAACTTGTACCATTGCCGACTTACATAAAATGAATGCGCCCGACATGCCGTTACGGTGAGAAAAGCCGACAATGTCGACGACGGAGAAGAGGACGAAGTGGCAACAGCCTCTCTCTGGTCTCAGCTGCTGTCTATCTATCTCTTTGTAAATGCATCTTGTAAATAGTTTATACCCGTCACATTTTGGTGAGAGGTGCTGGGTACGCGTCTTCGCCACGGAGCTCCGCAGCGGACGCCTCACCCAGCCTGGCAACATGCATCCAGCGGCACGCACCGCGTCTGCAGCTGCATCGCCGACTACGCAGACCCAGTACGTTGCTCTACCTCAGCCGCAAGACCCCGGCAAGTTCAACGGCCTGAATGGTGTTGACATAGAAGAATGGTTGAACATGTATGAGAGCATCAGCAAGGTGAGCAGGTGGGATCCGACCATAATGCTGGCCAATGTCGTGTTCTACCTCGACGGAACACCGCGAACGTGGTATTATACACACGAGGAAGAGCTTACCAACTGGGAGTTGATTAAAGAGAAGCTGTCCGACGTTTTTGGCAATCCGACTGGTCGACAGCTAGCCGCCAAGCAAGAACTCGCCCCGCGTGTCCAAACTGCTACATTCAGGACGTCCTCGCCCTCTTTCATAAAATCGACACGTCAATGCGAGAGGCGGACAAGGTTGGGCACATTATCAAAGGTATCGCGGACGACGCATTCAATCTTCTGGGCTTTAGAAACCTATCGACTGTCGACGCCATCATGAAGGAATGCCGCCGTTTCGAGCAGGCAAAGAGCCGCCGTATACATAATCAATTTACACAGCTACCAAATACTGCCGCGACCTCTTCTTGCACCGACCCAACCGACCAATCTAGCTTGTGACCACCAAGTGAAAACGTGACCCGCATTGCGCGCCGCGAACTCGAAGCAGCGTTTCCTGTCTCGCCTCAACAGACGTCTTGGACCAACACAGCTGAGACGATATCGCTGATCCCTGGCAGTCCGTGGTTCGCCAGGAAATCGCTAATATGGGTCTCCCCAGCGCCTGTTCCTTGAGTCGTCCTGACCCCGGCCCTGCCCCTATGCCTCGGTCCTATCACAGTCCACCCTACAGTGCCCGTTATCCCTACAGTGCCCGGAATCCATCGAACTGGCGTACACCTGATGACAGGCCGACCTGTTTCTGCTGCGGCCGAATCGGTCACGTCTCCCGTCACTGCCGTAGCCGATGGCCGTCCCCCCTCAAAACACTTTCTGGAATTCAGTTCGCCCCGCAGTTAGTCACCCCGTCGCTTCTGCGACGCTTCCGAGGCCGCTACCTTTCCTCGCCGCTATAATCGCTCGCCCTCACCTCAACGTCGCCAGCCACGTCCGCTCCAGCTTCACCGCTCGCCCTCGCCGACCTACCCAGGACCATCCCAGCCGGAAAACTAGGCAATGCGGCACCTCGGGGTAGTGCTGCAATGTCGAATTCGCCGCAAAATCTTCCTTTGACGCTGTTTACGAAACGTAACCTTCTCGACGTCCACGTTGATGGCACACCCGTCACAGCACTCATAGATACCGGAGTGCACATATCGATTATGACCAGCCGCCTTCGCCGCCATTTAAGGAAAATAATTGTTACGCCTGCCGTTACTCGTGTCGTACGAATCGCCGACGGCAGCATGGTTGCTGTGGTGGGACTGTGTACTGCACGTGTGAGCATTTTCGGCCGCCATACTGTCGTCCTTTTCACTGTGCTTGACCAATGCCCCCATGACCTCATACTAGGCCTCGACTTCCTCTCTACCCACTCAGCGCTCATCGATTGTCCCTCGAGTACTGTGCGTCTTGACCTGCCTCTGCTGGACGATCCTACAACACCTGAGGAAATTCGCCTGAGACCGACTGATTTTGTTCCCGTTCCACCACAGGCCTTGACATACATCGAAATGGTGCCATCTATGCCAGTTCCCGATGGTGATTACATCACCACTGCTATAACTGCCTTTGTTCTCAGCCACAACGTTACTGTCCCGCATACAATACTGAGAGTCGCAGACAATCGCATGTACCTCCCTGTGGTGAATTTCGGGCTCAGAAAGCAAATTCTGCCTAAAGATGTCACCCTGGCTACGATTACTGCTTTAGAAGTTCACTGCGTTGAACCGTTTTGCCGTCGACGCGTCCTGTGAACTTTTCCGGTCTACCAATTGTAGTGACCACGACATTAGGAGAATGATCGCCCCAAGCCTCACACCTGTGGAAGCTGAACAGCTCTGCAGCTTATTGTTTTCGTTCAAGGACATATTCGACCTTAACAACCGTCCTTTAGGCCAGACGTCACTTGTCAAACATCGTATACATACAGGCGATAACCCTCCCATCCATCGGCGACCCTACCGAGTTTCAGCTTCGGAGTGCCAAGTCATAAAAACTAAAGTAGACAAGATGCTCGCGAAAGACATAATTGAGCCATCGTCAAGTCCCTGGGCGTCACCTGTTGTGCTAGTCAAAAAGAAGGGCGGCACATGAAGATTCTGCGTCGACTACCGGCACCTCAACCGTATCACGAAGAAAGACGTCTACCCACTACCTCGTATAGATGGCGCCCTTGAATGCCTATACGGAGCACAGTATTTTTCATCCATCGACCTATGGTCCGGATATTGGCAAATCGCTGTGCATGATCTCGATCGTGAAAAGACCGCCTATATAACGCCTGATGGACTTTACCACTTCAAAGTTATGCCTTTTGGGCTCTGCAACGCTCCGGCTACCTTTGCGCGTATGATGGACTCATTATTCCAAGGATTCAAGTGGTCGACTTGCCTCTACTACCTAGACGATGATATTGTGTTCTCGCCCACATTCAGCGCACACTTAGAGCGCCTTTCAGCTGTACTTGCTGTTTTTCGCAAGGCGGGTCTGCAGCTCAACTCGAAGAAATGTAACTTCGGCCACCGTGAAATTACCGTCCTTGGACATGTCGTCAATGCGTCTGGCATCCGACCGGATCCGGAGAAAATTCGCGCGTGCAAGTGTTTCCTGTTCGGCAGTCCGAAAACGATGTCCGAAGTTTAGTGGGCCTTTGCTCTTACTTCCGTCGCTTTGTTAAAGATTTTGCCACCTTAGCACGCCCTCTGACAGATCTTCTGAAAAAAGTGCCATTTTCATGGGGAGACTCTCAGGCCTCCGCCTTTTCTCGCCTTACTACCATACGCACCACCCCGCCGATTCTAGGACACTTCGATAAGTCAGTCCCTACAGAGGTGCGCACCGATGCCAGTGGCCACGGCATCGGTGCCGTCTTGGAACAAGTTCAGCATGGGGGTGAACGAGTTATCGCGTACGCTAGCCGTCTTTTGTCACCTGCGGAGCGGAATTACTCTATTACCGAGCGCGAATGTTTGGCACTTCTGTGGGCAGTAGCGAAATTCCGCCCCTATTTATACGGCAGGCCCTTTTCTATTGTAACGGACTACCGCGCCCTCTGTTGGCTTTCCTCCTTAAAAGATCCCACAGGGAGGCTTGGACGATGGGCTTTGCGGCTGCAGGAGTATTCCTATTCTGTGGTGTATAAGTCTGGTCGCCTACACAATGACGCTGACTGCTTGTCCCGTTAGCCTGTACATACGCCCGCCAACGCCGACACGGATGTTTCCGCAAGTGTTCTTTCCATTTCCCAGCTTTTGGACATGGCCCACGAGCAACGCCACGACGCTACCTTGAGGACCCTCATTGACCGATTGGAATCTGCTCTCACTGATCCATCGTTACGGTGGTTCGTCCTCAACGACGGGATATTGTACCGCCGCAATTTTCACCCTGACGGTCCTCCCCTTCTATTTGTCGTTCCCCAACACCTCCGCTTAACCGTGCTTCAGGAGCTTCATGATGCACCTACTGCCGGACACCTTGGGATTGGTCGCACTTACGACCACGTGCGCCGCCGCTTCTACTGGCCCGGCCTCACGCGCTCCGTACGGCGATACGTAGCTGCTTGCAAGTCCTGCCAACATAGGAAAAAGCCAGCAACGCTTCCTGCCGGGTACTTACAGCCGATGGAGATTCCAACTGAGCCATTCTTCCGCGTGGGTTTGGATCTCCTTGGCCCTTTCCCTGAGTCCAGCTCCGGCACCAGGTGGATCGCTGTGGCTATACTGATTACGCGACGCGCTACGCCATCACTCGAGCGCTTCCCACGAGCTGCGCGACTGACGTCGCCGATTTCATACTCCGGGATATCATTTTAGTCCATGGCGCCCCGCGACAGCTCCTTGCCGACCATGGCCGCACTTTCCTCTCCCAAGTCATCGCCGATATCCTACGCTCCTGTTCTACCAAGCACAAACTCGCTACCTCCTATCATCCCCAGACCAACGGCCTTACTGAGCGACTTAATCGGACCATCACTGACATGCTATCGAAATACGTTTCACCCGACCACAAGGACTGTGATATTGCGCTACCCTATGTCACGTTCGCCTATAATTCGTCATGCCAAGATACTGCTGGGTATTCCCCCTTTTACTTGCTCTTCGGTCGTGACCCTGTTTTACCATTGGACGCTTCGCTCCCCTTGGTACGAAATTCACGGACCGAGTATGCCCGCGATGTCTTTTGTAAGATCTTCGTCGCGGGTCCTGCATGCAACTTGTGTCCGAGATAAGAGAAGACACAACGTAGTGTTTCTGTGGCAGCCGGGTCATTGCGATATCTCAGGCAACGACCTCGCCAACGAAGCTGCTAGGGAAGCACACAAAGGAACAAACCTTGTTGCTGTGCCCTTATCGAGGACGGATGCAGCCCAACAAATAAGAAGCTAGCGCACCGTATGACATTGGAGAAGTGGCACAGACCTGAATTCACTATCGGTTGCATTCTCTCGACCCATCTTTGCAACTGCGGCTGTTACCGGGGCTTCCGCTAAGTGAGAACACAATGCTGTGGCGTTTGCGCCTAGGCGTCGCATTTACCAATGCATAGACATGTTTGACTGGAATGACCGATAGCGCTGAGTGCGATGCCTGCGGTGTCGAGGAGACTATCGAACACCACCTGTGGTATTGCCCCCTTTCCAAAAGAAAGAAATGACCTCTGCATAGCTACAGAAATCCCAACTATTATACTAAATTTCGTGATTTTCGTGCAACATTCGGTATAGCATTGTATTACCAGAATGTGTTAATTACTCGCCGCGTTGCTTTTCAATCGTTGCACAGTTAGCCAATACTAGATACGTACAAAGCTATGACAGTTACGCACTTCTTTATCCTATTTTTCTATTTACCATTGGCTAAAGTTCTGTAATTGGAAAGCTTTTTTCAGCTAAACTGTATATGGCTAGGTTCTGGCGTATCGCGTCCGCGGACAAAACGACACGTAGAACAACAATTTTCTGCGGTGGATATATATCGGTTTACGTATAAAGTGCATTAGCACAGGTGTCAAAACCAATGTTAACTTAAAGAGTATGAGGTACTTTTAGAGTGATTCACAACAATATTGTTACAGAAGGATAAGAGGAGAGAAAAGAAGAAGATCGAGAGACGCTGGCGGCTGCATGTTGTTGCTGGTCAGCTATCTTGACCACATTAACTCTGCTTGAATATATATTGTAAATACATTCGTGTCTATACTCCCAACATCCCTGTAGCATATTAGTGGAGGTGCGGGGTACCACGGCTGGAAACGGAGCTCCGCAGTGGACGTCGCATCCCCGTCCCCACCATGACTGACGGTGAAGACGCGGGATCAACGTCGTTGCCGCCTCCAACATCACCGTCGCCAGCTACGTCGCTGTCCGCATCGGTTGTGGTTGTGCAATCCAAGGATCCCAGAACTTTCTGTGGGACCGATGGCGCCGACGTTGAAGAGTGGTTGGCTGTGTACGAACGCGTGAGTGAAGTCAACAGATCGGATCCTATGCTTATGCTAGCTAACGTGTTGTACCTAAGAGGCACGGCAAAGGTGTGGTACGAAAACCACGAATAGGAGCTAACCAGCTGGCACCAATGCAAAGAGAAGTTAAAAGAGTTGTTTGGCCAACCAGCCGGCCGTAAAATTGTCGCAAAGCATGAACTGGCCTCCCGTGCCCAATCCCCCACGGGGTCATATGTCTCGTATATCCAGGACGTGCTGGCGCTTTGTCGTAAAGCCGATCACGACATGACTGAAGCTGAGAAGGTCGGGCACATGCTGAAGGGAATGGCTGACGACTCCTTTAATCTGCTCATCCGCAAAAGCTGTTCTACAGTTGATGCTATTATCAAAGAGTGCCGACAATTCGAGCAGGCCAATAGCCGACGCGTTCTACAACCATTCGCCAGACTTCCTAACACTGCCGCAACGTCGACGTGTGAAGATCAGCCCACACAGCAGCATGCGTCGCCATCAGAGGACGTGGTGCGAATCGTTCGACGTGAACTGGAAGCGATGGCGCCCGCAGCTTTCTGTTCGCGTAGCCCTGACGCTACCCCTCTTTCAGTTCCCCTCGCACAAGCCATCGTTCGACAGGAATTTGAAACCATTGGTTTCCTTTCTGTCTGTGCTGTCGCCAAACCCAGAGCCAACGAACACCCTTCTACTATGTTTGCTCCCCCGTGACGCTTCTCTCCGCGTTATCGCAACCCGACTAAGTGGAGAACTGCGGACGACCAGCCGATATGTTACACCTGTCGCCGCATTGGTCATGTCGCCCGATACTGTCGCAACTCGTGTCCCTCGACACCTCGCACACCCACCAACCTGAACCGTTTTGATGGTAATGGCCGCCGTATTTCGCCCTCCACCGAGTCTAACAGCACCGACTACTCTACCAGGAACACGTGGTACAGTCGCTCACCATCGTAGCGCGGACACCAGTCTCGTTTATCGCAAACACGTCGCCCATCTTCCCGTTCGCCGCAGCCACGTCGCCTTTCGTCCCCTGTGCCTTTCGACCGCGTTCTTTCGGAAAACTAAGAACTGCAGCCCTCGGAGGTGGTGCTGCATTGACTACTAGTGCAGCAAATCCTCTGTCTGTGCCACAAAGAGAAGTGTAATTGACGTTAAAGTAGAAGGCGCGCCTGTCCAAGCACTCGTCGACACTGGAGCCCACATATTTGTGATGAGTGCTAGCCTACGTAGACGTTTAGTGAAGGACCTCACCCCAGCAGCTGCACAAGTGCTTCGTGTGGCCGACGGTGGCGTGCTGGTTGTTCTTGGAATGTGTACTGCGCGTTTAAGTATAGCTGGCCGCCCGACTTCTGTTCTCTTTGCTGTTATCGACAACTGCCCTCACGACGTTATCCTTGGGTTGGACTTTTTATCCAACCATTATGCTCTCACTGCGCAACCGGCGTCCTTCAGTTGGAAGTGCCTCAACTCGCCGATGCTCCTAGCACCGCGTCGCCGCCGCGCCTGTGCTCACTTCAAAATGTGCGTCTGTCACCCGAGGCAGTCACTTACTTCGCTTTGACCGCACAGCCACAGGTTCCTGACGGTGAATATTTGCTTCGTACCATCATTGACGTGCTTTAATTTTGAACCGAAACGTTGCTGTTCGGCATACGCTGATCACGGTTACGAATAACGACGTCGTTCTCCCGCTTCTGAATTTCAGCCTGTGCCCTCAAGTGCTTCCGGCCGGCATGTTCTTGGCCAGCGTTTCTAGTACTTCCGAATTTGACATTGATAGTCTGCATGCCGAGAGTGGATTATTAGCGCCAATTGCAGCTCACAGCTCTGGTTCATTCACGGAATACTTCGCCTAAATGTTTGCACCTGACCTCACCTCTGCTCAGGCCAAGCACCTACGTTTCCTGCTCGAATCGTACAGTGACATCTTTTATTTCGGCCGACTGCCCTTTTGGCCAAACATCTCTTGTTCACCACCGTATGAACACTGGAAACACGAATCCTATTCGTCGGCGTCCCTATCGTGTATCGCATGCTGAACATAGAGTCATCCAATCAGAAGTGGACAAAATGCTCCGCAAAGGGGTCATCAAACCATCAGCCAGTCCTTGGGCTTCGCCAGTCGTCCTTGTGAAGAAAAAGGATGGTACTTGGCGTTTTTACGTCGACTATCGCCATTTAAATAAGATCACGCGAAAAGACGTTACCCATTACCACGCATCGATTTCGCCTTGGACTGATTGAACAGAGCTAAATACTTCTCATCAATTGATCTTCGATCCGGGTACCGGCAGATTTCTGTTGATGAAGTGGACCGCGAGAAGACTGCCTTCATCACACCTGATGGTTTCTATTAGTTCAAAGTAATGCCCTTTGGCCTATGCACTGCGCCTGCGACATTTGAACGAATGATGGACTCTCTTCTGCGAGGCTACAAATGGACCTCTGTATTCTTCCTTAATCCGCTTGAATTCCTCTTCATTCACTTTAATTCACTTTAATTCACTTTACCCCACCTTATGTCTCCTTATTCTAACACGAATTCATTGACTTCACTGTATTTCACCTTAATGCACAATAATTACTCATAATTGCTAATAATTACCGTGGTTATACCATTTACTATCTCCAGTATTTCTGGAGATAGTAGACACACAAGACACCGATGACGTCACATTCATTTTTGGTTCCACTCGTTGCGAACAACGCCAGCTATCTGCCGCATGCCACATATGATGCTTTCGCATTACAAATATTGTGTACCAAGGTTGCGGGATGTTGAGCCCACGCTTGCCATCTTGAAAACGTTGCAACCGGTAGGAGGCGCTCCAACGCAAATGGGCACGCAGTCGCTCCGACTGCACAGGTAGCCACAATGGCTTCTACCCGCCGCAGTGGCTTAGCGCCTATAGGGTAGCGCTGCTAAGCACGAGGTCACGGGATCAAATCCCAACCGTGGCGGCCGCATTTCGATGGGGCCGAAATGTGAAAAAGCCTGTGTCCCATGCTTTGGGGCACGTTAGACAATCCCTGGTGGTGAAAATTTATCCAGAGTCCCCCACTACTCCGTGCCTCATAATCAAATCGTGGCTTTGGCACGTAAAAGCCCAGATTTCCTACGGTGGCTTCCGCTTCAACAATGCTTTTATAGTGTTACTTTTTAATGGTATTTAGTTTCCTTAAAATTATGTGGTTATACGTGCCAAAACCATGACTGATTATGAGGCACACCGTAGTGAGAGGCTCCGGAATAATTTGGACCACCTCGAGTTCTGTACCGTCCACCTAAGCCTACGTACACGGGTGTTGTCGCATTTCGCCCCACCGAAATGCGACCGCAGTGGCCGGGATTTGATCATGCGGCTTCGTGCTCAGCGGCCCAACACCATAACCACTAAGCAACCACGGCGGGTGTAGTTATTTGCCGAAGGCCACAGTAAAAAAAATACTCTAACCCACCCAGGTGGACAGCGTGCAATACTAAGTTGGTTGCATTCTCGTGATTTAAACGTACGTTTTTTTAAAAGTATGGCACGACTTAGCTTAAATGCCCTGCATGTAAGGGAATTTCTATGCATATCAGCAGCTGGAGGTTTGTCGGGGGTATTACTTGCAAATAAATGTGACTTTACGGTTAAGGGTGACATTTAAAGAACGCTCAAAATTTTGGAAACCTGATCTCAGTCGCTCTACAACTTGCAAGTAGGTCACCATGCTCATTTGAAGCACCGTTGTCGCCTGTACAAGTTGATGATGATGATGAATCTCTCTCATGGCTCGCACCCACTAAGGGGGATAGGCCAAGAATCGGGTGGCAGTGGCTATGCTAAAGAAAATTCGCATTTGAAAACAAGACGCGCAAAAGTGAAAGACAAAAAGAAAAAAGGCAGATGGTGCAATAACTACATTACCATGCGAGCGAGTAGTCAGACTAACTGAAAAGGTGAAAGTGAAAAGCCGTTAAGTTGTAGGAAATTCCGTTATGTGTTGCCTTCTTCGACGGTCAGGCAAGAAACACAGTGAGTAAACAAGAAACAGATTACTAACGCTTTTTGTGCTAAAAAAGGCAGGTGATTTCCTAAAGCTATTACAAGGTCAATCCAAATGGTCGCGAAGCTTCGGGCGAAAAGCGGTTCAGAACGAATTGTCACCGACATCAGCATGGGTGGTTATGGGAGAAGCGATTTAAGCGCGACTATGTTTGGAGGGAACAAACATTCGTGAAAGAAAAAAGCGTTTGTTAATTAGAGCGATACACAGTTGTTCATTCAATGAAAGTAAAATTCCTAATCAATTTTATATACGCATGGCCAGAAAAGAACAACTCTATCTTACTTATTTTCAATAAATACCTTTTTCAGTGCCCACCGTAAGAGCGCACACCGATAGCGGCAGGCGTTGACGCCGCTATATATACAGGGTGTTTCATTTTAGCTGCACCAAATTTTTAAAAATTGCCTGTGGCAGATAGCACAATTATAATCCTTGATCTAAACTACTCGATGAGGCGGCCATTACTTCCACGAGAAATCAAAACGCCTAATTGAGTAATTAGCATAATTACGCTAGTTAACTTTTTACTTTATGATTTTACGGCACATCTTTCAATCTACGAATTATAGCCGCTGAGTTCGCAAGGCGTATCCGCTTGGAACAAATTCTTAGGACTGAACCAGTTTCGAGATATTAATTTTTAACGTGTCCGACGAAATGTATGGGCGTTCCAGTTCACTTTTTGAGGGAAACGCTGTTTTATGCATTGAAACACAAAGTTAACTGGAACGCCTATGCATTTCGTCGGACACTTTGAAAATTATTATCTCGAAACTGGTTAGGTCCTGAGAATTCGTTCCAAGTGGATACGCCTTGCGAACTCAGCGGCTATAATTCGTAGATTGAAAGATGTGCCGTAAAATCATAAATTAAGAAGTTAACTAGCGTAATTATGCTAATTACTCAATTAGGCGTTTTGATTTCTCGTAAGTAATGCCCGCCTCATCGAGTACTTTAGATCAAGGATTATAATTGTGCTATCTGCCACAGGCAATTTTTAAAAATTTGGTGCAGCTAAAATGAAACACCCTGTATATCACTTGCAATGCAATGCAGCTCTCGTAAATGCAATGCAAGTTCACTCGTAAAGTTCACCTGTTACAATACGCCCCCCTCACATGTTGAGTTGCTTTGCTTGTCAACGTTTGTCTGAATTTGGTGACGCGTGTAGTTCCATTGTTTCTTAACCTGTTCAGTCAAAAGTAGTGAGTTGCGACCGTCAGATATTGTCTACCTAAGTTGTCGTGGGACAGCACTGGCCGACGTGCTTGGCGTCCGACGAAAGGACGAGCACTCTACGGCCAGAGCGTTCATCGGCCTCCAAACAAAGTATGTTCTGCGCAAGGGTGCGGTTTCGACACCCGTATGGCTGAACTTTGCCTGCATTGGTTTCCGCGCTGAAAGCTCGAAACGCCAATCACGTCGAATGTCGGAGCATTTGAATATACAGCTCTAATGGCAGGCCCCCAAAAACAAATTTCGTGCCTTTGAGAACAAAATTAGGTCACTTCTGTTTTTAACGGATATGGCGTCACATTATTTTTTCTTCCGCTGGAAGTGTTCCCCCATAACCGCCGATGAACCGTCATGTTTTGAACGTATGGGCTTCTATGGAAGTTTCGCTACCAGGCGTATTTACCTTGGCGATTACTTTGCCTCGTACAACGCAGCACTAACCAAATTTATCTGCATCTTTACAAGACGTATAACCCTCTTGAGTGTAAGGAAATAAATGGATGTAACGAGCGATTTGAAAACTCATTCCAAAAATCTACTAAAGTGGACATTTGCGGGGAGAAAAGCTTATCTGAGCACATTAGTTTCAGCCATTAGTGTCAACCTCCGCACATTAAAATTAATAAAAATACTGCACACGCAACATCAAAACAGTTGACTGGCAGTGTATTTTTTTTCTATTACCACGAGCGCACAACTTTTGTGGGATACATACGCGCTTTATTTACGTGGTTTAAAATTAGGCGTGGCACACAAGCAGCCGCAAACTTTGAACACCAAGTGACACGCAACACACTGTTGTTCAGATCACGGTGATTCTTGAGCGACTTTGCTGTTGCTGCTTTCGCATGCTCTCGAAATTGCTTGGACAAAACTTGCTCGAAGCAGGCAGCCTCTGGTGCCTATCCACAATCAGAGTTCGAATGGTATGATCGGAGACTTGCAGCTTATTCGCGGACAGATATTACTTAGCGTAAAGCTTGATGAAACCTTTGTAAACTCGAGCACGAGACCAAATTTGTAAGCTTTCCGAAAAATTAGGGAGAGTTAGCAGGTGTGGGTTACTTCGGAAGTATTTTTACCGCAAATCCTTCTATAAGGCATTTCCATGCATTGGGCGCTAGGACACCTTGATATCTAGTGCTTTAGCATTCCTGTTACACACTGGCTGTAGGTGTCCCAACGGGTTATGTTGGCAAAGAAAAATTTGTGCAACTGGATTACTTTGTGCTTGAGGTATTCTAGTGGTATATGGACAAACTTGTAAAGTTAGTTATTTAATCGCAGCCAACTGAAATTAATTAGAAACTGCTTCCCTGAAAATTCACTTGTTTCCGTAAGGCCGCAGAAGTAAGCTATTTTTTCGAACTTTTCCTAACCAGTCATGAAGGCAAAAACGAAAGAAAGAATAGCTTAAACGCGAAAAACGCTATGATAAACGAAATGCTTCGCAGTTTTTACTAGGAGGAATAAATAGTCATAGAGAGCAATGCTTCGACAAAAATGAAGTTTTCTTTTTACGTGTTCCAACTGCCACGGATAGAGAGACCCAAAGTGCGATTTTTTTGCAGCACCCGGTCAAACTGTGCCGTCACTAATGAAATTACAGAAAAAAATGCTCGTTAATTGAACATATTCATTTTTGTCAATGCATTTCCCAAATTTTCCGCTAACATTATTTCTTGCGGTATTGCTAAATAATGCAGAAAATATTGCTTTCGAACGGTAAGCCCAATTATTCATTAGTATAATGAATCACAAAAAAATGTTTTTCTTTCTTAGTCAGTCCACAGATACTACTACCACAACGTCACAAGCTACAGGACAATGAATGTTGTGTCGCTGTTCAGTGTTTTGGAAGGAACGGCACGCAACTCGTAGCTGATCACTCGGCAGTTTATTCATGCGCCAGCTTCATGGCCGGTACCGGAGAGTCGACAGCCGAAGAAGCAGCTGCCGCCACAAATGACGGTGCTGTTTGAGTTGTGCTGAAAAAAAAACACGATAGGTATGCCACTTTATTATGAATGCCCATCATCGCCGTCATCGGTGCCAACCTAAAAAATGCAGAAGCAAATACACCCCCGCTCAACCTGTACACCTTGTATACATATAAAGCTTCGAAGTACAGAAATACAAAAATAAAGTTCGCAGGTGCTGCACTCTTGTAACAAGAAGGCGAAAGCTGCTGCAAATTTGGGAATACATGAAGTTATACAAATGGGGTTAGACTTCTTTGTAAGACATATTGGTAATGCATTAGGTTATATAATCGGGGCTAGACTTCTTGCAAGACATAACAAGCCGCAATGAGAATCAAGTGTGGCACTAAGATGAACGCCACGTATGAACACTTACCGTGAAACCTGAAGTGGAGCATGCTAGTGCACGCGCTAGGTCACACCTTTAGTCCGCGAGGTGGCTGCGGCATGACGTGTGCAATCACGCACGCACTAGACATACTATTAGTACGACAGAACCATGGAGCAGCCGAGGCTTCAGGAGCGTGCTCGTCTCCCACCCCAGAGGTCCGGGTTCCATTCCCAGCCAGACCAAGGTGCCAAATTCCTTTCAAAGCCACTAATTTAGTTTGTTTAAAGGAACCTCCCTGAGAAATGTGACGTCAATCGGAGAGCATTGTTTGGAGCGTCGGCCATTTTTCGGCGTGGCGCAGTTTCGACAAGCTCACCGCCACGGGCGTGGCGGTTCCACTCAATGCAGCTCCGCCCCCTTCGCGCGGCGAGCGCAGCGGCGAAAGACCGGGCGCCAGGAAGACGTCAATACAGGGGTCACGTGAGCGCTCCTCTTCGAATCACGCTCCTCGCCGTTACCTGAGATGACGTCACGTTCGTCTCTGCCATCAGAGCCCGTTAAACGACCCGCGACGTCTCCCGCAGACGCTACAGCTTGGTTTTGCTAAATTAAAGCCACTGGGCTGGTAATTCATACTTCTGGGCTGGTAAACTATGATTTTCGTATTCAGGGGGTGAAATAATTCGTTGAAAGCTCAATTTTTTTGAAAAGTGATTCAGGTTCCCTTTAATAAAAATGTAGTTCCACTCAATGTGAAAGCTGAGGAAGTGCGGCGCAGTGATTTGCGGGTGTTTCTCTTTTCTTTTCTCTATTCTTTATTTTATCGTGTGTTTCTCTTGTGTTTAGCTATTCTTTTCACGACGGTGGGATTAGCTTGCCTGCGCTGGCGAGAAACTTCCGCTTCTCGGGCGCGTACTGCTTGATCCGCCCGGCGTCGGCGCGGTCTTTCACGGGCGAGCGCTCGCTGTCGCTCCAAGCGTGCTTGCTGCTCGGCGTTCATGGCGGGAAAGAGCATCCCGGAGCGCGGGAACGGCTTAGGAACGGCTCTCTTTCAGCGCGCCCTAGCGGAACCTTTCTAATTGTGAGGCTGTGGCACCCTCTTGACTAGTTTCGGTATCAGCTTGGCATTTTCGATCGAGTTTTCATTGATTGGGGTTAATGAGTGCGTTAATTCATGATGTTTTCCCTATTTTATAGTACTGTATACTTATTTGGTTTAATTTTATCCATTTTAGGGGAAATTTATGTCTTACGTAGACCTTGTGTTGTGAGTGACACCCACCGACGAGGGACGACATCCCGGACTCCTAAAGTGCTCCGCACTTAAAAGAACGGATATTTACTGGAAAGCACCCACCAAGTGCGACAATTCTAGCGATGGCAATTAGTCGTTTCTAGTCGCGCTGCGCAGTAGCCCTGGATTCGCCGTATTCTTCGCCGATAAGTTGTTATTCGAACGGCGACGATGTCGCCGGCTACCGGAGTCGAGAACAATAGGAGCCCCAAATGCAGCTTGCAGAAAATGGCCCACAGATCAGAAAATCAGTGGCATCTACGCGCCGCCAGTGGTACTAAACCCCGGCCGCGAAAGAACGTCGTGGCTTATCTGGGTGATTGTTACAGGGTGATGATGCATGGATTGGGCATGCCTTGTGCGCATCGGGCGAACGAACGCAGTGAGAGAACTGCGACAGAGGACGTTGCCTTGCTAAGCCTCACTCTCTAACAAAGAAGACACACGCACGTCACAGTACCTGTGACGTGTGACCCTGTCTCTCCTTTGCGACTGTGCCTACGCACTGCCATGTATTAGTAACTAATGATTAAAGCATCGGGCTAATCACTTTAAAATTCTGACTTCAGGCACTCAACATTTTTGTTTTCGATTTATGGACACTCAACGCAAATTTCTGCCGTTGAAGGCCCGCGTCGCCGTGGGGTTACGTATTAAGTCCCAGGGGGATACGATCGCGGCTCCGCGCCGCATACTGTAGGTGCGCAAGAAAGCGTGCGAGAGTGAGCCGATGAAGACGGTGGCTTGATGCGGCGGCGTCTTCTCGGGCGCACAAAAGAGAAGGGGAGGGGGGCCAGTTAGCCTGTAGTTCTTCTACTCTGGCTGCAGCTACACATGCCGTGGCTGAGGGTTGTGGGAATCGACGTGCCTTCCCGCGTGTCATCCCCCAACTCGCGCGTTGTGCTTAGCTTCATCTCCGGGAACCGCCACCGTAAAGGCAACTAATGGCGGACACTGCTAGCGCGCCGGAGCTGATTTCCCGCGCAAACTGGGCTTTTCCCTCCCGGGTTTGAGCTGCCTAGCGAGCAAATATCACCGGGACACGCCCTGATTGGCCTCCCGCGTGGCGGCCAGCGGGCGCAGTCTTTACCCGAGCTCTCTTCCGCTGAGCGCCTCATCGCCGCGGCAGATGCTCACAGGCCCTCAACGAGTTGGTTTTATGGGACCTTTGCCCTCGCGACTCCTCGTTCTCGCACTTAGCGGACCGCTACCCCGTTAGCCCTAGCGCAGCGGGCGCACCTACTCGATCGGTCTGGCGGTGAGCTTCTGCCCGTAAGCACCGTGACGGTCGCACTGTGCTGTATCTTGGGTGAATAAACCGTGTCTGTTGGCGAACCGACTCCGGAGCCTTATCTGGGCCGTGTCGGAAGTGGACGAACCCTGCAAGCGCCTTTGTGCGTTGCGGCGTGGAGGAGCGTCACTCATACGGTGAGCCTAGTGCCATCCCATCTCCACATGGTGGCCGCGCGTGCCCGAGCTTGTAGGTAATCTGCGGTGCGCTCGAAGGCTAGGCGACCCGAGATAGCTGATGGCTTCGTGTGCGCTCTGTTCTCGTGTTGCTAGTTCGCGTTGAAGTGAGAGGGCGCTCGAAGATACTGCCGCCACTCGCCGCTGCTGTCGCTCTTACCGCCAGCGTTTTGACAGCGAGTGTCCGCGGTCATCAAGCGCGAGGTGTTCATGTTTACCCGTGCGCACGTGACAACGTGCTTGTTGATTTAGTTAGTCAACGAATGTTTACAAACTAGTACTCTCATTTGGTACATAGTTTTTTCGTTATTTGCTTTCGCAATCAATGCTGCACCTTTGGGGCAAAACTGCGACGTTTTTCTAGAGATGCGAAAATAGGTGCCAATGTAGCCAGCCTACTTGCCTACCGGAGTGTTCCCGTTTGAAGAAAGGCAGTCATTGCCTGATGGGGGGAAAAGTCCGGTTTAGCTTCGAGACCCCGGAGTCTCATGTACTGCGACGAATCGTCAACTGGTCAAACGAAAGGATAACTACTTTTGGTACAATAAATGACGTATATACCGCCCACATGAATGAATGAAAACGCAAAAAAATGTACAACTAATTGACTCGGCCGGTAACTTCGAAATGCTGTCTCTCGCTTACCATGTCACCACGTGTACTTCGTATCCGCTAACGCTTTATTACGACCTGCTGTTAACACTATACTAACTTGGGCAACGCCTTAATTGGTAACTATCGGTGCTACCGTGATAAGTTGGTACATCCTGATCATCAATTCTATCGCCTGTAGGAACGATAGTTTTTTTTTTCAAGTATTATTAATAACTTACTCCTGCGCGCCCTCAGCCGACTACATATTTGCCGGAAACTTCCTGGTTTTATCACAGCACCCAGCACTGTGGCGTCCTGAAGTGCGTTTCACTTCTTTTGTCATTCATTTTATGAATCTAATGGGTGAGAAAGTATGTTTTGTGCACACATCGCCTATTCCCCTCCATTTCTCCCTCTTCGTCTCTATCCTATCGGCCATCCCCGTCTGCTGCATGAGAACGTGAAGGGTACATTCCTCCTTCGGGTTACTTTGACGACGTCTTCTCGTCGAAAGAAAGCACAGGTGTCACCTTTGCACGATCGAGTCCTTGGTGACTTCGGCCTGGTTGGAGGCCCGGGCGAAAAGGGTGGAGAGGATGAGGGCGACCACCCCAGATGGTAGGCCGAGCACCATGAACCACCACACACTTGACCAGTAGATCATCTGTGTGGAAGAATTGAAATTCGCTCGCCCTGTGTGCAGGTTGGTTGGTTGACTAAGGTTGGCACTCCAATGCAGCGCGAGGCATGTGAGAGCCATCAGAATGGTGAGTTGCAGGATTTGCTTTGACCAGTTCTGGTTTAGTTTACACAGGGTATGCTCGAAGCACACGAAAGGCTCAGTCCTCTGAATCCATCTGCTGAACGGTAGAATCGAACCAACGATCGGAAATTAGGGATATATTTCGGACCGATGTATATTACATCAATTTCAGCTTTGTATGTAATATTAGGTGCAGTTTACAGAATTATATGCTTTATTGCCGAGTTAGAGTTGTTAGTGAAGTTGTTTTTAAATTTCGCCGTATTGCATACTTTCGAAATTGTCACCCTAAACAAAAAATCTGCTTTCCACTATCACTACATTTTAGCCGTTCTTTTTTTTTTTGAGGCAACGAACTCCATAAATGTTGGTGCAGTGGTCGCTATAAATATCAGTTTATGAGGTCACAGGTATTTGTATTGGTCCTCGTGTGCTAATGCTTC
Organism: Dermacentor silvarum; assembly: GCF_013339745.2. Classification (NCBI taxonomy): domain Eukaryota; kingdom Metazoa; phylum Arthropoda; class Arachnida; order Ixodida; family Ixodidae; genus Dermacentor; species Dermacentor silvarum. Next base: position 118,277,920 of record NC_051160.1, on the reverse strand, counting down.
CTCCTCACACAAACTCATGCTTTGCGTAACCATAATATGTGTAGCAACCAATGACGCCTACTATCGGCTAGCCAAACTAAAAGCAGATAGAGCTTTTGCGGAGGTAAGCCGCTAAGCTAGCGGCGACGATGATTGGTCATAGTTTATTGCTGCTGCTACGAAAAAAAAGTAATTCAAGAGGTCTTCCATGCTTATTCGCACATTTGTAGTTAGGTCATGAAATTCCAAGAGACAAAACAAGTTTCACAGGCTGATGGTAAACATCTGAATATTTTTGGGTATTTCTTTCTTGTTGCAACAAAAGGGAACTGATGAGTTTTCGAGTAGGCCAGCATTTGCGAAAGAGGTATTTACGGTGTCAGCGAGGAACTATGACTTTATGGAACCACCACGTAAAGTCAAGAACACTGGGGCTTTTATTTGTGGGTCCCTTCACTTGATCCACTCCATCGTTTCACTTCCTCTTCTCCTCCTCAGCCGTCTCCCACTACTTGCTCATGTCTTATTCGGCCACGCGCCAGGATAAGAAGAAACGTTTGCCCCAGATGCCCCCCCCCCCCCTTGTGGTCAAGTGCCCATGGTCACTTGGAGAGGTGGTCAAACGGAGGTGTTGATAATGGGAGCCGGTTTGATCCTTGTGACAGTGACTGTTTTCACGTCCATTGCACAGGAATGTGACGTGGTGTGCAGAACGTTTGATGACTGGGAAAGAACCGTCACAGCAGGGCTGAAGAGAACGAATGGGCGTGTCAACCCAGACAAAAACGTGAGAGCATGTTTGCAGGTTTGAGGATTGGAAAACGTCGCGCTTATTCGTATGAGTACAGGTTGGCGATGAAAGTAAGTTTTGCATGAAAATCGGTAGGCGCAGGACGAAAGAAGATAAAGAGGATAGATCCAAAGCATTCGGCGTAGATACTGAGTTCACGAGGTCGCCCGTCAACCGGAGGGTGCAGCCGTAAACCATCTCAGCTACAGAGCAGGCGAATTCTGGTCGGAGTGTTGATCGAAGGCCGAGCAGCACGATGGGAAGGTGTGATACCCAATGCTCAGCGTGAGGCTGAGCGGCGAGTCCTGCTTTCAAGTGGTGTAGTCTCTCTACGATGCCGTTGTATGCAGGATGGTAAGCAGTTGTGCGAGTGCGCGCACAACCCTGAAGGGATGTCACAGATGTGAAAAGTGCCGACTCATACTGTCTGCCTTGATCAGGGGCCACTGTTGATGGCACTCTAAAACGGCTAATCCAGGTAGACGTATGAGCAACTGTCTCCGCCGTTATGTCAGGCATTGTAGCTGCTTCAGTCCCCCGTGTGTATCTATCAATACACGTAAGCAAATACATACAACCACGGCATGGTGGTCAAGGTCCAACGATGTCAAAATGAATGGTGTCGAAGCGTGCATCGGGGAGAGGGGATTTTGCCAATGGAGGCTTGGTGTACCGTTACACCTTGATACGTTGACACGCTGTATAAGTGCGAACTCAGTCGCGTATATCAGAGTGTATGCGCGGTCAGGCGTACTTACCAGGTGTGGTACGTACGCCTGGATGGCAGATTGAGTGCAGTGTATCAAAAACAGCACGACAAAGAGAAGGAACATAAATGTGGGTACAGTAAGGTGAAACGTCGCACCAGAGCATGACATCGTGGTCGGGAAAGTTGACTTGCTCCAAGCGGAGGGATGTAAAAGATGGCAGTCGTGGAAGCTAATCGTCGGATGCTTGTGCCACCTCGAGTGTAGCGAAGGAAAGATGGATAGGACTTGTTGTGGCGTTGATGCTAATATGACTGAGAGCGTCCGCTGCCCTGTTAAGGCTGCCTTTGACGTAGCGTATGACTGTCGTGAATTCTGGAAGGCAAGATGCCGGAGCTATCTAGATGTATGGGTCGCACTGCAGGAACGTAAAGCCGAAACAAGTGGTTTGTGGTCGGTAAGAATTATAAGCTGTATTCCTTCAAGGAAGTACCTAACGCGACGAGCTCACATCCGAAAGGTATCTGCGCTCAGTGTTGCGTAACTTTCGGGAAAAGAAGCAAATGAGGCCCATGCACCATTATTCCACTGAAGAGCGGCCCCCACGGCTTCCGAAGAAGCGTCCACCATAAGGCCAGTAGGAGCGGTCTCTGAAGGGTGGTGCAGGAAGGCGGCTTGGGCAAGTTTGGTCTTCACAGCGCCGAAAGCTTGTTGAATGACCGTGTCTCAAGGAAGTGTGGTAGACTCAGCTTTCGAAGTGGAAAGGAGTGCTTCAAGAGGCTGCAACAACTTAGAGCATGCAGGGATGAAGGGGCGATAAAAAGTGACGAGTCCGAGAAAACGTCGCAAGCTACGTGTCGACTTTGGTGACGGGTAGTTGATGGCCTGAGCCTTGTCAGACAGCGGAGTGATGCCATGATTGGTGATGTTATGTCTGAGAAAATTGATTTCCGGAGCCCTAAACTGACATTTATCGACGTTGATGACGAGAACGTAATCCCGAATTCGACTGAAAAGTTGACGTTGATGTGCTTTGTGGGTTTCAGCGTCCTTACTGGCATCGAGATCATCTACGCGTATGTAGGCAAAACAAAACGGTAAGCTTCTGGTAACTTCATCTATAAAACACTGAAAAGTATTAGCTGCGTTGCACAAACAGAAAGGCATGCCTAAATACTCAAAAACAACAAATGGGATAGTTATTGCAGTTTCTGAGATGTCGGATGGCTCAACGGGGATCAGGACATAAGCTTTCACGAGATCTATTTTCGAATATATTGTTGTGTCGGTTAAAAAGCCAGTGCATTCTTGTAATATTCGGTAGCGGGTATCGGTAGGAACGGTTACCGCATTCAGTGCGCGAAAATTACCACAGGGCCGCCAATAATTGCTGTCCTTAGGTACCATGTGTAGCGCCGACGACCACGAGCTTGATGACGGACAAATAATTTTTGGTTGCAACATATGCTCGAATTTATTGCGAGGAATTCGAAGTTCGAATTCGAATTCGAACAGGACTGAGTCGCAAGGGCGGCTGCGAACGAACGGGCCTGTGGTAACAACACAATGGGTCACAATGTGTTTAGGGGTTTTATCCATCGGAGACTGTGTAGTAATCTCCAGAAACTCGTTGAGTAGAGCTGTATACGGTGAGGTAGGCAGTTTGACGAAGGTAGGGTTGAGGGCAGTAGCGTGCAACAGAAAACTTTTGACTGACAGACCCGTCATGTCATCCACCAGGCGACAGCGGCTTATGTACAAGAGCAGATGATGAAAATGTCGTAAGAAATCAGCCCTTAAGATGGCATAGGGGACGTCTGCTATCCAAAATAGCCATTGCAACTTTGTCGTAAGACCGAGATCGAGGGCAAGGGGCTTCTGTCCGTAAGTTGTGATGACGGGAGATTTCATAGCTTGTAGGGGGGGGTTGACTTTGTGCGGAGACGCCGGTCAGCTTCGGACGCAGTAATTATGCTGACCTCCGCACCAATGTCTACCAAAAAGCCCAGTTCAGTGGTTCGGTCCGCGGCTTGACGTATGGCCATGATCGTGAGCCGCTGTTATTGACGAAGGGCCTGAGCGTTTCCCGTGCGCCACTAACAGGATGACGCACATCGACGAGCCGCGGCGCGAAAACGTCGCTGGTAGTAGCACAGACTATGTGATGAATAACTGCGCTCACGTTGTTGAAACGGCCGTTGCATAGACGGCGGCGTGTGAGACTGCTAAGTTGGACAGAGTCTTTCATTGAAATTGCGAGTATTGCGCAATTCCTGATGCAAGTCGGCGACTTGAGATGCGAGCTGTTTCTGTTTCCCGAAGGGAATCCACTTCAGGAAGTGGAGAGCTGCGGACAGCGTTTTTGACTGCCGGAGTGACGTCCATCATATCGTCGGCCAGTTCGGCGAATTCCGACCAAGACTTATGTTGATCTGTGACCAGAGCTATGCGCCCGATGGCTGGAAGGAGCTGTAGAAACAACTCACGTAATATGGCCGTGTCCAAGGGGTCTAGTTGGTCCCCAATGAGGTGTTGCAGGTGACCTAGAAACTGGGCTGTACGTCTGTCACCGAGCTCTTCATTGTTCAGGAGCTGCTGAATACGCCGATGCGCAGGTGGGACGAGACAAGGAGTTTCTTTGTGTGGCTGAACGAAGATGTCGCATATCTCGGCCATAGCATGCAGCGGCAATGCTCCAAGCAGGAGTTCATACTTGCGAACTTCCTACTTGACGCGATGAATGCGGAACTTGTTCTCAGCTTGCATGAACCATAAAGTGGGATCGGAAAGACATAACTACGGCAGTCTAATGGTGGCTGTAGATCCTATAACACCCGTAGAAGGTACCGGACCGGTTGCAGAGGTAGTAGGAGTGGGGTTGAGGCCGTCTGGAGGATCACGTTGATCCATTGAAGGTCGCGTTCGTCGTCCGGGTCACCAGTAACTGTGGAACCACCAAGCACCGTTAAGAACACTGGGGCTTTCATTTGTACTTCCCTTCATTCGATCCCTCAGCACTTCCTCCTCTTCAGCTCCTCAGCCGTCCCCCACTACTCACTCATGTCCAAGCCGTCGACATGCCAGAAGACGAAGAAACGTTTGCCACAACTTATTAACAGCTTCGGGTGCATAAAGCAACACCTTGTATCAGTAAAATACAATAAGTGCCCCATTTTGAGCCTGCTTCTGGTTTTGATGTTTCGTTGGTTACTTTGCGTCCTCGACCAGGAATTGCAGAAAGCAAAGTTTGTGCTGCATGGTTCGCTTTTCTGATAAGATCAGCCTATGTTCACGGTATGTTCGAGTGCGCACGAATGATAGACTATATGATATACTTACCATCAGTCGAACACCCTGGTCGCAGGCTGTTTCGACGGTAGATATGTACAGCACGTAAAACGGTCGGCAGTCGCCGATGTGCTCCTGTATCTGTGAAGGTAAATACATCAAAAGAAGAATTTCACGAGAGGGCCAAAATATTAGCTTGTATATACAGCGATTTATGTTATGCGTTGCTAGCATCTCTGGAACTAATAGCGTTGCCTGCCACCTGAGGTTACACTTGTGTTTAATAGAAAGCGTTAGCTCGGGTGCGCCTTTCTAATTACATGAGAAACGAAATCGCTTTTCTCGGCGACCACTACACCAAGTTTGATGAGGTTTGTTTGCATTTGAATGAAGAAAAGTAACTAGTGAGCACTGCAAATTTTCGATTTGGGTCGTCAAAGTTTTTAGGAATATTATGAACAATTGCTAGCTTTCCGAATACAAAGCTGTCAAATTTGCAGCTCTAACTATGCAACGAGAACGGATATCACAATTTTGTAAATTGCACCTAATTGTACGCCCGTGAGCAAAAGTATGCGGACCTGGGGTTGCGCGATAAAGCCGATTTTTTTCTCGGCCTTCGAACGCAATTTGACATTGAGGACTACAGTCCAAACTTGGCATTGCGAACTTTTCAGTGTACTGTTAATTCCAGTATATGCTTGTTAATTAGGAAGAAATTCAGTTTTTTCGGTGAGCCCGTCGTCCGTATACTTTTGCTCACGGGTGTACATCTAAACGAACTAAATTGATATATTGTACGAGGATTTTAAATAAACCGCTATCATATGCGTATATATTGACACGTGTACTTATTTATCTATTTCTCGGGGACTGCATTTCACCCACTAACGTAAGATACGTGAGATGTTCACGTGAGATGTCCACAATCTGTAAGATGTTCACGTAAGATATAAGCTGACATATCAAGTTTGTCCTTCTTGGAGGCTCAAACAGATACATTTACAGAACTGTGATGTCTTTCTTGGTGGACAGCTACATATTTGTAAACTTCGTGCATAATTTTTTTTCAACGTTACCAATTTTCAAGATTCCTCCTAAAAATTTCTTGTGCAAAATCCAAATTTCGTTTGGAACAATCACTAGAGATAGAGTTTCTCAAGCGCAACAGATTTCATTGTAATTGGTTCAAGGATTATCTCAGAAGAGCATTTCCGTGTTTTACATTCATTTCAAAAGGCAACATCGGAGTTAGGCCGACCTAAAGCTTCCCCTTAAGGATGATCGGTTTCGCCAGGAACACATTTCCCTTAAAATATTCACTCACACCAGGAAAAAAGCATATACTCAAGGAAGGCTTCCTATTATGCACAGTGGACCCACATGTGCGCTTTAAAACATGGTACTTTTAATATAAGACCACTTATATTGCCCCTGGAAAAACGTCTTTTCAGCAATTCATTTCTGTTGTAAAGTGAAGCCAACTTTAAGGGGACTGGTGTAAGCTTGGTCTTTGTAAGCTGGCTTTCCCACGTTCACTTTTGCAGTGAATGAACCCTACTTGCCATATGCGAACTATGCAATAGGAACGGGTCCCGATGACGCAATCGCGTTCTACTCTTAAAGGCGAAGATTAAGCATCCTACAATTTTTTTAGTAAAGGTACATATTTTCCCGTTTTTAAATGTGAGCGCTACTTTGTTACACTAAATGTTTATTACACTCTCGCAGGCTTAGATGATTAGGTTACACATTTTGAAGTCAATAGAATGTATTGATGTTATCAAAACTTACAGAGGCAATAACTACATAGCACACTGTCTCATACCAGTACAAAAAAATTCACTTTTGCTACATTGGATATCTATGAGTAGCATATCCTACTGTAGCAAATATGCAAAGCGGCAGCGCTCGCAATTGCTTAACTCGTCCATTAAGAGCAATTAAACAGCTCTTAAGCAGGAGACTGGTGCATCTAATGGGTAGCGGGTTATGACGCAAATTTTAAACGATCTCCTTGTGATGTGTGGTGCGCGACGGTGATATTTGTGGTGTGCGACAAGGTGCGGTGAATTTCAAACAAGAAGCAGACGACAAGGAGAGCGCGCGCCGCCCTACCACGCCGCGCCGAAAACGACGACGCTGAAGACCGTCCGGCGCGTGAACACGCGGCGCAAGAAAAGAAATCAAAAGAAAAAAAAAGCCAATCTAATCACAGAGGAACACGGAGCCTCGAGCAGCCAATGAGAAGTCGACGAATCGACCAGAGCAGCAGAAAAAGGAGCCGCGCTAGCAGTAGGGGGAGGAGTTCCAGAAGCGGCACCAGGAGAAGGTCGGCCACCGGATCGGGAGTTGAAGACGGCCGTCGGGTTCCGGACCCGAGCCACCAGGACTTCACCCGGCCGGGGCCTCCTGCCAACCCGTTCCTGGGCGCCGCTACTCCATCCATTCGAGAACTGCTGCCCGAGGCCGGTGAGCGTCTGCGCCCGTGGGCAGAACGAGAGCTGTCGGGCTACGGGCCCGAGCTCTACGACCAGCTGCCCGGCCAGAACGCCGCCGCCGTCAACCCCTGCTGCCAAGCCGCCTGCCTTCCCGGGCATCGCCACCCTGCCCGATAATCAACTGCTGCTGCCCGAGGCCGGTGAGCGTCTGCGTCCGTGGGCAGAACGTGAGCTGACGGGCTACGAGCCCGAGTGCCACGATCAGCTGCCCGACCAGAACGCCACCACCGTCGGTCCGTGCTGCCGAACTGCCTGTCTTCTCCCTCCGAGCCAGAGCTGCCACGCTCTGGCAGCCTGTACGACGTTCCGACACAACGTCTTTTGGTGAGACCAACACCGCTTATCTCGTCGTCTCGTCTCCGCTTCGCCGCATCGAGACTGTAGTGCATACGCACACCCGCAGCCTGCCCGAACTTGCCTTATATCATTAGCGTTCCAGCTACGTGTTTTCATGCTATCTTTGTGTGTTCGGTTTATGGTTTTCTTTTTCTTTTAGTTTTATTAAGTTTGTGTGTTTATCAACAAACGGCTTTGTCCTCGATTGGGTTCTGGGAGGCTTCGCCTCAGAGAACCGCCAGAAAATATTAGACAAAAGAACCTGCTCATCACACTACTCCGAGATTGCCAGCGCATCGCGGACGCCTTAAAATCTCGGAGGTGATGCCAAGAAGCTGCGGTTGGTTCTTTTCTGGCGTCATTTCTGGCGAGCCATTATGGCTACGTCTTTTCCCTGTCTCTGTATCATTAACGAACTTATTTGCGAGCTTTCGTGATGCGTACACTCATTTCACACGTGCAGTTTTGCACGTGCGCTGATGTATGCCCACGCCAATTTAAATAATAGGCTTGATGCACAGTCCAAGCTTTAGTGGCTACTTAAAGTACGGTTGCTTTAATCTAACAGCACGAATTTCTGCTGGATGGTGTCGTTATTGGAGATCTAGTTACCGTAGCGGTTACGTATAAAATGTGAAAAAAATGCGCATATTCATGCAAGTAGACGGGCATAAAGTATATTCCCCACGCAGCAGTATACAGTTGAAAAGTGCTGCGCAGTCTCAGTAATGGAAATACTTGCCTGCTCCTTGGCGTGCTCAAAGAACTGCAAGACGTCGCTCCTCAAGCCGGCCCTTGCCTTCTCGGCGATGGCGAGCACCTTGTCGATGGAGCCTTGCAGCCCCGAGTGCATACTGTCCCATCTAGCCATGTTCTCTCGCACATAGGTCTGCGAGCCAGAGAAAGCTTTATGCTATGGATTTACACGAATAATAATTTTGGTCATTCGTGGAGGGCTTTGTGCTGATAGTGCTGGTGGACCGAACCAATCGACAGTTTCTACAAGGTCCCTATATCTTCGTGACTGTTTCGCAATCGTTGCACTGAACCTTTCCTTCTTTTTTAGAAAGTAACTCAGCAGTGGTTCTACGTAAAATATTCATACTGGATATCAAATTGTATCCGCGAATAACTGAAAGAAAGATGAACAATTCGTATATAAGTCGGAATAAGAGCCGACTAGGAAAGCGCTTATGTCTATGAGAGCCCAGACACATGGGCGCCTTCCGACTCCGTAGCTCTGCTTATGAGCCTGGAAAGTGCATCGAAGATAAACTTTACTTATGTAAAATACAAGATGCAGCCAGCGGGACCTACAGAAAAAGTATGGAGAGCGTGAAGATTTGGCACAACTGCGTTATGATTGACGTATACGATCGAAAACAGACGAACAACGAAGACCAAGTGACATGCACTGTTTCGTCTTTCGTGCCTTCCAACACTTGTCCCGTGCTAAGCCATTGTTTCGTATGTTGGCGTTATCATTCCTTATAATCTATGCACTTTATTTGAATTCATTCTTAGCATTCATGAACATTATGTTGTGCCAGATGTCGATCAGTTATTACGGTAGTGATGGCACAAGCTCAAGCAATGCACATGTACAGTAAGTCCTTACGTCAACGCAAACTGTTCGTTCTACATCTCTAGAGAAACGTCCCATCCTTTACGAAACTTCATGGTTTGAGGCAGGCATTCGGAATCATAATTTCCGCTCCTTTAAGCGAGAGATCTCGACAAAAGGTGATTTTATGTCAACTAGAATCCGCTAAGCATCATCATCTGCAAGCTGATGACATTCGCTGAAAGAAAGCTTCATACAGGAATGGTGTGGGAACGAAGTAACGTCAAATGAATTAACTCCGTAAATATATAGGCTTTGTTGTTCCAACCTGAAGAAAATTACTGCACCAGAGATGACAACCGCATACGCTGTCGCCGAATAAGAACTGAATCGGCTCTCGATAGGGCCACTATTCATCATCACCACCATAATTTATTGTCGTTTAAAGATCCCTTACAGGGTATTACATAAGGAGGCGCCGAGACACCGACATACACGTCGTATAAAACATTCTCAATTACTCGGGTATCGCACGGCGAATGTTCGCAAGCGAGCTGGAACGAGTCGCGCTCAGATATGGCGATAGCAGCGCTGCTTCTAGAACACACATGATCGCATTGACGTTAGCAGGCACTGGAATAACTCGACACGTCAAACGTTGAGAGGACGTGCCATATCCTAGAAGAAAAAAATAAATGAAAAAAAAGGTCCAAGACATAACGCGACAATACAAAATCCGCTAAAAGTGCACTGCTTCAGCTAAACAGCCTACAAACGTGTTACATGTAAATAAACTCATCTGCAACTACAACATAGGTAAAGCATTCGAGGTCGACAAAGTACTTCGGGACGGGCAGATCGTGAATGCGCACTAAGCTACTCTGTTGTTCAGGGAGCGACAGGATTTATAGCAATGATGCAGACTGGCTCCACCATGTCTGCGTTCACATGGTGGCGCTGTGCCACCCAGGAAATGCCGGGATGTGGGTGTGCGAGGTTGCTCCCGCACATTAATTTTGTTGAGGCAGTGATTTTCTCACCAATAAAGCATCATCCAAATGAAGTCATTACAAGCCCATGGTTAGCCACAACCAATTTTTCTTTGTCATTTACTACAATAAGTAGAAGAAGACAGCGAAGAACATAATAAGAGACAATTGTGATTGGCGCTCAGTGAGCCATGGCGTTGCTGTTTTCCTGCCAGCTTGCCACAACTTGTCGGTGTTTAGGCA